>NC_057940.1:50722746-51022746 GCF_018555375.3 Anguilla rostrata | reverse complement strand
TTTATCAATTTATAATGATTAACTGATAAGCTTAAAATCTACTATTTGGCCTATAAAAAGAATGACTCAAAACAGGGCCTACCAATTAATGAGTTGTATACTGTATATCAGAGAGATTTATTAAGACATGCTCTTAAAACAATCAATAAAACAGGATTTGCATTGTGTATTAAGGTCATAACGGCAATAAACAAAATTTTTCAAACATGGATTCATGGACTGAGAAATCTGTACAGGAGAGGAGGGACTACTGATGACAAAAGATATTGCTTATTAATAATTCTTATTAATGCTTAACTTTGTAATAAACAAACGATACACTTGTTTTTTTGTCTTTCTTTCAACACTTAGCCACTAACGTGGTCTTATAATAAAAACGACACATCGATCTATTCAATAGGATAAATTGTATTCTGCAGTGGAAGCGATAGGCTATTCATTTAACAAAAGTGTAGCAAGCTCCCCATTTTGCAATGTAGGCCTCTTGATGTGCAGCGAACACAAAAGGTAAGTAATGATGTAAAATAGAACAAAGTGCCATGAAACCCCCAACAAAAGATCAGTCTTGCAACCATAAGGTCACAGGTTCGATTCCCCCGGTAAGACACTGTTGTAGTACCCTAGAGCAAGGCACTTAACCTGCATTACTTCAGCGTATATATCCAACTGTGTAAATGTATGCAATCTGCTATATGCCTGTAATGTAATGTACTATGAATAATGAGCATGCCTCTATGCAATTACCTAACTTGATACCAAC
Organism: Anguilla rostrata; assembly: GCF_018555375.3. Lineage (NCBI taxonomy): Eukaryota > Metazoa > Chordata > Actinopteri > Anguilliformes > Anguillidae > Anguilla > Anguilla rostrata. The sequence goes on along the minus strand of NC_057940.1, from coordinate 51,021,986 downwards.
ACATTTCTGGTAAGGAATGTAAGCATGTCTACGTGCTGTGGGGTCTGTCTGCTGCACAGACTGGCTTTAGTTCATGGTAAAAGTAGCCATCAGGACTTCCTACATTTGTAGGATGCGGTTTGGCAGATTTGAAACAACAACATGTTTTTGTTTTTTTTTTGTACTGAGAGAGGATATTTTTTTTCGTTGTTCCTGTTTTGCTGAGGTCAGGCAAAGAAATTGGTGAATTGGGCTGATTCTCAGACCCCTTCACGTTTTTCACATTTTGTTACATTACAGTCTTATTATTTTTCATTAATTTGAAAACATTTCTAAACCTGTTTTTGCTTTGTCATTATGGGGTTTATGTAGATTGATGAGAATAAAAATGAATTGAATCAATTTTTTAATGAGGCTGTAACGTAACAAAATGTGGAAGAAGTGAAGGGATCTGAGTACTTTCCGAAGGCACTGCATAGCAAGGGAGGTACTGGTCTATTTATTTACTAACATGAAGATAATGATGATGCATATCCTGGTGATGCAATGATCTGTGATTTTCATATTTGGAGTTGGGCAATGTCCTGTCTACCCTGGTCAATCTGCAGTTTAAATACCTTTAGTTCACCTCAGGCACAGATGATCTGCAACTAATCTTATGCACTGTTGTAGTTATATTTTTAATTTCTCCTATTTTTCCATTAAACAATGTTTAAATAATTACATTTATTCATGCAATTGACTATCAAAAAAATATTTGCTAAATATAAAATAGGTTGATAACACAATAAATATTTTAAACCAGGGCAAAATATTTAGGTTGTCAATAAAATGGTTAGTTTCCAAGCCATCTTTTATTATTATTATTATTATTATTATTATTATTATTATTATTATTATTATTATACATAATAATAATAATAATTATTATTATAATTATAAATAACAATAACAACAACAATAATAATAATAATAATAATAATAATAAACCTTTATTTTACCAGATTAGTCCCTTTGAGATTCAAAAATCTGTTTTTCAAGGGAGACCTGGCCAAGAAGGCAGCAGCACAAAAAGTTACAGACAATATAAGACCATAAATATAAAACATATATCCAAAGAAAAATGTGTGAAAGAGCATGATAGAGGAATAAAAGAGCAATACAAAAGCAGAAACACAAAGTAAGTACAGTCAAAAGCTAGAACAGCTTATTCAAAGCAGTAACAATGTCCGAGTGACTTTGTTTCCATATATCTACATGCAATTACAAAAAGTTACCGAATGATGGCAGCATTGTATCAAAATGGCTTTGAATTAGCTAGTATAGAAGATCTACATTGGTTATTTGATACGATAGGCAAAGAAGTATGAATACTGACCATTGATCGCAGATAAATATTATTTATTGGATGATTTACAGGTAATACAGATGGTATTACCTGAGTGCCACAGCATAAAATGTTTTATTGGTAAGTTTTAAGTTTGTAATCTTCACATGAGCTCTTATTTGTAGTGTGTGTGTGTGTGTGTGTGAGAGAGAGAGAGAAACTGAGTGTGTGTTACCCCTCAGTAAATTGTATGCACAATATCATGCAGACAAGTGTAGTTTGATCACATTGATCTCATCTCATTGCTTCTAACACTCTGACAGGCCCCTGTAGGCAGAGTTCATTCTGAGAAATACTCCGCTAGCATTCTTTTCTTTGAAAATCTTGGAGACTTGTTCCACCTCCTCAGATCTATTATGACTGTTCTGTTCTCCAGGAAAGGTAACTGAATTCTTGAGCTGACAAACAAGAGACACACAAATGCACTTTCTATCATTGAAAGTATTGACTCATAACTGTGTACTACTACACAATCAGATGGTCAAACCGGACATATAGGCATAAATGTGATTAAAATGTAAGAAATAGTTTTATCTCATCCATTAATTTTTTTATCATAACAAGAATGTTGCTTTTATTTATCTATTCTTTCATTATCAAGAATGAGCTTGTCTTGAGCTAAGTATGTATCTATTTTTACTGACGAGCCTGAGTGAATCTATGACAAAGTGTGTTCAACTATGGGGAGGTGCAGCATTGGGGGACAGTCACAAGAGAGCGTTTCACTTTACGTTCACAGGAACAACTCATTGGCGATCACATGACCTGACACACCAAATGGACGTACTCCTTGAAGTCAACAGGGTTGTTTCTGTCCCTGTCCAGCTCTGTGAATATCTTGTCCACAGCTGACTGGTCTTTGCTCAGGTTGTGAGAAGGGGAGACAAACACAGAAAAGGATGAAGAGTTGGAGACAAAGGCAATTTATCATTACTGTGAAAAAGGGTTTTAGATTGTGTTATTTTAATGCCTGCCTAATCCTCCCCTACATTTGATTGGCTTTAACTCTAATACACACCTCCCACTGTGACCTCATTGCTCTCATACACCTCCATGTGGACAGTAAATATTGAAAATGCTGAACTGGCCAAAAATACCAGGATAGTTATAGCGGCATTGTAATCAGTGTAAGGATTGGTGTCTACATTATAATGTGGGTCAGTATAGGTATCTGCATTGAAATCATTCAGTGTTAGAAGTGAAATCAATGTCAGCATTGGTATTGTTATTGTAATGCATGTGAGTGCTGGTATCAGTATTGTAGTCAGTATCAGTATCAGTATGTCAGCACTAATGGGGCTGTAGTACATGTGCAAGACCTCTCATCCCCAAAATGTCCCAAAGATTGGTGTAGAGCATGTTCTTCAGCTCATTGTAGGTGAGGGTCAGCGGGTCCTCCTCCTTCCCAGAGTAGCTGTGGAAGACTTTAATGAGCATCACCACACCTTGCTGCATTTCAGACATTCCAGAAACAGGAAGAGAGACATATACTGTAAGCTAGTCAGCTGCACCAACCAAGACAGTCCACTAGATGTTGCTACTGAGACTTTTGTAGGTCTGCTGCTCAAACCAGAGAGCTGGTCTGCTCCAGGCAGCACCGTGGTAAACAGTTCAGTTCCTGGAGATATACCATTATTTAGATTTTCATTTCAGCCCTAATTTGACACACCTGACTACTAATGTTCAGCTCAGTGCAGATCTTTAGCTGTTGATGGAGGTTTGCTTCATTAGGTTCGGAGGGAAAACCTATAGGGTGGTAGATCTCCAGGGACAGGGTTGGTTACCCCTGAGGTAGCATGTAACAGAAACCTTTTGAAGGGAGTGCCTGTTTTCTTATTTTCTCTGGTCTCTGTGCTTTAGAGAACCCTTTGTTTTGGGTGACAGATTCAGAAGAAATGCACTAACTGGCCCTCAGTAAAAGTCAAACACAAGCCCAGATTTCTAACTGAAGCTGTAATTTAACTGTGGATAATTATAGAGACATTTTACATACCAGGATATACTTTAATTACAGACACTACATAATAGAGAGCAGGAGAAAATGTAAAAGTGGGGTAATCATCATGTTGCGTGTTTAAAACAAAATATTGAAAAATTAAAGAAGTAGTAATTAAAAAAAAAAAGATATAACTGTGTGGTACATCAATCTGAAAATTCACAAAAATGTTGAGTATAAGGCAAGACGGAATATAAAGGTTGGAACAGACTTGGACAAGGAAGGATATTTACTGCATAGTAATTTAAGAAGAAAAAATAGACATTGAGATGAATGGAGGGAGAAGGGAAGTGGATGAGGGGAGGGAGTAGAGAGAAAAAGAGAGAGAGAGGTGGGATTAAGAGGCTCAAGTGGCACTGTGGCAAAGCACGGTTCTCTCTGTGGACAAACAACCACTGCAAACAGCCAAACACAAAGAGTGGGTGGGCCACACATGCATCTCTCTCTCTCTCTCTCTCTCTCTCTCTCTCTCTCTCTCTCTCTCTCTCTCTCTCTCATTTCCAACCTCTTCTTTTTTCACATTCTACTTTCACTCTTTATCTTGCCCCTTCCTTTACACATTGGACCTGGAGTGTGCTCGGATCGCTTTCTTGCTGCTTTTTCCGTTTTGCTGAAATGTGCTGAACAAAAATAGGAAAGCAGGTTTTAAATTTTAATCTCTCTCTCTTTTGCATAGTCTCCCTGGTGATAAGCACTCATTGGCTGTTCCCTTGATATTCATCACATTCACTAGACAATGTTTTCAAACGTGAATTATTTGACTGGGCGACATACAATGTGTCATTCCCTCTCTTTCCACCTTTTAACACCCCCCCCCCCTTTTAGATCATAGCAAGCAGTCACATATTGTTTTGCTGTCATATGACGCAATTCTGGTTTTGATTTTACATTAAAAAAAAGTTTGTCTTAAATGAACATATGTAGGACAGGAGAGGAGAAAGTGGAATTCAGTTTCCATTTCTCCTGATTCACATTGTTCCCATTGTCGTAAGAACCCCTTCAGATACACCAAACAGTGCGTCAAGGTCACCAGCAGGAAGAAACCAAAACCAAAATCACGTCGAGGTCACCAAGTGCAAGAAACCTCTCTGCAAATCAAACAGAAAAAGTATCTGACTGGCGAAGGGACACGTGTAGTCTTACCCGGTGCTACAGGAACGGGATTCGTTTAAGGTTATCTCAGTTATCTGACTCCAAAATAGTGTTTTAACCTTTCCTCTGTGCTAACAGTTATGTAGAGATGGAGGAGACTGCTGTCCGCCAGTCGTGTGGCTTTATACGAATCACTATCTAGCTTGGTAGATTCAGACATTATTATTATTATTATTAATAATTACATTTATATAGCACTTTTCCAAATGCTCAAAGTGCTTTACAGTGAAGGGGAACTCACCTCACCCACCACCAATGTGTAGCACCCACCTGGGTGATGCACGGCAGCCATTTTGCGCCAGAACGCTCACCACACATTAGCGAAGGTGGAGAGGGAGAGAACATTTATTTAGCCAATTAAATCTGGGGATGATCTTTAGTGGCAAGTTTGCGAGTGCCAGATCTGGGATTTGGCCAGGACACCGGGGAACCCCCTACATATCTTTGGCTTGTGTAGCCTGCATAAATACGACTGTGTATCCTGCAATGACATTAGTGTATAGGCGAATGACTACGAGGTGCAGATATCCTAAGTTCTATGTGTATGCTAGGATCTTAAAACTGCTAGGTGTGCAGTGGTGAGAGCCAAAGAGGAATGCCAGGTTAAAATGAATACAGTTTATTGTTCAGCGTGTCTTGTAATAATGACAATATACAATGGTGCAAAATGTGAGTGGTGAAATGGCTATACGCGTAAATGGCTTATACGCGCAGGAGACTGTGTCGACGAATCTCCCCGACCCACTGCAAATTTCCGCTTATATACAAAACGATCAGAGCAAGACCAAGCCATCAAATAAGGACACAATCATGGCAAAACAGCATAGGTGAATGATCCTGCTTGCACTACCTCTGAAGGCATATCACACCGGGTTAACATTTGTATTTGGCTGGGTGCTGACCCATAGGTATCAAGATCTTTGGTCAGTACTCCACCAAAGACACCCTGTCAGCACAATAAACAGTCTGTTTTACTTCGAGGGTCTGATAAGAGACCTCTGTGAACTGGTCGACAACATAAACTCTCCTTTCCACTCTTTCTTATGCCATCCTTTTTTTAAATTTCCAGATTGTGACCACTGAGTCCGTACATTGTTGAGGTGCATCTCTGTTGTGGTGGGTTGTTTTTTTTAAATGGACTGTGCTGAAGTGTATTCTCTGCTCAACGATCGATAACCTTCTAATCTGGCAATGCAGTTCATTTCCTTCGGCCAGTTTTCAATGTATTTATTTTTGCTTTTGTTGTCTCTTATTTTTATTTACGTTTTTTTGAAAGAGTGTAGAAGTCGTTGTTTTGAAGATGGGTTTGTATCTTTGAAATGATTTAAGGGGGTCTGTCTCTGGGCAGAGGGGGTTCCTCGTGAATGCTCTGTGTTGGTAGGATTCGGGAACACTTAGTGCTAAATGAGCCTGGAATTTGATAGCCCTTTTTATGCTCTTTCTTTTAAGTTCATACTGTGTGCTCTTGTATTGAATTTATCCACAGCATAATGCTGTGTTATTATCATTAATACTCCGTTCTGTCCATTTGTATGTTTTTGGGAGCGGGAAAAGGTTGGGTTGGGTACGTTTCTCAGTGTGTGTCACTGACTCATTTAAATACAAGATCGTTTGGCTGTGGTCTGATGTGGGGAGTTGTGGTAAGACTACAAACGCGTTGATATATCTTGGTTCAATATCGGTAATGGACACTACCGCTACTACCTAGCATTGAGCAGTAAATTAATCTACCCAGAGAGTCCCCCCCCCCCCCCGACCCTGCCGTTAACAATGTACATGCCCGGGCCTTTGCACAGCTGAAGTATCTGCTTGGCGCTTTTGTTTACCACGCCGCTGTAACTTTGTCTCTGTGTGGTTATCACCGGATCACTCCCTTGAGAACTGGGGTTTATTACCTCCTCAGGGGCCATGCAGCATTTCTGACCTAATGTCACATAAAAGGGCAGAGAATCTGAAAAGTATAGCCGTAGCTGGAGCTTCAACATGTGTGCTCTGTTCACCTTGCTTTGGGGGGCAAGGTGAAACACTGGCTGGGGGGGGTGAAGGCCCTTGGCGTCGGCCAGGGGACGATTTCCTCAAGAGCTCTCTCTCCACTCCACTGGTCACTGCGCAGAGGGGCGTGGATGCCAATAAATCCCTCTCCTCCTGTGTCCTTCAAGCCATTGGGAGGGGGATTTGGCATGCTTTCTTTATGTAAATTTGTAATCAAGCCCACAGAGCTGTCCTGTACTGCCTGCATGGCTATGAATGATTGCCCAGGTTCAACAAGACAGGCAAGGGAGTCCACGGTGAATAGGGCAGTGTCTGTGGTGTGAGTGGTGTGAGTGGCGGGGGTTGATTCTGCCTCCTGGGTCTTGCAGGTTTCTTATGGCTGGGTGGAGGATGCACATCGAGGGGAACCTCCTTTTTGGATGGTTCACTGGCGTCGATGATGTCCTGGTAAAACGGCTGCATGTATATTTCCATGCCAGAACACCATGGGGAGGAAAGGGGACTGCCCTGGTCTCTCCACTTTTGTGCTGGCATGCAGCGGAGTCCATGGTGAGGGGGGTGTTTGCCGAGGTAGTTCCTTACAATGAAGGCAAAAGGGAACTTCACCATCGGGTTACCAGGTGAACTACATGAAATGTGAAGGGAATACAGCAATCCAAACTGTGTCTTGAAGAGGTATCCCGTATCCAAAGCCTCGAGAGGATGAGCTCATTGAGCGGCTCGGGAAGGCCAGATTCCTCCCCACTCTGCATTTATGCAAAGGGTACTGGAAAGTTCCACTGTCAGAGGCATCAAAGGACTTTCCGCTCATCATTTGGGTTTTTCCAGTGCACTGTAATGCCATTTGGTCAGCAGGGGGCACCAGTGACCTTCCAATGCCTGATGGATGGTGTCCTTCTGGGCGCTGGTTGAGAATGCCTTCGGCACTGATGATGTGGTAGTATCCAGTGACACTTGGGAGGAACTCTTGGCACATGTCAACGACAATGAGAACACGCTGGAATAAAAGAAGCAGGGCTAACAATAAACCCTAAAAACCTGTGCCATTGCACAGTCAGAGGTGCAGTATTTTGGCTATGTTATTGAGAGTGGTGTTGTCAAGGCACAGGTGGGACAGATAGCAACAAACAAGGAAACTCCTGTACCACAAACTAATCACCAGGTTCGCTCGTTCTTGGGTCTGGTCCCTGGTTTATTCCCCAATTCTTCCAGCCGCAGCCTTCATTGACCTCACACGGAAATCTAGCCCCAGCAGGGTGCAATGGACTAAGCTCTGTGGTAGTACCTTCCAGGATCTGAAGGACTGTTTGCGCCAGCAACCCATCCTACGAGATCCTGACTTCAGTCTACCTTCTGCGGTTCAGACCGATGCCTCTGGGGTAGGGCCTGGGGCAGTGTTGCTTCAAGGTGAGCCTGGTGATCAGAGGCCAGTGGTTTACCTCTCTGTCTCCATGTGAAATCCAGTGCTCCACTGTGAAGAAGGAGTGCCTGGCTATAAAATGGGCACTTGACTCCTTGCGGTATTACCTGATGGCCAAGGACTTCACCCTAGACACGGACCACAGGGCTTTGCAGTGGCTCCACAACATGAAGGACAGTCATGGCGGAATAACGAGGCGGTGCTCGTCGTTACAGCCATACCGCTTCACGGTCAAGTGAAAGGCGGGGTCACAGAACGCAACTGCCGACTTCCCTTTTCTCTGGCGTGTTGAGTGTGTGCGTTCGTGCCGTGGGGAAAAACATGGGCCCTGTATTTCAGAATTGGGACAAATTACTATATTTTACATCTCAACGGCGTTGTAGAAGTCTGTATTCGTTGTATGGCCGTGTACAGGTATATGTTGTCGGACATGTAATTCACCATTTGCCCGTTTTCAGCCATAGGAAGCTTCAAAGTGCTCGGCCAACATAGCCTGGAGATAAGGCAGAGCTGGAACTGGGGGGTTACCACCTGAAGTGTGAATCTGTGTATCTGTGTGTGTGTGTGTGTGTGTGTGTGTCAGAGAGGGTGTCCATGCCCCTGCCCCCTCCTCTTTTTCGCTGTTTAAAATATGCGGTGTTCTTTGAGTTAAGTTAGTAAAGTTTGGGAAACTTGGAAGGAAGTAGTTCTGTAACAGTTGGAATTGGGCGTCCTGCATCAGGTCTACATTTCATCTCTGGTTCTTTCGAAATATTCTGCTGTTTTTTTGGTTTCGGCATTTTTGATTTCCTTGGGACAAAAGCTGTGGTTGGTCATTTTCTGATCCATTTCTTGTGTGACTGTACATGTCTGTAACCTGTGTTAATCATTTTAAGGTAGTTGAACCTCACCTTCAGATTAGATGTGAATACTCGTTGTAACTTAATACATTTCTTAATTTTCATTTTTCATTTTACATTTTGATAACGGTTGATCCAAACAGTTTGCTCTGCCTATCAACGAATTTGGAGATTTGATTGATAATTCATACCTTTGATAATAATGACCAAATTAAATCAAATAAATATATTGTACATGTTGGTTACAAGTGAGGTGGTTTAACGGTTGATGCACTTGTGTTCGTTATTCAGAGTGCCTGACATCAAACGAGGGTGTCTACAGTTAAAACTGCTGGGTTCGGAAAATTAAACATTTTTCAATTAATCCTCCCCTGGCTGACATAATTTACCTGGTAAACCAAATAAGAGGGGGCAGGGGCGTGGACTAGCAGGGAGGCTGTAGATACACTTAGAAGGAAGCAGCCATCTCACACAGGAGCAGATGAACAAGAGACACGTAAATGCACTTTCTTTCCTGTACTGACTCAAAAATGTGCACTGCAACACACAATCAGATGGTCAAACATGGCGTGTAGACATAAACATTGTTAAAATACAACAAATGGTTTATTGTATCTCTTTATTTTCATCATAACAAATCATCGCATTTATTTATACATGCATTATCAAGGATGAGCTTGTCTTAAGGTCAGTACATCTATTTGTATTGATGAATCTCAGTGAAACTATGTGAAAATGTGTACAAATACGGGGACAGGACTGGGGACAGTCACAAGAGGATGCTTCACTTCTTCTTGATGAAGAACTCATTGCAGAGCATAGTGAGAGAACACACCAAATGGATGTACTCCTTGAAGTCGACAGTGTTGTCTCCATCTCTGTCCAGCTCTTTGAAAATCTTGTCCACAGCTGACTGGTCTTTGGCTGTCTGCTTAGGTTGTGAGAAGGGTAGACAAACACAGAAGAAGATGAAGAGTTGGAGACAAAGGCAATTTATCATTACTGTGAAAAGGCTTTTAGATTTTGTTATTTTAATGGCTACATGATCCTCCCCTACATGTGATTGGCTATAACTCTTAATATGCACCTCCCACTATGACCTAATAGGTCTCATACACCTCCATATGCCCAGTAATATTAAAAAATGCTGAACTGTCCAAAAAATACCAGGATAGTTATAGCAGCATTGTAATCAGTGTAAGAATTGGTGTCTACATTATAATGTGGGTTAGTATAGGTATCTGTATTGAAGTCATTCAGTGTTAGAAGTGAAATCAATGTCAGCATTGATATTGTTATTGTAATGCATGCCAGTACTGGTATCAGTATTGTAATCAGTATCAGTATTTTGGCACTAATGAGACTGCAAGGCCTCTCACCCCCAAAATTTCTCCCAGCTCGGCCTGGAGCAGGTTCTTCAGCTCATTCTTGGTGAGGGTCAGCGGGTCCCCCTCCTTCCCAGAGTACTTGTGGAAGGCTGTAATGAGCATCACCATGGCTTGCTGGATGTCAGACATGGTGACTGCAAAACAAAAGAAAGGACATAATTATGAGCTTCTCAGCTGCACCTACCAGGGCACTCCACTAGGTGTTGCTAATGAGATGCTTTGTCATCTGCTCAGACCGGAGATTGCTAATCCAGGTAGCAGTTAATGGGCAGATTTGAAGAGAGCGCCTTCTTTCTCGATTGCTCTAATGTGCGCATTTGATACATAGTCTTGATGGTACACATGTGCCCTTCAGATAATGCCATAAGCTCTTTGCTGTGCATTGCCTCAAAGTTGTAAGACTTTAGTTAAGAGTAGTACACTCTAATGAAAACTGCCATTTTAAATGCTGGGGAAGAAGGGGTTAAGCAAAAAAAAAAAAATAGACATTGAGATGAATGGAGGGAGAAGGGAAGTGGATGAGGGGAGGGAGTAGAGAGAAAGAACGAGAGAGGGGCGGGGTTAAAAGGCTCAAGTGGCACTGTGGCAAAGCACGGTTCTCTCTGTGGACAAACAACCACTGCAAACAGCCAAACACAAAGAGTAGGTGGGCCACGCCCACATCACTTTCTGCCTCTCTCTCATTTCCAACCTCTCCTCTTTTTTCACATTCTACTTTCACTCTTTATCTTGTCCCTTCCGTTACACATAGGTAATGTGCTGAATTTTAATATTTTAAATCTCTCTGTCTTTTTCATAGTCTCCCTGGGGATACACACTTACTGGTACTTTTTTCAATATTCATCACATTCACTAAACAATTTTTTCAAACTTGATTTATTTGACTGGGCTATATACTGGCTTTTTTTTTTACTCGCCCTTTCTGTCTTTCCCGCTCTCCCTCTCACTCTCTCTCTTTCCCTCTCTCTCTGTTATCTATCTGCCCTATCCCATAGTTACCTGTTGTCACAGTGACCACCCTGCTTCTCCTGAATCTCTCCCCAATCTCTCTCTCTCTCTGCATTTGGCTCTCTCCCTCCCTCCCTCCCTCCCTCCCTCTCTCCTCCTTCCCTCCCTCTCTCTCACTCTCTCCATCTCACTCTCTCTCCCTCCCTCCCTCCTTCCTTCCTCCCCCCTCTCTCTCTCTCTCTCTCTCTGTTTGGCTCAGTACGCCTGTATGTCCGTAGGGTGCGGCTCACACATGGATACAGTTGCATCCATGGCATCAGCACGCTGTTTCAGCGAAGGCTGAGAACTTTGGGGGGGAAATGAGAGCGGAGGCGAGCGGGAGATCGCAGCTGGAACGTTCGCTAACGCACAAGCCACAATGCACACCTCAGGGACACAGCTCAATATCACAGTTCTGACAACTTTATGCAACATAACTAAAATCAACAAAAACAGTTTGCACAAAGCAGCAGTCATAAAATTAAGGCACTTATTAGTAAGAGAATAATAATAACGTTATGAAGTCCAAGTGAGAAGGAAATAATGATGAGAAGAACCAGCCAGTCACAGCTGTCAGACAACTTAGACTGTGAGAAAAAGGCAAGTAATCAGAAGTACGGACGTGAGCCACGGGATAATATTGAGATGTAAGTATTTTTACTTACCCGGATGTGGAAAGAGTTGCAGAGGATGAACGAGAGTGAAAAAGTAGGAGAGTGAAGGAGTAAAGAGTTGGACATGTGTTTTATATTGCTGTCACCACTCCCTCGATCCCTCCCTCCCTCTTCCTTTCCTCTCCATCCCTCTCTCTCTCTTTTCTCTCCCTGAGGAGGATGCTACTGAAACCACCCTTCTCTACTAGCTTATAGATCATATCTGGACCATATCCAGATCATATATTCTTTCAGTTTTGAAATAGCCTGGTGGGCAATATCAGAATTCAATGTATGTGTATGCATAATTTCCTGTAGTAGGTCCCAGCTTGGTTATATTAAACTAAAAAATATAAATTGTGGATATATAATATATGTACATATATTACTGAAATCAAATTGGTTTCAATTTAACACAGTATTTTGTAATCAGCACTTATGCTAGAAGTTCAAGCAGTTGTATTTGGTTCTGCTTTCAAAGGGCTGGTTTTAATTCATTTCTGTTTGTACACATGCTTACCTACGAACCACATGCAATATTTATTATAATCTTTATGCTAGTTATATGAATAATCAAAATTGGCATGGTTGTATAAATAATCTGCTCTTATTGGCTAGCCATGATTATGGGATTTGTATTTAGTTATTTTGACTCCTCTCACATGTTTTTTTACAAATCCAGTAATTGACAAAAAAATGCATTACAAAATCCTAAATTTACTTAATGTGTTACTAAGGCAACAGATAAATTTCACCAGGAGCAGCTGAGACCTTCATGTGTTTCCCCAGCCTTCCAAGTCATGTGTAATTACTTAATCTATTACCACATTTCTTCTAAAAAACAGACTAGAGAATGTCCAGGTTCTTCAGTCAGTGTTAAGTCACAGGCTAGATTAAGAGATACATTTCTGGGAAGAGCTTTACCATCTGTCAAAAAGCCTATATACCTATTTTTTAAATGTTTACATAGCTTTGTTGGTCTTTTTTATTTAGGCACTTGCAGTTCAATGTTCAATGTTAAGTAAACTTTTACAACATTTGGATTCATACAGTATGTAATCTGTTAGAGTTGAATAAACACTGGACATTTTTCGGCGCATGCACCATTGTGTACACACACACACACACACAGGATCTTATACTCTCTGTGTACAATGGTCCCACTGACCAGACACACATCATCTTGTGATTTTCATACAGAATGGAATCTCTGTTTTTTAATTCATTAAAAAAAAAAAAAACAGAAATACTTCTGAATCAACACAGTCTAGAAGAGAAGAAACTGTCCTCGCACAATTCATTCCTTTCGAGGCGTATGCATATCATTCATAATTACTGAAACCATGTTGGGAACAGTCACCCTCATGAAAGGCAATACATCAAATCTGTATGTGGTTCTTTGACACAAAAATGATGAAACTTTCACACAACAGAGACCAGTACAGAAAGACAATGTGCCTCCGTCACTATTGCAGCTACTACCATTTAGTTAGTAAGCCCAGCTAACCAGTTAATGAAAAATGCATAATTTGAGCATTAGTGTTGACATTGATTGTTTCCTGAAATCCAACAAGATAAAACAGCAGCTCAGGGTAAGACTCCGCCCTTCTACAGGCAGTAAATGTAAAATTGTGGTTAAATGTCTCCAAGGTTGGTATTTGCACAACTGCAGGTAAATGTTAAACGAGTACGATATAAATGTTTTTAAATTACTGTTAAAAAGACTTATTATATACACTGTTCATTAACCCTAAAGTGCGCTTCAACATTTTTGGCAACATATCTTATGAAAAAATACTTTACATTTTTTTAAAAAATGCCTGTTTATCAGCACTTTATTTTACATTTAAGAACCATTTTACATTTAGCGATGATCTGGAGGACACAGTGTCTTACATTTGATTAAACAGCGCAGAAACCGTTCTTTTTCGGACTGCCAAAATTCTGGCGATGAGGGTTTCCGCCCTCTGCTCCTGTGTCGTGACGCATGTGAGTCATGGCTAAGTTTGGGCCCCCGCGCCGCGTGTTTGGATGCGCTCTATTAAACGCCCCAGTTCACTTCCTGTGTGGCCACTTCCTGCTCACTCATGGCATGATATTTAGCCTCTTCTTCAGACACATAATTAACCTCCCACAAGCCTGACCCTTCTATTCTGCCCATATACAGGCATTGGAATATATGTTAGAATATATGGAATTTAAATGTGTTGGAATATACATAGTTCATATGTGCTGTAATATATTTATTTCATACTTGTTGGAATATATGAATTTCATATGTGCTGGAATATATTTTTTATACATGTTGGAATATATGCATTTCCTACATGCTGGAATATATGAATTTCATACATGATGGAGAGTAGACATTTCATACATGTTGGAATACATATATTTTTTATACATGTTGGAATATATGTATTTCTTAAATGTTGGAATATATGTATTTCATACATGTTGGAATATATTAATTTTATACATGTTGGAATATATGCATTTCACATGTAATACTTTTTTCTCACCTTTTTGCTTGGTTTTAGCTCTGTGCCAACCTGACAAATGACATGAAATCTAATACTGACTGCACCTATTTTCTTTGACCATGAATTAATGTTAGAAGAAACCATTTGTACGCTGTTGATATTGAATAATTTGCCAGACCAGATGAAGTGCAATGAAGCCATGTCCATCACAGCAGAATGAGCTGAGTATGTGTAGGGTGTGTACACACAGCGTGCTACTGGTATAAACAGTCCATTCCATCATTTGGGGCCACAACCGCGGATGGACCGCACAATTCAGGTTTTAAATGCTTTATTTTTTGAAAAACGTTTGAATTGTTCAGAGGGTGTTAATTGTTTTGTTGATAGTATTGTTCCAGTGCCTGTTTCCCAATCTGCAAAAGCAGCAGTCAGGGACATGGGCACTCACTGGAATTTCAGAGTGGGCGCACCAGGTCACATGGAAAAGCATACCGCTTCCATTGTCTGTTATGTCAGCATGACTCAGTTCTGTAACATGCACTCTTTTTTAGCTCTTTTGTGTCACATGACCTGCTGTACAAACTTACAGCACTGTAGTTTGATCTGGAGCAGACATCCCCCCCCCCCCCCCCGAGTTTTAACAAAATGCTGCCGTCGGCAAAAGACCTGCAGGTACATTGCGTGTACTTCCATAAATAACCATGAATCTCTTTCCACAAGTTGTTTTTACCATTTGTTGCGTTTTGTGCCTGGAGAGAACGCGTCTCATCAACTAGCTGATCACTTGGGAAAAACAATGCTACTGCACGAGCCATGTTTGAGTATATATGTATATATTCGCCTTGATTCTGTTCATTTCGATGTGAGCCAATTAGATGACGGTATGAAAAACAGTTACCTTTACTTCAGTCCAGACCTTAAAGCACAGTCTCACAACATGCACCATGGCACCTTGAGTTTTAAAGCACAATTTCACAGAGGTAAATTGCATAGGAAATTTGGCAATGGGATTCATCAGCAGGACTAATCAAATTGACTTTTAGGCACCTGTTCGGACGATCGTTTATTAAGCCTCACAGACATTATGTGTGGACAACGCACCCGGAGAACCTGAGAGTGCCACATGTGTGTTATTGCCTGTGTTTCCACTCCGCGCTGTTTGCATGCTGGATTCCCTGCGGTCAGGGAAATCAGTGTGTGTTGAGTCATCATTGTGTGTGTGTGTGTGTGTGTGCGTGTGTGTGTGTGCGTCTGCCAGTGGAGACTCTGTTTGTATCTTCTTTCTAACAGTGGAAAAAAAACAGGATCATTCTGTTTCCCTCGAGGGACTTTCCCCTCGATCTCTCTCTCTCTCTCTCTCCATCTCCCTCTCTTTCTCCCTTATCCCTTCTCTTCATCCCTCTCTCTCACTTTATCTCTGCCTGCATGGCCCTAACCTTCTTTCCCTCCTTTAGGTCTCTAGGCTTCTTGTATTAATCTTTCTTTCCAAATATGTGAATGCACTCTTCCATACCTCATACCCTGTTACCACCACAAACCGATTCGCGCTCACTGGTGCCACATGTTGGTACTGAGGAGTATTGCGGGTCATCATAGGCAGTCGTGCTGTGCTTTATTTAACCCCGTCACCATGCGATCCATCCCTCTTCCTCTCTACCGCTCCCCTCCCCAGGGAGAGGGAACAGCACACTCAGCTTTCACTGACTTCTTCAGGTGAATCTGTAAGGGACCCACATTGCAATACCTGCCATCATTGTTACAGGTGTCAGCCTGGAATGTCTGGGGCATAAGTTTCCCTCTGAAATGGAAGAGAGAGCAAAAGATGAAGAGACAAAGGGACAGAGATACACAGAGAAAGAAAGAGAGAGAGGGGGGATGGAGAGAGTGAGTGACAGAGAGCAAGAGAACGAGAGAGCGAAAGGAGCATTATAGAAGAGCTGCCTGATACAGAAAGAGGGAAGGAAGCACTGACTGACTAACTCTGCCCAGTCAAATGACTCACGTCTGGCAACGACATTGTTTAGTGAATGCAATGAACACCTGGGGAAAAGCCAGAGATTGTTTGTGTCACCATGGAAACCACACACTCCATGTTTCTTTTTTTTGTTTTGGTCCAAATACAGTTTTATATTTACATGCAAATATATTATTACTTTTTTATTTGTCACTTGTCCTGTCCACACTATTTTCTTATCATCTTATCCGCTATTTTATGCTTTAAAATTATACTAAAACTGCCCTTTTCGTTTTCATTTTGCCCTGAAAACAGCAATAAAATGGATGATAAAGACAGGTGAAGGCTGGTGTTCCGTTATTGCAGCAGGACCGTGTTTCAGCAGGGAAAGGAGATCGAGCTGCAAGACTGCATATTGTTCGCATTAAAACTACGTGTTAGTGCCATTACGCATTCGGAAAAGATTCCACAATGTTATAATCATAAGATCAAGGAGTGCGAGACAGTCAAACATGAAGGAATCCCCCTCAAGGACCGCAAGTCGTCTTCTCATCAGTGCCTCTAGTGGTAAAACAAAGGTACTGCTCTTTCTCTGAGGAGCTGCTCTCAGCTAATGAGAGACAGAGACACTTCCTCGGTACTATACTGAACAAAAACAAATGCAACACTTATCAATTTTGAAGATTTTATTGAGAATATTGAGGTAATAAACGTAAATCAGTCTACTGAAATAGATTCATTAAGAACTTATCTATTAATTTCATGTGATTGGGGATACAGATATGCAATTGTTAGTCACAGATTCCCCATAAAAGAAGACACCATGAAATGAACAGAATACCCATCAGTATCTGTGTGACCAACATTTGCCTCATGCAACGCAACACATCTCCTTTGCATTGAATTGATCAAATTGTTGATTGTAGCCTGTGGAATATTGTCCCTCTCCTCTTCAATAGCTGTACGAAGTTATTGGATATTGGTGGGACCTGGAACACGCTGTCGTATGCGCCGGTCCAGAGCATCCAAAACATGCTCAATAGGTGACATGTCTGGTGAGTATGCAGGCCATGGAAGAACTGGGAGAACATGGAAGTGGCCATCGAAGGTGAGCTCTTGCCCACTCACGTTGATTGTGATGCCGAACTGCAGACAAATCAAGACCCCGGAGAGGATGTCGAGCACGCAGATGAGCTTCCCGGAGGCGATTTCTGACAGTTTGTGCAGAAATTCTACGGTTGTGTAAACCAACGGTTTCATCAGCTGTCCGTGTGGCTGGCCTCAGACGATCCCGCAGGTGAAGAAGTCGGATGTGGCGGTCCTGGGCTGGCATGGTTACACGTGGTCTGCGGTTGTGAGGCCTGTTGGATGAACTTCCAAAATCTCTGAAACAACGTTGGAGGTGGCTTATGGTGGAGAAATGAACACCCATTACTCTGGCAACAGCTCTACAGGACATTCCTGCAGTCAGCATGCCAATTGCATGATCTCTTAACTCTTGATGCATCTGTGACATGGTGTTGAACAACAAAAAACTAATTTTAGGGTGGCAACTCGGAGGAACTTCGATGTTACAGGTCGTCCTTTATTCCAAACCCCAGTCTGCAATGGTACGCGGATTGCGCCAATTTAGCTGAACTGTAGGATAATTAGAAGGTTAAATTGTTAGACTGTTAAAATCTGGAATCATATCCAGCACAAGCACATAGCTCCGGCGGTATTATGTTTTTTTCGAAAAGTTATACTTTCTTACTTCTTTGTAGTAGGACCACGCCCACCACTGTAGCATTGTGCGCGCGCGTCTCCCGAGCGTGTGCGCACAGCCAGGAGAATCCCAAACCCGCCCTCCATTTCAGCAGCTTCGCTCCGCAGCGATCGTGACGCACCTTCTGCCGCCTGTCATCCAGAGCATATTATCATTCAACTATTTAACGATTAAGAAGATAATGAACAAATGGAGCTTTGGATTTAGCTCAGGTTGGGTTAGTAAACCTATGGAAATGTTCACCCTGACCCATTTGTGCTTTGAGCTTAATTGATGCTTGTTAATCATAACATAAGATAACATAAGATAACATAACATAACACAACACAATATAACATAACATAACAAAACACAATGACAAGAACATGCCATTCAGCCCAGCAATGCTTGCCATTTTCCTCACTAAATTGTACCTGGTGCTCTGATTACCTGCAGACTAGTTAGTATCTAACACTGCATCATGCCTGATCTTGACTGATCTGGAAAACCTCTACTAAATGACCTGGCAAGCTATTCCACACAGTGACTAGTCTCTGCAGGAAAAAATGCTTCCTAATGTATTTTTGAATCAATTTATGAGTCCACCTGTTCTACTAACAGAACTCAACCTGAAGAATATCTTACAGTTTATTTTGTTAATCCACTTTATGAATATAAAGCCTCAAACAAATCACCCCTAAATCTCCTTTCACTAAGCTTGAAGAAATTAAGGAAGTCTTCCCTCATAATTTGTATCTTTCATACCAGAGATCAATTTGATCACCCTTCTTTGAACCTTCTCCAGAGCCTCCATATCTTTCTTGTAGTATGGTCCCCAGAACTGCACACAATGCTCCAAGTGCGGTCTAACAAATGTATTTTTTAAGATAAGCATATTTTAGATTTATACTCAGTACTTTTAGGTATATATCTACACACTCCTTCAGATTAAAAAAAAATGTATACTATGTTAGAGTTAATTTAACACTGAGCACTTTATGATTATGATATAGATCATTTATTTTAAACTACCGACTGCATCAATACACTGAGAGACAGAGATTACATGTGGCATCCGTGAGCCCCAAATTGCACTTTGTCAAATTCAGTGTCACTCCTGTAGATGACGTTTATTTGAGTTTTGAGGCCACATCAGTCAGCGCCAGGCAGTGTTTGATCGCATGAGGGAGATTGACCATGATGTTACTCTCCTGACCTCTAGTGGCAGAAGCTGGAGGTGTAATTTTATTTCTTCAGTGGACATACGGGAATCGTAATATTGTTAAAAAGTTTAATGAAATCACAAATGAATTCGACACAAGCGTCCCTCTGGTCATGTTATTGCACAGTACTGGTCCATCATTGATATAAGGGCTAACGGCAGCAATACAGTCGCCTTCAAATCATCATATTTGGACCTGGTTAAAGACAGCAGTGTATAATGAGCACATTCTATTTGTACACCAGGTGGAGCACACTTGCTGCAATTTGTGTGCAGTGGATGGGGTGGATGGGGGGGTGGGGGGGAGGGGGGTGATGGTGCTCCAGGTGACCTTTTACCTGATGTAACCCTTTGGTTTGATTAAAATTGCTTGCATTCATTTTGTTAAAAAAATAAATAAGTAAATTCTGTACATTAACTGGATGTCGTAAAACTGTTTTTCTAGGTTGGTGTACAATTTCTCACTTTGAGCACCTGCCTATCAAAAGATCTATGTACAGCCCTGGTTGCAATATTAATCTGGGCACTATTTCACATACACGCTTTTCAGGTTGCCACAAACATTTCCATGAATACTTCAAAAAAATAATGTAATAATTGGACAGAGGAATTTGTAATATCTCAGTTGTGTGAAATCATTGGGAAAGCAAACCCTCAGGAACTCGATGAAAGGTTACACCACTAAAGTTGATCAAGGGCTTCTTTGCTTAAAACAAAAACACGTTGCTGGCCACAGAGGGGAGACTTTGATTAATTTAAATCAGGCACTCCCTGATTTAAAAAAAACAAAAACAAAAAAAAAAAGCAGAAAAACACATGCAAACACTGCCCCAGGTGTGAACGGGAGTCAGCCAAAAACAGTCAAGGTATCTACCCTGGATCGGCAAATTCTTAAAAAAACAAATGTGCGAGTGGGATCTTCTGATGTGCTTTTTTTTTGTGTTGAAAAAAAAAAAACATCTAAGAGTTCAGTGTGCCCCTGCATCTTGTGTTTGGTCAATGTTGTGATGCTCACTACAGTGTATATGTATATGTGAGCTCCATAATGTTTGGGACAAAGACATATGTATATTTTTTCTTGATTAGGCTCTGCTCTCTACAATTTGGTGATTTGGAATGAAAGAGTTCACTGTGTAGAAATTACAGAATTATTTTTTAAATACGGAGGTCTCCTATTTCAGAACACAATAATGTTTGGGACATATTAATGTTGTGTAAATGAAAGTAGTCATGTTTAGTACTTTGTCGCAGGCAATGACTGCTTGAAGTTTGTGACCTACAGACATCACCAAGTGCTGAAAATCTTGTCTAGTGAAGCTCTGCCTGGCCTGTGCTGCAGCCATCTTCAGCTTCTGCTTGTTTCAGGGCTTGTTGCCTTAAGTTTCTCCTTCAGCATATGAAATGCATGTTCAGTTGGATTAGGTGAATGACTTAACCTGTCACAAATTGTACAGTTTTTGGCTTTGAAAAACTCCTTTGTTGCTTTAGCAGTATGTTTGGGATCATTGTTTTGCTGTGGTAGGATGCACCGTCCAATGAACTTGAGCAGATAAGATGCTTCTGTACACTTCATAATTAATTCTGGTGCTGCTATCAAACTGCTGCTATCAAAAATGTTAAAAGTTGTGTAAATCACTCTGGATAAGACAGTCTGCTAAATGCCTGTGAAGTAATGTAATCAGAACTCACACCATCAGTGAAGACAAGTGAGCCAGTATCTGTGGAAGCCATTCATGCCCAAACCATAACACCCCCACAACCATATTTCACAGATGAGGGGGAGAGCTTTGGATCTTGAGAAGTTCCTTTTGGCCTCCCCAATTTTTCTCTTGCCGTCACTCTGACACAAGTGAACCTGGGTCTCGTCTGTCCACAAGACCTTCAGCCAGAACTCTTCAGGCTTTTTCAGATACTTCCTTGCAAACTGTAACTTGGCCATCCTGTTTTTTTTTTTTGGCTAACCAGCGGTTTGCATCCTGCAGTGCAGTCTCTGTAGTTCTGTTCATGGCATCTTCTTTTATGGTTTCTTTTTTTTTTTTTTTTTTGCGCAGTTGTCATTTGCAGTGATGACTTGGGGGAAACATAGTGAGCGGGGAATGGAAGGTAAAGCCAACCAGAAGACCGGTTGGGTCGCCAGATGGGTGGTTGGATATGGAGAGCCAGCTGTCTCTGAGAATTTGACCAGAGCAGTGGAGTTTCACACCACCTAACTCTTTAAAAATACACTCTTTCGTGGGGATTCACGAAGCCTGACTTGCGTTCCTTTTTCACAAGCAGCCCGATCGTAAAACGCGTGTTCAGGGCGGTGTAGTTCAGCCCAGTTAAATGGCAGCATCGGTGAGCTGAGATTCGCCGCTCGAGGCTTTGAACAGGAAACAGCAGGGGCTCGCGGCGCTAGGAAACCTGCTTCCTCAACGCCTCTGACTCAGCAGGCCTGTCATCGCCGAACAATCCCCGCAGGCGAGCCACGCACAGAACAGGCAGAGATCGTTTCTTTATTTCACGACCAATACGAAAAATTTCAATGAGGAACACCTGTTTTTGCAGCAATTTTTCTTTGACTTAACCATGAATTAATTAATTCATTACCTAAGTAAATAACTCATTAATTAAGGTGAATTCTGTCCCTGTTTCTGCTTCTCTACGTCATAGAACACAATAGAATGTTCAGTGTTAAATCACAGAGTGCGTTTGATCTCTCTTTGGCTCATAAACTCTATTAGAGTTCAAATACAACACAAAATGTTTTACTGAGTTCTGTGCAACATTCAAAATCCTATAAGGTGGCTATACTTATTTCCTTTGGAGAACTTATCAAAACCAGAGAGTGGCTTGACTCTGACTAGACTCCCAGTTCTGCTTTTCCTAGTACTTAGTCACCCAACAATGATTTACTTAACTCGAGACAAAGGGTTAAGCAGGAATTAAGTCAAAGAGCGATCACTGTTGGAAATTCAAAGTTTTTCTTTTTTTTAATATATGGGTGTGTCACACACGTTCAGAGATTGTTTACACAAAGTCTCCCCCCGCCCAAACCCGCCCCGCTGTAGCCTAGCAACCCTCCTGTTTGCCTGGAAACCAACAACAGTAGTAGGCCACAAAATGACTGCAACCCGAACCCTTGTGGGAATGGGAGGAAAAATAACTATTTGACTGTGACAATTTTTCCATTTTGAGAGCTGCGTAACCTGCAGTAACTATAAATGTACTGGATCATGACATTAATTCAAAATGAAGCCGTAAGAAATTCTGGATATATACATTGAGGTATGTGTGTGTGTGTGTGTGAAAGAGAGGGTGTGTACAGGCTTGTGTTTATGCGTGTGTGTACAGGCATGCAGTCTATGTATGTGTGTGTCTGTGTAGATGTCTGTATATGTGCGTTTGTGTGCGTGAGTGTGCGTGTGTGTGCTTTTACTCCCGGCTGTTCTTGTTGTAATCGTTCCTGTGGCATGCTTGAATGTACTTTTAAAACAGTAGCCTTGCATCACAATGATGGTTCAAAATTATAACAAATAAATTAATAGTATTTGAGCACCATTGTACAATATAATGTAAACAGAAGGAATAAGGTGACAAAATAATTGTACTGACAACATATGACTTATATTTAAACTTATATACTAAAATGTTTAAATTAATTTTTCTCTCTGTGCTCAGGGTATGTTAGCAGCTCACAGAAACAGTGCTAAAGTGTGTCACCATGGGGGTTAGCACTGAGGGCGGGGCTGTTCTGTGGCTGTCCTATCGGCATCTGAGCACAGACCACGCCCACTCCACAACTGAGCTCCACTCTATCAGGTGGAATTTAAAGCTTTTTCAGGACAAGACCGGGCTTCACAAACCTGATGAAAACATCTGAGTAAAAGGAAGTGAGTGAGCGGTAGGATATGTGACGGTGAGGTCATGAGTGTAGCTTGACTCGGCATGCTTCAATAAGGCTTTTAATATCCAACAATGTGTGCTGGTGCGCAGAGTCACTTCAACTCTAATAGAGTTTATATGAGCCCAGTGCAGAATAAATGCAGGCCAAATCTTATCAGAGTTGATTTCAAATTCATACTTTTGTTGAAAAATATAAGGTGCAAAATGTAAGGAATATATTTTAAAAGCCAGGCATCAAATCCTTGTTTTCACAGGTGTATTTTTTGTAGGGATACTGTTCAGAAGTCAGACACCACTGTTTATTTTATGTGCTTTCTGGTGAAAGCAGCCATTGAGTGCAATTTATTTTTTTTCAGTGTCAGAAAACAGTGCGGCAAATGCATATTCAACGCAAAATTACACAAAAACCTCCACAACTACGTACAGTATTAAATCTTCCTGTATTTTGTCCACCTTTCACCTTTATTACTTCTATTTCACTTTGGGAGATCTGGTGGAGGCTTTTCTGTAATTTATTAAATATATATTTACTGCATTATTGTCTGACACTGAAAAAATATATATAGCATGTATAGTAAATATATGAATGGCTGATTTGACTGGAAATTAAATTTAAAAAGGGTGGTCTGACGTTTGGACAGTACTGTATCATGATAAAAGGTCTTTTTTTGGTACCATATTTTGTTTTGCAACATACAATGACCCCTTTTATGTGCTGCCAATATTTTGTAACTGCGGCATGTGACTAAACTAATGCTGTTTTGTTAAATGGAAAAATGACACTATTGTGTTGTTCCTGAAAATTACAAATGATGCGTTTTGCACAACACTAATGACATGGGCCTGTTTTCCAAAAAATGTTGAATGTTGCAAGGATGTAAATTAACCAAAAACTGTTCACCATTTTATGAGTGCAATCCCATATTGTCAATTCATTCTTGTCCGTGGAATAATATCGTAGAGCTTTGTTGAATGAAAGGCACATGGAAATGTTTATGGAACCTTAGTTTGCCATTTTAAAGAGCATGACACTTCTTCATATTCCTGTTTCTGGTTTTTATTGTATTCTGAATTAGGCCATAGCATTAGTTAAGTACTGAAGATGCACAGCACCTATTTTTCTGCCATTAGTCATGCTGTCACATTGACAGTATAAATATATAGAAATATATATGTATGAAATGTACATATTAAATATGTATCTAAATATGTTGAATAGTGGTCCATTGGAGTCAAGAAATTTGTATGTGTATGAAATGAATGCATTACAAAAACTAAGACACCCACACACATCCATGTGCATATACAAACACACACACATCCACGTGCATACACACGCACACACACACACATCCACATGAACACACACACACACACACACACACATCCACGTGTATACGCACACACACACACACACATCCACGTGTATACGCACACACACATGCACACACACACCCACCCACTCACACATACACATCCACATGCATACACACACACACATATCCATGCGCATACACACCCACACACACACACACACACACACACACACACATAAACCCACACACACACCCACACATGCACACACACACACACACATAACCCCCCCACACACATACATAAACCCACACACACACCCACACATGCACACACACACACACACACATAAACCCCCCACCCACACACACACACACACACCCAGTCAGTCGGAGACACAGCACAAAAGAAGGCCTTCAGGGGTTCGGGAGTGTTTAATGAAAGTGCACTCGTTACAAAAGTTAGTTATCTCTTCTCCAGCTCTCCTCCTCTCCTCCTCTGTCCCTCCCTCACTTCATGGCCTGCTGTTTCTTCATGTGCAACTGGTAACACTGCTCGCAGGCAATGGAGAGCCCCACCACCAGGGAGACAAACTCCTCAAAGTTCACCTCCCCGTCTCCGTTGGTGTCCAGGTTCTTCATGATGCTGTCCACCGCAGCAGGGTCCTTCTGACTCTGAGAGAGAGGAGGAATGAGAAAGAGAGAGAGATTAAAATGATAAGAGAAGAAGGGGGGTGGAGCAGAGGGGAAGAGGGCCGAGAGAGATAGAGAAAGAAAGAGATTAAAGAAATGAGAGGAGAGATCATTTAAAGAGATGAGAGAGAGAGAAAGAAAGATTAGAAAGAGACAGAGAGGTGAGAAAGCGAGAAAGTGGAGAGAGAAATGAGACAGAAGAAAGTGAAAGAGTGCTTTGGTAAAGTGTCTTTCCCTCATAGTTGTTGCTATGAGTCATTGTAGCTACTCTGTGAAGCTAAATTGGGCTTACATAAGAAAAGCCACTTCCTGGGGTTCAATTTATTAAAGTTGCTGCAAAAAAAAGTCCCAGAAATGCAGCTTGGCATCCAGGGCAGGGATAGATGACATTTGAGCAGAAAAGGCTGAACCCCCCCCCCCCCCCCCACCTCCAAAAAAAAAGAACACGGGGAGCCTCTCATGTGACACACCCATCAAGAGCACCGGTGATGAGCCGTTTGGGCCGGACCTGAATCCGGTCTGAGCCAGTTCAGTTCTGACCCGAGACCAACGCTTAATCTGCCTCAGTGTCGTCAATCGACCGCTGGCCCTCCGCCTCGTGGCTCGACAGCGCCTCCTCTGGCCAGCCGGGCACCTTGCGGCCTGGCTGCACCAGCAGCCCGGGGTGTGCCGTCCTCTGAACCAGCAGCCGCCCAACAGAGACACAGGCTGACCGTAGGTAAATGGAGAGTGCGATAACGGCCAGTCCGTACTGGCACTGTTGACTCTTTCTCCTGGTGCCTGTTTTTTATTTCATTTTAATTGATATTAATATTTCATTCAAATTATTTATGATATGGCACCCAGTGTAGGGTTGTACATATCCAGTTCCTGCAATATACTAATTTGGAATGTCCAAAGATCTGCAACCGCAGCCGCGTTTGTGTGCAAGCCCCCAGCCGATTTAAGAGAGTGCAGACGTACGCGGTTCTCCTCTGAAACAAGCAGACTGCTTTTTTTTCTTCCGCATCGCAGACTACGGCCAAGCTCACACAGAACAGAGTCGGAGGAAGACCTTTCGCAATGCAGCTTCAGCGTGCAGTCCGCGCGTGCCGGATCAACAAGCGGGGGGTCGGTTAGCGACGAAACGCGGAACCCCCAAGTGACTGAACCCCCCCGTACCCTGGGCGACGCAGTCGGCAACCGCACACACCGCCCCGCGAAGCTTCCGGTCACGGCCGGCACCGGCACGACCCAGATTCGATCCGAGACCGTGGGGCTCGTCCGCGCACCGCGGTGCGGCGCCTTAACCGAACGAGCCGGCCGCTAATCATAATTATCAATTATAATTAAAATAATTCTTAAATAATTATTTTCATTATTCTTTGCAATTATTTTCTGCGAAGCGCACACTTGCTGTATGAAATGTGCTATACAAATAAAGTTTGATTGATTGATTGATTGACTGATTGATAGCACCGAACGCTCATTTAAACCGACGTTTTAAAAAGGACCTGCAGCCGCTGCCCTAATCGCAGAGAGGCAGGAGGGACGCTGGGTCACGGCTGTTGCATTTGCAAATCGAGCTGCAAATTGAGCACAGAAACACGCCGACAGGTCACTCGAAAACTCGGCTTAGGCAAAAACCCGGTATACGCTTAAGGAAATAGGAAACAAATGCATCCTGACCTGAGTTCTTTTTTTTTTTAAATGCAAAAATGTGTCCTTGGCCAAGGAGTGGAACCAAACTACCGCACAGATGAATCATTTCACTTAGTAAACATTAAAAACTTCAAAAAATTGAACTTCTAACATAAACGCATGCTTGTCGAAGGCAATAAAGCGACTTTAAATGAACAGAGCTTCAAGAATAGCCGCTGAGGGAGAGAACGACCACGCAAGCACGGGCTTTTCGAGGAGCATTTGCATTTATTTTAAAAATCAAAGCTACAGACAAAGACCGAAGCGAGGACAAAAGCTTTTGCTCTCTGTTCCGAAGGCCGTGAAATGTCCGCTTTGCATGTAGCCTGCGCCGCGGTGTAAAAACAGTCTGGCTCCACTGTGGTCGAGGGCGGCCGTTTCTCCCACCCCGCGACCACCCGCTCTCCGCTATGCAATCGCCCAACTATGGCTGATCGCGACGCTTGGCGGATTCTGCCGTTGGACAGCCATCAGTACTCATGCGCCAACCCGTGAACCAAAACCCTGAAGAAGCTAGACCTTGTGCTTCCCCCCAGTGTCCTCCATAAACCAACTGATGATTTAACTCAACCTGTACTTGAGACTCAGCTGGTAAGGTTCATTTCCACCCGTGTAACTGAACTGTAATGCAGGGATGGCGGAATTCGTGTGTGGAAAGCTTTCCTCTCCACCATCTGCCCTGGTCCAGTTCGCTAAGTAGGTCTACATGCCGGAGGCGGCTGACTCATAGATTAGATCACAAGAGAACCTCTTGCGCAGGGACAAAAGAACAGTGTTCTGCTAACATCCACAAGCTCATTGAGAACTAGCAGCTAGTGTCAGATCAATCCAGCAACTGGGGCCTGTTAAATAATTAAGAGCAAAAGCCTGCATGAAGCCAAGAAGGAGATATGGATCTCCTTCCTCAATCCTACTGCAACGCCTTAAGGTTGACTGTAATAGTGTAGCACAGAGGATAGGGAACTGGACTTGTAACTCAAAGTCAGCAGGTTTGATTCCTAGCTGGCACATTGCAATTGTACCCTTCTGAAAGGTTCTTATTCAGAATTGCTTCAGTAGAATATCCACCCGTAGAAATGAATTGCTTGTAAAAAAAAAAAAAAACAGACAGAAAGAAAAGAAAGTGATCGGTGAAAGTTGCCCTGAATATGGCATCTGCTAAATGTAATGTCTAACTGAGCAATATATGTTTGTTTTATCATTGGAGGTACAGGTAGAGGTGGGGGGGGGGGGGGGGGGGGAGAGGAGGTGCGGAACGGAAGGCTCTACCTTGAGGAACGTGTTCAGCTCGTTCTCCATCAGCTCCTTGAGCTCCCGGCGGCTAAGAGAGTTGCTGTTGCCTTCCTTGGAGGCGTAGCGGTGGAAGACCTTGATGAGGGACTCCATACAGCTCTCCAACTCCGAAGGCATGGTTACAGAACAGAAGGACTACACTAGAGAGAGAGCGAGAGAGAGAAACAGACAGACAGAGAGAGAGAACGATAATTCTTTGTTTCACATGTTCACATGTTCCTTGCCATGCTTTGGCAATATACATGCTAATTTTGTCATGCCAATGAAGCACTTTGAATTTGAATTTGAGAGCACGAGAGAGAGAAAGAGAGAGAGAGGGAGAGAGAGAGAGAGAGAGAGACAGACAGACAGACAGACAGAGAGAGAGAGAGAGAGAGAGAGAGAGAGACAGACAGACAGAGAGAGAACGATAATTCTTTGTTTCACATGTTCACATGTTCCTTGCCATGCTTTGGCAATACAAATGCTAATTTTGTCATGCCAATGAAGCACTTTGAATTTGAATTTGAGAGCACGAGAGAGAGAGAGAGAGAATGAGAGAGAGAGAGCGAGAGAGAGATAGTGTGTTATTGTTCATCAAGAGCAAAATCCCAAAAGCACACTCAGTGCAAATGGGTCAGAGGGTAACCTGCACTTTCAGCCCGAGTATAATCCTTATGCAGTGCTCCTTACACTTGGAGAAGCTATATTCCCATTCAAATATGTGCTTTATTGGCATGGTCACACATTGGCAAAGCAATTGTCTCCATAACATGTACATGTGATGTACATCGAGAACATAATGGTTGCTTCTCAGCACTGTGAATTACTTGCTGTACTCTTGCACCATGGTATTACCCTTGCTGCTTCTTGTTTGATATGTGCAATTAAACAAAGATATGCAAATGAATTAAGTTAGTCATGCAATTGGTTTTTTGTTATTTTGCCAGCAAGGGAAATGCCGAAAACAGAATTAAATGATGCTAAATATATATTTCCAGAGGGGGAAAGTGTTACTACACCATGAGAGAGAATGGAGAGAGAAAAGGAACTGCTACACTAAGAGATGACAGATTCTAGCCCGCACAGTAAGAGAAAAAGAGGGACAGGAACTACTACACTGGTTGAGACAGGCTAAGGGTTCATTTACAGTATAATAAGTCTAACACAGATGTGCTGAAAACAATACACAACGTGTCATTTTAACACACCTTTGTGTCTAGTTAAGGGGAACACATTTTGTGTTACTTTAAACACAGTCGGCGTTTAAGTCTCCCCTGGTAACGCATAACTTTATAACACAGAAGTAGCAACATTGACACAAAAGGTGTTAGAAATAGTTTACTTTTTACTTTACTAACACTTTTTAGTAACAGAGAAAGTGTGCTGGATATCAACATACTAGCGCACCCTTTTGGAGTGTGAGACAAACCCTGCATGCAACACCTTCATACGAATTAGTAGTGCAGCTGCATACTTACAATAGTATTAAAAGAAGTATTGCACATTGGTGTGCTGTAGCATGTGAAGACAGACACACACACGGGCACACTGGAAATACAAAAAGCTAACAGCAAGGACACTATCTGTTCTTAACGTTTAACGCTGAGTGTGTACACCAGTCCATTATGGCGATTGTCTTATTACTTATTATGCTATTAATTTATGCTATTTGCTAAGTGCATTTCCAGCAATACATAATGTTCATGCAATAACCGAAACTAGTCTGTTTTGTAACACCAGGGAATGCTGGCAGAAATATGAGCCATGGCACCAAAGTGTTCTAAAGTTGAAAGAGGAAAGGGGGGCAGGGTTGGAAAGTTTTAGCATTTGGACCACAGCTCTGCTGGTCTGCGGAATGAGTCCACCATGAGTCATGGTGTAGCTATATGAAAAAGACTTTTCTTACAAACGTACCACATTACTATTTAAACAGTGTTCGCGTAAATATGCCAAATCGATATACTTTCTGTGAACGTGATTTCCCATCATACTAAGACACAAATAGGCACTAATGAAGCGGGGGGATAAAGAGAAATAGTTTGGCGTGGTCATGTGCCACCGTAAATTACAAGAGAGTTTTTAGTGGCTCACAAGGGAGGGCGTGAGTCTCGAGCGGCTGACTGTGCGAGTGTTTTTGGGGTGGGGTAAGAACTGTCTGAAAATGGAGAAAAGATGCACAGGAACGGCATATCGAGAGAGAGAGAGAGAGAGTGTGTGTGTGAGTGTGTGCGTTAGCACAAGAGAATCTTTCCATTTTCACACATCCCTCTTCTCGCAACATCGCATTTCAAGCACTACTGAGAACTCCGGACACATTCTGTATGCACGTGCAACCTACTGTATACTTGCAATCCATTTGAACTGCCATCCGAACGGGGTAGTGGACAGGAACATACTGAACACTCAGCAGACTGAATTTACGCAGGGGAATATTCACCGATAAATCGGCAATAGAACACATTTAATTTTGACGGAGAGCGTGTAATGCAATTGGAATCGAATATTAATTCTAGGATTTTAATAACGCATAACATTTTACTGGGTCGACATAAAGTTTTAAAGGAGAAGTGGTAAATAGTGATTGCCTGAGAGAACGGAAGGGCGAGTCAGGGCGGTGACAGACGAAAACGGGCGAGAGAAAAGCCAAAGCAAGGCAACGCGAGGTTAGAATAAGGTAAAATAACGGGAGAAGTGGGAAACAAAAGGATGCACACAGTTAATTCTCAATTATGCAGCAAGTTTTTATAAATGAAAAATTGATACTGATCGAGAAAGCACGACAGCGATTCGCCAAGTTTTAAGTTTTGTTCAATTTGCAGTTAAAGCTTTATTTCAGAAAATGTTGAAGTGAAAAAGTATATATACTGACTTTTAAAAGTCATTTTCATTTATGTAGGCTACCATTAAACAGCGTTTTGACGAACAGAACAATTCTCACTAGTTTGGGAAATCTAAAAAATATACCAATTAAGTTCAGAAATTCAAATAGTGGCAGCAGTCCTAGGTTGGTAAGACGTTCCCCCTCCGCGTGGCAGGCATGGACATCCAAACAGAATTAATCAGAAGAGGATAATAGCGAATGCAAGACACATTTAAGGTTCCGAAATTACTGATCTAACCCTACAGGAGCACAATTTGGGATTAAGAGAAGTATCCTAATGCGCAGACATAGACTTGCAAGCCGTCACCTGCAGTGCGGAGCCTACGGGAAGTATTAATGGTTTCTTACCGAGCAGACGAATGGTGTTAGCGGTTTGAAGGAGAAGTTACAGGCAGAGTTTGAGAAATGTTCCGTCCAGCATTTTATAGACAGGCGCCGCCCTGCGTGTGTGTGTGTGTGTGTGTGTGTGTGTGTGGGGGGGTTATGTTCGAGACAGCGCGTGTTTGCGCGTGCTATCTTAGTAAGATTGCGTGTGGCCATTTAACACATGAATGGATGCACTGTATAATTAGGATCTACACAACCCAGTGGCAGTTTGCTAAACTATGAACTAAGATCATTGTACCAACATTATTCCGCTGCATGGATCATACACTCAACCATGTACCGGACCGGAGAAAATTAACGCATGGAGGGGAACAATTTAGAGCAAATATAGAAGGGTATAAATTATGTATTTCCACGACAGCAGCAACTGTAACCAGTGATATTATTATTATTATTATTATCATCAAAAATTATAGTAATAGTGGTTATAATTATTATAAAAATCAGGGGAAGTTCTGATTCCAAATTCCCATACCACATTTTCAAGTCATATTTCTTGTTTTCCAAGACTTTCCAGTTCTTGCCACTTGCTACCTTACCCGTAACACTTACCTGGGTGATCCGTGCCCATTGCAATTCACAATAGGCATTCATTTTTTTTTGGGGGGGGGGGGGGGGGTGACATGTTTGGGTGAACAACTGGTGACATACCTAATGCTTTCACATGAATTAGTCCCTATACTACAGTTGACGCCATGGTTACCTACTCCACATATTTCATGTTACTATACATTTCCTGTGTTAAGTCAATTAGGGTATCTACTTTATTTCCATTTATTTCAGCTTTTATTTACTATATAATATTTTCCGTGGGTCAAAAGTTTACATACACTTTGTTAGTATTTGGTAGCATTGCCTTTTAATTGCTTAACTTGAATCAAATGCTTGGGGTAGCCTTCCACAAGCTTCTCACAATACTTTGCTGGGGATTTTTGCCTATTCCTCCAGACATAACTGACGTAGCCTAACTCAGTCAGGTTTGTGGGCCTCCTTGCTCAGACACGCTTTTTCATTGCAACTGAAAGACCCATGCAGTTGCATCCAAGTTTTAACTTTCTAGTTGATGTCTTGAGGCGTTGCTTCAGTCTTTCTAGATAATCCTCCTGCCTCATGATGCCATGTATTTTCTGAAGTGCACTACTCCCTTTTCCAGCAAAACACCCCCACAATATGATGCTGCCACCCCCATGCCTCACAGTTGGGATGGTGTTCTTCGGATTAAAAGCCTCGCCCTTTTCCCTCCATACATAGCGCTGATTATTATGGTCAAACAGTTCAGCTCGTGTTTCATCTGACCAGAGAACACTCCTCCGAAAGGCTAGGTCTTCATCCTGGCGATCACCTGCAAACTTCATTCTGGCTTTCTTACGCCGGTCTTGGTGTAAGGGCTTCTTCTTTGCGCGACAGCCTTTCAGGCCATGGCGATGTAGTATTCTCTTAATGGTGGATGTAGATACTTTGGTACCTGATGCCTCCAAATCTTTCACCAGTTCCTTTGTTGTTGTCTTGGGGTTCAACTGAACCTTTTGTTCAGCCCTGGGAGTTAATTTGTGCCTCCTTCCTGAACGATGCAGTGTCTGTGTGGTCCCAAGATTTTTATATTTGCATTCAATTGTTTGTACAGATGCTCGTGGTACCTTCAGTTGTTTGGAAATTGCTCCTAAGGAGAATTGGACTTGCGGAGGTCCACAATTTTTTTTTTCTGAGGCCTTGACTGAGTTGCTTGGATTTTCCTATGGTATCAAGGGCAAAAAGGCAGTGGCTCTAAAGATAGGCCCTTTAATACAGCCACAGGTGCCAATTAATGCCCAATTGACTCCTAATTACGACAATTAGCCAATCAAAAGCTTCAAAAAAATCACTACATCGATTTCTGGAATCTTCCAGATTGTTTAGAGACAGTCAACTTGGTATATGTAAACTTTTGACCCACTGGAGTTCTGATATAGTGAATTAAAGCTAAAAGAAATCTGTCTCTAATCGATAGTTTTAACCTCTGATGTGAACAAAGTAAATGCCCTAATTGTCTTGCCAGAAGAAATGTATGGTAATAGGAAATGTGACGAGTTGTGAAAAACTGAGTTTGAATATCTTTAGCCTAGGTGTATGTAAACTTTTGGCCTCAACTATAGCTAGTAGGCTAAGATTGTGAGACTTGACGTTGGACTACGCAAAACTAGATTGTCCAGCAGTGCGCCTCTCCCATAGATTAAATGAAACATACACCTAGGACAGCTTGTGTCTAATTTGTCAAAATATGTGATTTAAAGAATGCCACTGCGATCCCTGTTTAAAGGTCAAACTAGAAGGTACATCTTACACCATCATAGCATTGTCACTGAAACTTGCCAGACACAGCTGGAATCCTTGTGGCTGAGACAGAAGCCTATACTGCCCGTTCTAGTTGAGACTATCATCAGTGTGTCGTCAGAGTTCACAAGAGTGGTGCAGCAATCGTCCTTGGACCTGTTCCGCCTATGTTTTTATTTTTTAAAATTCTTTTAAGCAACTACACTGCTAAATGCTGGTGGAATTAATGACAGGTGGTATGAATAATATAAAAAGGATTATCGCATATACGTTGTCATACAGTCAAAGGGACATGCGTTGTGCCTGTGCAACCTCTGGTCGCTAAATGAGAGAAAACGTTTTGTGCTTTCAGTAATGAAAATGTATTGAGATGTATTCAAAAATATCTTGTAATGATTAAAAATATTGGCTAGGCTACACCTGAAAATATGGACATAGCCTACATCAGAAATGATACATTTAAACTACAAGGCAATAAACAGTAATTATAGCATTACATTAGGCTACTATCAACAATAAAGGCTGCAAATAACTTTTTGGCAAAGTTAAAAATCATGAACACAGCTTTAGGTACAGAATATTGATTTGGTTTGCCCTCGAGTCTTCACAATGATTTAAACTGATTTATGCAGATTTCTTCACATACGCTTTTCACCGCCTTTTCCGTATTCATTCCAGTCAGACGGTAGCGGCAGTGTCTTTCTTTCCCCGGGGTATAAATACGTAAATTAAAATGAAAAAAAAAAAAAAAAAAAAAATTGGGTAAACAGTTTTATTTTATGGTGACTGTACTACGGTAATAAGTCCACACGGTGGTGCACAGACCTGGAAAGTGAAGATCATAGAGACAAAGTGGGCAGTGCAGTATAATTTGAAGAAAACCACAGCAAGGTACTTAACCTGATGAAGGGAAAAATGGAACGTTTTGTGTTCATAATAGTCGTCCGTTTTTGGACTCATATGTACTGTTAGATATGAATTAACACCGGACATTTCATTTTATATATATGGGATGACAAAAACAAGTTGCAGTGAAAATATTAAAAAACAAAAAAACAAAACATTATTTCTTTAAATTTTATGAATGTCCCTTGTAGTGTGGGCTCACGCATAGTAGAATATAATGGTTTATTAATTAAACCTTACCTGTAGTTGCAACAAAAGCTGGCTGAGCTTAACTGACACAAGCACAATATACAAAATACCTAAGGGCCAACGTAAGCTAATACCGGCCTCTGTGGTCAGATCCGAAACAACTAAAACATGACAGAACCAGGGCTATTCAACTGGTGGCCAGGGGACCAAATCAAATCTGCCAAACACATTCCCTGCCTTTGGCCCTTTGATCATTCGGACGATGAAGCAATATTCATAAAGGCGAACAATGTCGAAAGACATGCCTGGAAAGCAGAATGGGTGCATTAGTGAAAGAATCCATTTTGAAAAGTGCATGTTAGTGGTGGTATTTTACAGGCTTAAGTACAGGCAAAGAGCTAAGGCACTCTTTGTGACCTTAACCCTTTCATGCATAGTGTCCACTACAATACAGTAAAGTATATTTTTAACTAGTCAAAAACTTTTCTGATCTCCAAACTACTTAATGGCAGATTACTTGGACCTTTGCCTAAATTGTGATATTCTCCATATTGTTACATTTGATTGGCTTTACTAGTTTTGATAAATTGAAGGTCAAAATGGTGGGTGGAGGTGGAAACATCCAAAGTACATTACAAGCATTTAGCTGACGCTCTTATCCAGAGAAACTTACATAACTTTTACATTACATCAATTTATACAGCTGGATATATACTTACGCAATGCAGGTTAAGAACCTTGCTCAAGGGTACAACGGCAGTGTCCTACCCAGGAATTGAACCTGTGACCTTCAGGTTACCAGACCAGTTCCTTACTCACTATACTACACTATCACCCACTTGACAAATTATTAAATATCAACAGCATGCAAATGGTATCTTATAACATTAATATATGGCAGCAAAGAAAAAAGTGTGCAGTTGGCATTAGATTCCCTATCCATTATACTACACTGCCACCAAGTACCTTGGGTGCAACTGTGAAAACCTTCTATTTCTTTCAACATCCTATTTCTTTATACAAATTTTCAACATCCTTTCACATGTTCTTAGAAGTAAAAAAAACTGTGAAAAATTGCTCTGTTTTGTAATTATTCATGCACGAATAGGTTAATTAAAACTCTTGTATTGGTGTGGCATGTGAAAAAAAAATCAACTTTGAAGTGTTTTGGCTTGGATCGCTATTGTCTTGGTTGTAGGGTTCACACCCTGGATAATTATAGTTTAACTGCTGCAACAAGATTTTAAAATATGGCGTCAGAAATACCCTTTGCACGGGTATGCAGACATTATATGACCCACGACTTATTGCTCACTCGTTCAGTTTTCATAAAGAGTAGTTGTTAAGCTATCAACGCTTTTCAAAATGGGAGAGGCATTCAGTCACATACAAAGGAAAACCTAACGTGTGAACTGTGAACATTAAATTTCAGCTCTGATATATATATATATAAGTATGTGAGTCTGAGCCAACCAGAGCCTGAGCCAACTGGAAGTAAAGTGTCATCAAGCATGCCTGTGGCAATACAGCAACAAAAAGAGATGAGTTTAGAGTGGCTCCAAGCCAGCACACCAGTGCAGTATTTATGTGTTGCCTAGGCTAAAACCTCAAACACGCTACCTCGCCCTAAAACCTGTATTGTCACCTCTTCTTCTCGAACCCCGTACACACAGAGCTTTCAAATCCGCTGTACAATGAGTTCTACACAGCGATTGTGCTACAACGGAATTTAATTATGCATGTGTAGGCTACGCCTCAAAACGTTCACAGAACACATTCAGGAGGTCGCGTACAACGCCTCTTGAGTTGAAAACCATGATCGGGGTCAATCGTTTAAACACTCGTGGGTAGGCTATTGTGTAGATAGCGAACGGTTCCTACTGATGTGTTTACGCACAGACTACAAAAAACATTCTAGAATGCTCCCAAAACGTTTTGAAAAGGCTCCGTGTGTGCCCCGATACAAAGCACTAAAAAATAATAATTAACACTGGCAACCATTGCATATTGCAATTGCTGTTGCAGTGGATAGCACTGTTGCCTCACAGCAGGAAGACCCTGGGTTCGAATGCTACCCAGGACCATTCTTTGTGGAATGCAAACATGTTCTGCCCGTGTCCGCGTGGGTTTCCTTCGGGTACCCCGGTTTCCTCCCACAGTCCAAAGACATGCAGGTAGGCTAACTGGGGTCTCTAAATTGCCCATAGGTAATAAGTGTGTGAGTGAATGGTGTGTGTGCCCTGTGACGGATTGGTGATCTGTCCTGGATGTATTCCTCCTCCTCACCCAGTGCCTGCTGGGATAGGCTCCAGCACTCCCGCGACCCTGCCCAGGAATAAGCAGGGTAGAAAATGGTTGGATGGATGAGTAAATCAAACACCAGAATTGTTGACACATAGAACCCATTGAAAAGGTAGCCTATTTCTTGTATTTGTATATATAGATATACATATTTCTGTTTCTAATATAGGCTGATGTAGGCTGAGTGGGAGATTGTGAACAGGCACACGCCAGCGCACAGGAAAAGCTGGCACAGACATGAGTGGGAGGATGTGCTCCATGTGTCTTAGCGCACAGAATAAGCTCGCACCCACTTTTGTGCCAGCCGAGACACTCCTAGAAGACGGTGGCGGTATGTTTGCGGCGCCTACGACAAACCTGAAATACCAGCTTCTTATTAAATCTGCCTCGTGCTCTTTGCATTTGCCTTACAACACATTGTACGGGTCGCACGTTTCTGTCAGGCTACACCACGGCAAAAATGCGGTTGCACTGCTATGCTGCAGTTACCTGAACTTACCCTTAATGCTGCTTGTCTTCTTGCACAAAGAGAAGAAAGCACAGATCCAATTTTACAGTCCACATTGCTAGCATTACGGTCTTTATTTGACTGGGATCCCATTATACCCATACCAAACCATACAGTGCCATGAAAAGGTATTTCCTGATTTCCTCTGTTATTGCATATTTGTCAAACTGAGTCATTTCAGATATTTAGACAAAATGCAATGTTATACAAAGGGAACCTGAGTAAACACAAAACACAGTTTAAAAATTATTTCATTTATTTAATGAAAAATCTTATAAAACCCCCATATCACCCATGTGAAAAAGTAATTGCCCCCTTAAACTTCACTGGTTGCACAACTTTCAGCAGAAATAACTGCAAGCAAACGCTTCCTATTATTTGATATGTCTTTCACATTGCTGTGGAGGAATTTTAGCTCACTCTTCTTTGCAGAACTGCAGTAATTCAGACAAATTGGTAGGTTGTTGAGTGCGAACTGCTCAGTTCAATGCAACAAGAGAGAAAGTAGTTTCCCTGACTACAGTGAAATGGCAAGAATGATCTGCTGGTCTAAAAGGATGTGCATCTGCCTTTTCCCAATCTTTGTGGTCTAGTGTTGATGATGCCACTGGATTCTTTTCCTCCCTACTGAGTGTGAGCACAGCGACGCAGCCAGGAAGCTGTCCATCATCCTTGCACCCAATGACAATTGCTCCCACCTCCCGTTAAGAGTTCTCAGACCCGACAGCACCTACATTCGCTTCCAGTTCCAACCAAGAATGGTATGGACCATTACATTTCCTCCACTGGCCCACCTGTGCACGCTCAAACTCGCCGTCTCGAGCCCCACAGACTCACCACTACAAAAGGCTGAATTTGACTCCATGGAATGCCTTGGCATTATGCGTCAGTCAAAGAGCCCCTGGCTTCACCCCTCCACCATGTACCCAAGCCTAATGGCGGTTTCGCCTGTGCGGCGCGTACCGATGCCTCAGCAACATCACTACACCTGACCAGTACCCAATTCCACACATCCAAGATTTTGCAACCTGCCTGGCCAGCAAGTCTATTTTTTTCCAAAGTGGTCCTGGTCCAAGGCTACCACCAGGTACCTTCAGCCTCAGAACCCAAAATGGTGGTTATCAGGCCATTCAGCTGTTTTTGAATTTTTCTGTATGCCATTTGGCCTCAAGAACACCGCCCAAACTTATCAGCGGCCTACGGACGCAGGTGCTGCGCGACCTGTTGTTTGTCTTTGTCTACCTGGAGGATGTCCTGGTCGCCAGCTCTTCCAAGGCAGAACACCTGTGACACTTCCGCCTTCTGTTCGGCCACCTGAGGCGGCACAGCTCGGGCTGCCGGTCATCGATTTTCCCACACACCCTCACTGTCAAAGCCCTACAAGAGTTCCTGAGAATGGTCCAT
The DNA here is from genome assembly GCF_018555375.3 of Anguilla rostrata. Taxonomy (NCBI): domain Eukaryota; kingdom Metazoa; phylum Chordata; class Actinopteri; order Anguilliformes; family Anguillidae; genus Anguilla; species Anguilla rostrata. The sequence goes on along the minus strand of NC_057940.1, from coordinate 50,983,058 downwards.
TTTTAATCACTGTTTTGTTCCCCGGGGCCGTCCACCATGAGTGGCCCCTTTATGAAGCTCTTAAGGGCAAGCCCCACGGACGTACAGCACCATTTCCTGGCCTGTGGACATTCCTGGATATTAAAGAGGTGCCCCGTGGAAGCAACCGTGCTGGCACACCCGTTGCCCGAGGCTCCCGCTGCCTTGACAACAGATTCCTTAGACTACGCCGTCGGTGCCGCCCTCGAACAACTGGTGAGCGGCGTTTGGCAACGCCTCACCTTTTTCAGACGGCAGCTTAATCCAAGTGAGAAGAAAGCTTGACCGCAAATTTCTCGCTCTCTATTTATGAGTACGTGGCAGCAGATCGGCTCACCCAAATAGATTCCCCCCCCCCCCCCCCGAACACACAAAAATATTTTTTTTGGTATTTAGTTGCTTATTTCTATAATCAACACACTATGCTTTTGTATTTGTTATTTTTAAATGTCGAAGTGACAGCCGTCTCGTTTCGCTGCGTGAGCTGCCCACCCCCCCCCACATATGTAGAGAAGAGCAGTGAGGGCAGAGCCTGAATGCAAAAATATTTAGAAGGATGGCTGCGCAACTGCATCAGTGCCAGGTAAATAAATATTTCAAGTTTTTTCAAAATCTGTAAAATTTATCCATTGTTATGAATTGTCCACTGCCCTAACCAAGACAACAAAGTTATCAACATTGTTAGGATTAATGCTAGCTAGCATTTTGCAAGAATCAGCATTCACCCAGCTAAAGTTAGCTCAGATAGCTAATGAAAGCATTACATTTTCACGTTTGATGGCGATTAGTACAGAAAAATTCTTCTTTAAAGAAAGGGGACTAGTGGAGGAGGGAGAAACTGCATCACAGATAGGCTGCACCACAGACAGGTTGATGCAAATCATTGTGGTTAGAAATGAGGGCATTTTGGATATCAGGGCCCAATGACTTTAAAGCCCTTAACTTATGTTTAGAACGTGTATGTGGTTATATTATCCTCCAATATCATTCTCATAACAAGGTTTTGCCTGCAGCTGAGAGAAATTGTTTTAGTTTGGGTTAACTTTTGCATTCTGTCCATTCTCTTTCGCTGGTACAACTTGACGCGAATAGTGCCATACAGATTTCATTTGCATCAGGAGACACGCCCAAAGTAAAAATAAATAAATGAAATTGCCCAAACACAAAATGTGAACATTACAATACAATTAAAAAAAAAAAACAGTACAAACAATCCCCCCCAAACACGTACACGGAGTCGACCGCCAAAAATAAACTCTCAACCTGCGGGAATCACTGCCGGAGGCCATTCCACTGTCGCCGACAACCACAGCGGATTCATCACGCCCTGCGCCATGCGCCATGCCCTGCGTAGTCACCAGCGTCTGGGTCGTCCGGTATGGTGTTCCCGCAAACCTCTCCTCCGATCGTGGGCCACAGTTCACTTCTGAGCTTCTGGAACCCCCCCCCCCCCCCCAATGCCAAACATTTTGGGCTCACTCCACCACACAATACCGCCGGCAGGCTGATGGCCTGTGTGAGAGCTTCCATGGACTCCCTTAAGGGCGGTTTCCATGGCGACAACTTGGTCGACAGACTTCCATGGGTGATGGTGGACCGCCTAACTGCACCTGAGGAGGACCGCCTTTCTTCCTCGGTGGAACTGGCCGTACCCCGGGACTTAGTTCCCTACACCAAAAATGACCTGGTCTGCTGGCGACCAATGGCACTCACCCCATGGACAATGCCAGGACCATCCTTCCAGTCCAGACCTCACGCCATGGCCTACATCAGGTACACGTCACCCGTGTCGCGCTACTACCTCACAAAACACATTAATACAATGCCCACATCATTCGCATCACGTAAACAGTCACAACCTAAACATACACTGTCAAATAAAGTCAAATAAAGCAAACACAACAGACACAAGGCTTCATCAGGGGGTAAACCATTCATAACCTGGCCTTATCAAAATACATTACTGAATTAAACTACAAAAAGCAGGGCCTCTTATAAGTCAAAACAAAACCAGGAGGTACAATAACAACACATAATATTGTAGAAGTTGTGGAAACCAAAAGGAATGTGAGGGTTACATTGACTGCAAAATTTAAAAAGTTGTGTTTTATTTTTAAAACGGGTTCAACCACTAGTTCCAGTGGGTGAGGCTGTTATATAACAAAACAAAACAATGCATATTCAAGCTACCACACCCTGCTGAAAAGAAAAATTCTGTAAATTGTACATGGTAAAACTAAAACGCATAAAAATACCCTTTAATAAAAGCTGAGAATCTGCACTTTAAACACACGTGAATTGTTTCATTACAAATCTAATATAGAGTGAAGAGCCAAAAAAAAAAAATTATGCAGGGCACAATGCATTTTATTTGTATTAATTTTTGGCAACAGTATAGTAACTTCTGATTACACACGTGTGAAATGTGCACAACAGAGGCAGGGTCTAGCTGAAGTCTCAGCATTTTCTGCAAATGTTTGGTGCAAAACATCCGCACTAAAAATACAATCCCCTGTCCTAAATAAATAAATTAAACAGGCAACCATTAAATGTTGCAATTTCTGTTTCATACAGAAAAAAGAACAAAAGTGAGTGGCAAGAATATTAATGGTAGAAAGCTTTTCTTTTCTTCCCCAGCCTTAGACTGTTTTATAAAAATAAAAATAAAAACTATCATTTGCTGTAATTAAGTCATTTTAAACCTAAATTAATTGAGAGTATAGCAAAACACATTGCTTACTTTATACTACATTAGCAGAGGTTCTTGCATCTTAACAATGCAAGAGAACATACAGTAAGTATGAGTACAAGTTCTGTTATGCTAATACAAACAAACAAAAATATATAAAAACAAATGGTGAATACACACAGATCACATTCATGAAAAGATGGCCTATTTCTTATAAAGGTATTGCGGTGATTGTGGGAAAGAGCAGACAAATCTGAACACTCCTCCAAGGCATGTGATGTTGCCAGCACACACCACATCTTTTAAAACCGCCATTGCACAGGCATGACTCACAGAAGCACAGAAGCTGTTCCTGAAGAGCAGCTTTATAAGTAGATTTAATCTCACGTAGACTTATGTCTGTGTAAAAGCTAACTTTTGACATTATTCCATGAACTACTGGCCATATTTGCCTTTAATTCAAACAAAAGATATTATCATTCCAGAACATTTATTTGCAGAAAATGACAACTTTTCAAAATGCTAAAAAAAAACAAAAAAACAGTGTTGTTACACATCGAATAATGAAAACTAAACAAGCTTATGGGCATAAACAATTTAATAAAAATAAAAGTCTATAAAAATTAAGTCTTCTTTTTGGAAGGGTTCAAGCAATCAAGGTTACATAGTGGGTGTAACCTTGATTCTTCAGGGTCTGTTAGTTTTTCCCGAATCTGAATTTACTTTAATTTATAGGTGTGTTTTTGCAGCCGAACCTTCGTGCAACTGGACTGTTGAGATGGATAATTAGCTGTAAACTCAGGGAATGTTTGTGGCAGTTGAGAGATTCTGGGCAGAGCGAGGTGACATAGGGAGGAGAGGCACTGACGAACCCGAAATACCGGGTGAGATTTGGTTCAAGGCCGATCATGGTAGATAAGAGAACACCTTTTTCTAAACTCTCTTCTGGAAGAAACAACTAAAATGAGATCATGGGACAATAGATTGAAATGAACCCTTTGAAGAGTAGTTTTTTTGTTCAAAATTCAAAGTCCGTGTTCTAGAACCTCATTGCTTTCATATTTATTTTTTGCTAACAGGATATTTATTTAATGATAATTGTAGCATTTTTATTCAACCACGCCTGTGGTCACTCAAGTATATCCTGTTACTGACCACAGATTTGACTTTCTAGTTTGAACATAAGACACATATGTTTCCTCTGAAGGGACTGTGCCTGACTATATTACTTTTTTTCTAATCTAGAGAGTAACAGACATTTGACAATGCCATGATTTGAACACTCCAAAATCCTCTGCCTCTACTACATTACCTGCAAATGTATTACATGCATTGACATTGATGTATAATGAATGAAATAAAAATGCTGATATCAGTGCACATCTTAGTTTGAATACATTTCTACCTATATCCCCTTCTTATACTAACAGATCTCAACATAAAAAATGGTGGTTCATTTTGTTAACTCTTTTAATCGTTTAAGGTGTAAGATCACAGTTATGTAATTAGAATTTTCTTAACTGAACATGCTGATGAAACAATCACTACTGGTAACTGAAAGCAATGTTACCATGAGTTGTAGAACACTGACTTAGAATTAAAAAAAAAAAAAAAAAAAACATTCCAAAAAACCTACTCTTCAAAGGGTTAATGAAATTAAAAAACTTAAATGGAATCCCCCTTAGTCTCCTTGTGCTGAACCTGGATAGACTAAGGCCCCTGAGTCCTTCCTTGTAATGTTAGAAGATACAACATAGAGGCTTTAATGCACATTGCAGATCCATTGTACTATTGTCCCTGTATTTTAAATACCTGTACAGTGTTTAGATAGATAGATAGATAGATAGTTTATTTCAGTCATTAACATTTTATTTACAAAGATGAGTGTACATAGATAGCAGTAAATAATAAGTAATTTTTCCAATAGGTGTTTAAAAAAAAGAAAAAATATTAAAATGACCGAAAAGGTGTAGGAAGAAGCCTTAGCTTATTTGACCTACCCTTCTTACAATATATCATTACCCTTTCAGTTCAAAAAATGAAAATAAAAAAAGAAATAAACAAGAAAAAAGAAGAATGAAGAAATAAAAATAAAAAAACATATTCAAGAGTTCCAAACACAATACATATAGAGTTTATACCTGAGATTTGTATTTGTTTACCACCTTATTTAAATGTTTTTTTTTTTGTTTTGTTTTTTTGCAAAGTGTATTACACATTTTTAATTCATTGTCACAGTGTTCCCAGTTCCCTTGAAGATATAAGACTGTGCAGTCTTAGGACCTAGATTTTATAAAAATAAGCATATATTTGGTCTTAGATGTTTATTTTTTCTGCATTAGTGTGTCAGTAGAAAAGAGCAAATTTGAGATTTCCAAGCATGAATTTTCCAAAAAATAAAATTTTACAGATACATTTTTGTATTTTGTTAAATAAAGTAATATTTTAAGTAATAGACTACTTTTCAGATAAAAACTTGATCAAGGGTCTCTGGGATTACCTGGAGAGCCAGAAGCAAGCGAAACAGCCAAAATCTGCAGAACTGTGGCAAGTTCTCCAAAATGCTTGGAACAACCTACCTGCCGATTTTCTTATAAAACTGCCAGACAGTGTACCTAAGAGAATTGATGTAGTTTTAAAGGTGAAGGGTGGTCACACCAATCTTTGTTTTTATTTAGTTTTTAACTATTTACTGCTCTTTATATTATTTTTTCGATATTCATAACCTTTCATTTCATTATTTTTGAAAGCATCTTAGCTGTACAGCATTTTTTTTTTTACAGGTGCCTAAGACTTTTGCACAGTACTGTACATCTGTTCTTTATATTTGTCCCAGCTCTAGTTTTTTTTAAACATCCCAACTCCCCTCAATTCATACCGCCTCTCTCTAATTTCAAACAACCTCTGGATACAATCAGGAAGTATTCCATTTTTTGCTTTATAGATTATTTATGCAGTTTTAAAGTCTACCAAATCATAAAATTTTAAAGCATGTTTATTTATAAATAATGTATTGGTTGGTTCCTGATTTACAATTCTTATAGCTCTCTTGAGTATCATGAAAACTGGATTTGTGTTGGTTTTGTAAGTGTTTCCCCATACCTCCACACAGTAGGTATGTATGGAAGTACAATAAAACAGACTTTAAGACTTTAGATAACTTGCAGATATAATTTATGTACAGTGTACAAAAGGCCAGCTTACTCACCTGTATTTAGTTATAGTGCCCCTAATGGACATTTAGTCAGGCACATATTTGGCCATTTCCAGATAGGGGCTTAGTAGTTGTTAGGACCCCAAGAAAGCACATGTTAGTTTTCTCCATAATGTGTGGAATGTGAAGACATCACCCCTGCTGCTCCTTTTCTGTTGTGCATTTGGTCGTCAGTGTTAAGTTGTGCATACAGTAAAATGTAAGTCATTCTACATTTCTTTACATATTGTTTGATGTACAATATATTTGGTATAACTTAACACTATCTTTATTTGATTCTATTGTAATGCATACTGTTAGCATCGCGATTAGCATTCTAACATGGAAATTACTGTTTAGTTAGCACTGTGTAATATCTAATTGATATCCTTAATCTGTGTATGCTGATATGTTGCTAAGTGCTCTTACTTAATATTGTTAAGTACCTTTTGGTTCATGTACAGCCTTACTTAGCTCATGTTGCATGGCTACCTTAAGCTATTTACATGTTTAGCTATCCTAACTCTCTCAGCTAGATGTTTATTGCATACATGTTGTATTTCCTACAACGGTTCTTGTGGTGAGCTCTTGTGGTGAGACCTAAGAAGAACTGACCCTCCTGATGTCTACCAATGGCAGGTCCTTCCCTTCGGAACTACCTCAAGGCCCTACTGTGCCACTTTCGCCCTTCAGCGACACGTGTTTGAACGATGCTTCTACGTGGATAACTGGTTGCAAAGTTTCTACTCCACTGAGGAGGCCAAGAAGCTACGGGACAGGCTGTGTCATCTCCTTGCCGATGGTGGATTCGATCTACGTCAGTGGGCTAGCAACCTTCCTGAGATCATCAGTCATCTGCCTCAAGAATCCAGGCCGCAGAGCAGTGAGCTCTGGTTCAGCCAGGAGAGTGCAAACCCTGAGGAACGCACCCTTGGATTACGTTGGCAGTGTCAGTCCGATATCCTGGGCTACAAACACGGTCAGATGAAGAAAGTCCAACCCACTATGCACTACATTTATCAGATCCTTGCCCAGCAGTTCGACCCACTAGGCTTCATCGTGCCATATACGACAAGAGCCAAAATCCTTGTCCAGATGCTGTGGGATAAAAAGGGGGAGTGGGACGATCCCAACCTACAAGGAGCTTCTTCATCTGTTTGAGGTCAGATTGCCGAGATGCAATGTCAGCAGTGCTCTGGACCCTACCATGAGCAGCCGAAGTCTACACATCTTCACAGATGCTTCTGAGGTTGCATCTGGTTCAGGTTGTGTTTCTGGCAGCTAGATCTAGAGTGGCTCCCAAACGTCAACTTTCAATGCCCCGTCTAGAACTCTGCGGTGCACTCACTGGAGCTCAGCTAGCCGTTACTCTGAAAAAGTAACTCACCCTGGAGTTCCACAACACCACCTACTGGACAGATTCGACAACGGTACTGACCTGGCTTACATCTGAATCCTGTAGGTTTAAAGTGTTCATGGGCACCAGGATTGCTGAGATGCAAGAACTTATAGATCCCCATCTGTGGCGGTATGTAGATTCCCAAAGTAATCCTGCTGACGACATTACAAGCGGCCTGACACTATCCCAGATCAGTGAACTCAATCGCTGGAGCCAAGGGCCAGCCTTCCTGTGGCAACCAGAATCAGCCTGGCTGAATAGTCCCGTAGAAACACCGCCTGACGTCACAGAGGAGCTGCAGAAGTCAACCTTCTGCGGTGCCACCATGGCAAACGTTCAGCCATTGAATCTTGATATGGATCGGCATGACACATTTCAGAAGCTGGTAGAACCCACAGCACACTTGGTTCACGGGGCGGTAAAAGGTACGGACAACCCCTCAGCTGATGACTTCGCACAAGCTGAGCTAGAAGTTCTCAGACAGGCCCAACTGGATAGTTTTCCAGAGGACTACATTCAGTTGCAAGCAGGAAATCAAGTCTCGTCAAACAGTTGCCTCGCTACACTGGCGCCAGAGTTCGACTCACACACTAAGCTCATTCAGGTAGGAGGCTGTCTTCGCAGATGCACCGAACTGAGCTCTGATGTTCGTCATCCAGTCGTCCTAGACCCTGCACATCAGATTGCCAAAATGCTGATCCAACATTTTGACAACCAGCTCCGTCATCCTGGCCCTGGTCGGGTATTTGCCAAGATCAGACGACGCTAGTGGATCCTGAGAGGCAGAGAGGCTGCACGCAAGTCCCAGCACAGCTGTGCAGAGTGTCGTAAATGGCGTGCCAAACCTGACAACCCGATGATGGCCGACTTGCCCCCTTCAAGCCCGAGACCTTTCCGCCCAGCTTTTTATTCCACCGGCGTGGATTGTTTCAGTCCCTTCCTCATAAAGATAGGAAGGCGGAATGAGAAACGCTGGGGCATCCTCTACAAGTGTCTTACGACCAGGGCAGTTTACATCGACCTACTGGCAAGTATCGACACAGACTCATACCTGAGCAGTTTACATCGACCTACTGTCAAGTATCGACACAGACTCATACCTGAGCAGTTTACATCGACCTACTGGCAAGTATCGACACAGACTCATACCTGAGCAGTTACATGACTCGACACAGACTCATACCTGATGTCTCTTCGTCGGTTCATTGCTCACCAAGGGAAGCCTTGCGCGGTGCTGTCCGACAATGGAACGAACTTCAAGGGCGGCAACACTGAACTGCAAGAAGCCGTTCATAACCTTGAACCATCCCTGAGAGACCAGCTAGCAGCTCAGCAGATCGAGTTCTGGTACAATCCCCCTAGTGCCCCCCACTTCGGTGGCTCCTGGGAGAAGGAGATAAGGTCGATAAAGGCCACCCTGTATACCACTCTTAGCTCACGGACGGTCTCTGAAGAGGTCTTGAGAACTGTTCTCACAGAGATCGAGGGGATACTGAACTCTAAACCACTAGGGTATGTGTCTTCTGACATTGTGGACCCCGATCCGGTCATCCGTTCACGCCAAATTCTCTCCTGATGGGGCAGCCAGACTCCTCACTTCCCCAGGTGATATACCCGTAGTCTGAGCTCATCAGTAGGAAGAGATGGAGACACAGCCAGATTTTGGCAGATCAGTTTTGGAACAAATTCACTCTCCATTACTTACCTGCACACCAAACCCGACAGAAATGGCTCGGGGACAAGGAGGACTTAGCTGTCGGAACAGTGGTGATGATGGTGGACTAGCAGGCGCCAAGGGCTCTCTGGCTTGTCGGAACTGTGAAAGCTGTCCACCCTGGAGCAGATGGGAGAGTAAGGACTGCTGAAGTTCTCGTCAAGGACCGCACCTCTCTCAGGGCGGTTGCCTGCCTCATCCGCCTCCCAGCGCTCCCTGAAGAAGATGCTGATACTTAACTGGCCTATCAGGAGCAAACCTGTGGTCCAGATTTGGGGGCGGCTGTACAAAAGGCCAGCTTACTCACCTGCATTTAGTTATAGTGCCCCTAATGAACATTTAGTTAGGCAGAAAGGGGCTTAGTAGTTGTTAGGACCCCATAAAAGCACATGTTAGTTTATTATTTATTTATTTGTTTATTATTTATTATAGAACAGGCAGGAACTGAATGTACGCTTACAGGCACAGTAACATGGCTATAGAAGACAGCAACCAAGAAATTATTGAGTGGTGACTTGGGTGTAAAGGTCTTCAATAAATCTCCTGAACGACTGATATCTTGTATCCTGTGGAGCTTAATACCGGTCAGAAACTAGCACCTAAATTTAATACATTTACAGGGTCCTTCGAATTCTAACCCTATTTTACATACAGTAAAAAACAGTTTCGGGCCCAGCACTGAACCTTGTGGAACCCCACAAGTAACCTTCAGCCACTCTGATTTTTCATTATTTATTTGCACATATTGATGCTTATTTTCAAGATCGCTGCTCAGCCATGAGTGTGCTACCCCTCTAATCCCATATCTTCCAAGCTTCTTCCTTAACAATCTATGATCAATAGTATCAAATGCTTTTTAAAAATCTCTCCTACTGTATATTCCTTATTATCAATTGCCATAGATAATTCTTCTACCAGTTCCATCACTGCCATTAAGGTGGACCTATTAGCTCTAAAGCCATACTGATGATCACTCAGCAAGTTATGTTTTTTACATATGTTTTTCTTCCATCAGCCTCTGGATTCTGTGACAATAATATACTCCCTCAGTTCACTGCTTTCTACAGGATTACTTGGTTTTTCTTTGTATTTATTGGTGCCATCAATTACATAGCTTTTGCTTTCTCCATTCTTTTCCTTTAGTGTGTTGAACAGTGTTTTTCCTTGAATTTATTTAATTTTTATTTTTTTGTTACATATTTTTACCTGTGTTTAACAAATTTAATTAAGGACTACATTTGATCTATGAAAAATAATATCTAAATGAAGGCTATAATTACATATAATTAGGTCATTGGTACAACTACAAAACACAGGTCCGATAAGGTACAATACTTATTATGTAATAGCTTTTCATAGCCATGTAGGCATTAAGTGCAGTTCACACAGTAAGCATAAGCTAGTGTTAAGTCAAACTAGGAGGCAAGACAGCGAGCTACAACTTTCCAGGTAAAACAAATAAAAACAACCACAGGATTGAAATTCACAGGTATGAATGTGTGAGTGGAAAAGTAGGAGGATATGGGGAGGTATGACTTGCAGGGAGTGTCAGGCTGAACTGTATATAATCTCAGCTTCACCTTTCCATGCTTACCCCACAGACTCACCTAAGGAACACTCTTCTCCAAACAGGTAGGAAAGCAAAGACCAGCAGCACCAATCCCTACGGCATCGTAGAGGGAGAGGACAGGGGAGAATTTGCAGCGTATTCATTCTATTGTGTGTCCTATTGACACGTGTGTATTTGCTTGACCAACTGCAGTTGTGTTAAGAGAGTTCGCTGTTCTGGGACTACAGGACCATGTTCATTAAATGCATTATATGTTTAAAATGTGGTATAAAAAACTTTTACAATGCACTTTGCAATTTTAATTATGACTGAAATTATTTTTTCAATGTACAAAAGCAGTTGATTCGAATGAAGCGCTGTGATATTTGTTCTCTGTGAGAGACTGAACTGCTTGCTCTCAGTGAATGAAAACGAGGGTCTTTATGATATTTAGCTGTTTGCGGTCAGCGGTATAAGTGTACTGTGTGAGTGATGTATGCATGCCTTATTTGTGAGTAAAGAAATATTTATGTCTTATGCAAAGTACTGTGTGCTGTCTGTGAGTGACATATGTGATGTCTGCCCTCGAGCGATAACTGCATTCTGTGAGTGATCGGATTGCATTGTTCTCTATGTGCGATTGATGCACCTGCTCTCTGCGAGCGATTGTCGTATGTCCCATGTGTGTGACTGACAAATTTACTCTCGGTGAGCGATTAACAGGTCTACTCCCCGTGAGTTCCGGAAATGCGTGTTCTTGAGTCAGCAACTAACGTTTCTGCGCTCGGTGTCTGTGCTCTCGTCAAGTCTCCCAGTCTCTTTCAGGATGGCAAGTGACCTTAAACCCGGTGAGATGGCCTTGGGATCAATCGTGAGCATATTCCACAAGTACGCTTCAGGAGACGGGGATGCACAAACGCTCAGCAAATCAGAGTTCGATAAACTCGTCAAGGAGCAGTTCCCCAACTTAATTCCTGTAATTATTGCCTTGCTTCTCAACATCAGCCTGTGTGACTGCCTGAATTGGGATTAAAAAATTTTTTTTTATTAGGTTAACGTTATTGTTGTAAAAGATTGTCTGGCAAACTGATTAAGTGTAATGCACTGATTGAAGAGGGAGGCTTCGTAAAGCCCAGTGGGTGGAGCTAGCATGTAGTTCAAGTCACTCACTGGCTTGGACCGACTGTAATGTTTTGATAAAAGTTTCTGATTGGTTAAAGCACATGGTCAGCTCCACCTATTGTGTGGCTTTCAGGACTCCTCCATTGCCTGCCCACGTAAACGCTTTATTCTCCCTTTTGCAGGATAAATATGCGGCCCAACTGAAAGAAGCAGTGCACAAGATTGCCGGCGATACCATTGACTTCGACGAGTTCATGAATCTAATGTCCGTGCTTAGCTCAATGTCCCACGCCACGTTGCTGAAATCCGTAGCAGGGAAAAAGGCTGGAAAATAAAGCTTCTCTCTGATTGGCTGCCAATTTAAAGGACTGATGCTGTTCCAACAGGGGTGCCTGAACTCAAACCTGATTATAAATCTGACTGAAACACAAATCAATGTTGTTTCCCAATAAACATTTTACTGTTTAAAATCCCTTTCCGGTGCTTTTTATTATTTTTTGTCATTGTTCATCCAAGTGTAAAGAGTGGTGTCATGGTCTGTGTAGTTTATAGCCTACACCTCCTTAATTTGCAATAAAAAGTTTATTAACTGCAATAGTGAAATGCAGTCTACTGGCCAGGGTATATGGGGGGGACACACATACCACATAATGCACTGCATTCACACTCACTCTTTAGTTTTTTTTTTTCTTGGGGATGGGGGGTTTGGGGGGGTAGTGCACATAAACAAGGTGCGTTAGCCGTCCTGACCTCTCCCATTGCTAAAGGTAGGTCTATAATATGAGATCTACAGCATCATGTATCTTGAGGGGTGGAGGCACATGTGATTACTTCTTTCATTTACATTTAAGCCAAAAAAGCACTTAAATTCATTTAGAAGATATGTTTGGGAAATGGTTGCAATTTTAAGGTTGGCAGGGCTCTCTACTTGAAATACTGGGTTTGAATGTATGAAATGCCCCACAGCTTGCTAGGGATTTCTAATCACGTCAATGCATTTCTCACAAAAAAGGTTGTTTGTCGCCTTTCTTTAGGTCATTACAGTGGCGATAGAAGTGACAATAATTAAGTGGTACTGTGCTGATAGCCTTTATTGATCGCCGTACAAGGTTAATGTGAAGTAGGCTACAATCGGACAGCACTAACCCATAAAAATGTACTTTTAATGGCAGGCTACTTGCTCAATCGAACAGTAAATGTGAAAAACATTTGATTATAGTCAGCGGCACTGGAATTTAAGTCACACCCTCAATAAATGGCAAAAGTCCCAGTAGAAGATTGAATTAAATCTTTTAACGTTACATATTTTCTGAAACGTTATCGATTCCGCTTGGCCACCATGAGTGTGAAGTTGCTATGTAAATTATGGAACATGCGCAGAACGCCTAGGCCAATTGTAGTCCGATTGAAGCGTATACATGCCGTAGTAAATCGACCCCGAACTGCATTATCTAGGTATGTTAGTCCGACTTTGAAAAATTCATATTGGTACGATTTCAGTCGGACTACGATGTTTACATGATTTTTAAAGGTCCAGTTTTAGCTGGACTAAAACAATAAATCAACTTTTTCAAACATCATGTAAACCCACTGACTGACTGTTAGCTAGCTAGTTGTCAATGTCACACTGGGCAGAGAGATAGCAAGCCAATCAATATCAATGCATTGCCGAATTGTAATTCACGGAAGAGGGTTTGTTGTCAAAAGGGGCATTAATATCTCTCCATAATAACCACCCAGTGTGGCATGCAACTGAGTACACACATGGCTTGCTTACATGTACAAAGAATAGATAATTGACATTACCACAACGCAGATGCAGGAAGACGCTACCAGCTTCTGGGCACGGCGTCTTCGTCCGATCGCCCTCCGCATCGACGACGGCGTTCGAGGGTCACGAAAGCGGTCGCAAGCTAGCGTTAGCTGCGTCCAGCTTCGTTGGTTCAGGTTTTCTAAAAGGTTCTCCGGCTATTGGTTTGTGCCGTATGGTTGATTCAATTGAATGACTGTAAACTTTGTTTAATACGCAAAAGGTAGAGCTATGAGTGGTACCTGGAATCCTTAGTCATGCCTTCTTCAGGACGCGGCCATCTTGGTCCTTCGATCAGAGCAAAACTTCTCCTTCTGCGCCAGAACCCCGAGTGGTAAATAAGGAATTCACCCCACCCCACTTCCGGGTCACAATAATTGGCTAGACCAATTACTTAAAGGACTTGAACATAGAGCCATACAATTGTCCCTAAGGTAAAAATAAAACCTTATTGATGTCCCCATTATGAACTCTCACACTGCTTCTTTAGCAGACAGAATTTAGTTTAACCACATGTGAATTTGCACTTTATGTCACGGATTGTCGAGGGAATGGACCCAAATGCAGAGTTAAAAAAAAACTCATGAACTCCAAAAGGGGAATACAGGCTTTAATGACAAAAACTAAAAAAAAACAGAAAACAGAAAATCCAAAGAGAGAAGCTAAACGGGCAGGGCAGAAGCAGGTGAACAAAAACAGGCACGGGGAAACGCTCAGGCAGACACATGTGGAAACACGCGCAAAAACTCAACCAACAAGGATCCAGCACCTGAGTCCAGGAGACAGGAACTTAAATAGAGAGACACTGACGAGACACAGGAGGGCACCATGAACAATCAGGCCACGGAAGGGAAGGGGAAACGAGACAGCCAGAAAACAATGATTAGACAATTGAAAACAATCATACAATTTAACAGGGGAGAGCAGGACACAAAACAGAAGTGCCGCCATCTGGCGGCCCAACAAGGGAAACACAGACAGGAACACAAAACCATGACACTTTAACCACATGTGAATTGTTTCATTACAAATCTAATACAGAATGAAGAGCCAAAAAAATAAAAAAATAAAATAAATTATGGAGGGCACAATGCATTTTATTTGTATAAATTTTTGGCAACAGTATAGTAACTTCTACGCCACAGCTGTTAGGGATTGCTAATCAGCACCGCTCTTTAAATGTTTCATTGTTTAACGATGTGCTGATTACCTTGACAGTGAGCCTGGGTGCTTGAAAGGCGTTCTCGGAGACAGATGGGGTCTGGTGACAGAGGACGTGTTGCACGGAGGAAGTGCTGCATAAGGAAAAATCCTTGTTGTCGGAAAAGCTGGGTGTTCGGCTAAAAATAAAAAGATGTGCACCATACGAACTCGTCTCTCTCTTTATATCCGAGCGGTGGCACTCACCTTGCCACACTGTAATTAAGCAATTTTAAACTAAAATTAATTGAGAGTAAAGCAAACACACGGCTTACTTTATACTACACTAGCGGAGGTTCTTGCATCTTAACAATGCAAGAGAACATACAGTAAGTATGAGTACAAGTTCTGTTATGCTAATACAAACAAACAAAAAAATATAAAAACAAATGGTGAATACACACAGATCACATTCAGGACAAGGTGGCCTATTTCTTATAAAGGTATTGCAGTGATTGTGGGAAAGAGCAGACAAACCTGAATACTCCTCCAAGGCATGTGATGTTGCCAGCACACACCACATATTTTTAAACCGCCATTGCACAGGCATGACTCAGAAGCTGTTATCTGAAGTGCAGCTTTATAAGTGGATTTAATCTCACTTAAGCTCAGGCCCGTGGATATTTGCAGTCATCAGACCTGGGGTGAACTCGCCCGTTTTTCCTCAAACCCGGTGCATGGGCGTCACGTTTGGGGAGTGTGTGCCTTCAACCGCAGGTTCAACCAAGTCGATGACTTCTTCCCCTCAGACCTCCATGCCACCATCGACTGAGCTGCGGTTTCTTGTGCAACATCAGCAAGTATGGCTGTCTTCATCACTGAATCTCCATCTGGACATGCCTCAGCTCCCCCCTCTTTCAAAGTTACTGAGATCTCTTCTTCTGTGGTGGGAAAAATAATGAGTTGCTGGGCCTTTGCCCAGTATGCCTATACACAGTCTTTACCTGCTGGGATTTCATTAGCTGAATTTGCTTAATTAACTGAGGAAGCACCTACTGTCAATATACTTAATGTCCCTCATTTGATTCAATAATGAATAAGTATATGTTAAATTCATTCAACACTTAACACACCTTATTTGCCAAACCTAAGGCGTTAGCACTGATAGTTTTACCATTGAAAAGCACATTATAATAAGCTGCACCTTTATGGTTGCATCTAATTTGTCACTACATAAATTCATACAGAATGAAACCAGAAGGATTGTGTATGCTGTAATTATTCATTTGAATAATTATATGGTGAGGTCCCACACAGAAATGCTCCACCTGTAGCAGTCTGTATTCAGCTGTGCTATGGGCAAAAGTATTAGTATACCCCCATAACCTATGGATTACAGCTCTGGGAACAAATAGAGAATCCACATCAAATTTTCAGTTTCACAGTTTAGGAATATGTCTGTGTAAAAGCTAACTTTTGACATTATTTCGTGAACTACTGGCCATATTTGCCTTTAATTCAAACAAACAAATATTATCATTCCAGAACATTTATTTGCAGAAAATCACAACTTGTCAAAATACTAAAAAAGCAAAAAAAAGGCGTTGTTACACATCGAATAATGAAAACTAATCAAGCCTATGGGCATAAATAATTTAATAAAAATAAAAGTCTATAAAAATTAATTCTTCCTTCAGGAAGGGTTCAACAATCAATAGTTTGTGGTATAACCCTGATTCTTCAGGGTCTGTTAGTTTTTCCAGAATCTGAATTTACTTTAGTTTACAGGTGTGTTTTTGCAGCCGAACCTTCGTGCAAATGGACTGTTGAGATGGATAATTAGCTGTAGGGAATGTTTTTGGCAGTTGAGGAATTCTGGGCAGAGTGAGGTGACATAGGGAGGAGAAGCACTGACAAACCCGAAATACTGGGTGAGATTTGGTTCAAGGCCGATTATGTTCGGTAAGAGAACACCCTTTTCTAAATTCTCTTCTGAAATAAACAACTCAACTGAGATCATGGGGAAATAGATTGAAATGAACCCTTTGAAGAGTAGTGTTTTTGTTCAAAATTCAAAGTCAGTGTTCTAGAACTCCATTGCTTTCATATTTATTTTTTGCCAGCAGGATATTTATTTTACGACAATTGTAGCATTTTTATTCAACCACGCCTGTAGTCACTGAAGTATATCCTGTTACTGACCACAGATTTGACTTTCTAGTTTGAACATAAGACACATATGTTTCCTCTGAAGGGATTGTGCCTAACTATATAACTTGTTTACTAATCTAGAGTGCAATTAACATTTGACAATTTGACAAAGAGTGCTATATAAGAGATTATTGTATTGTATTGTATTGTATTGAATTTATTGGTTTTTTTTTTTGGTACATATTTTTACATGTGTTTAACAAATTTCATTAAGGACTGCATTTGATCTATGAAAAATAATATCTAAATGAAGGCTATAATTACATATAATTAGGTCATTGGTACAACTACAAAACACAGGTCCGATAAGGTACAATACTTATTATGTAATAGCTTTTCATAGCCATGTAGACATTAAGTGCAGTTCACACAGTAAGCATTGGCTAATGTTAAGTCAAACCAGGAGGCAAGACAGCGACCTACAACTTTCCAGGTAAAAAAAACAAAAACAAATCAAAGATTTCCAAAGCTCAGTTTAAAATGACAGAGTATCAACCACAGGATTGAAATTCACATGTATAAATGTGTGAGTGGAAAAGTAGGAGGATATGGGGAGGTACGACTTGCAGGGAGTGTCAGGCTGAACTGTATATAATCTCAGCTTCTCCTTCTCCTCCTTACCCCACAGACTCACCTAAGGAACACTCTTCTCCAAACAGGTAGGAAAGCAAAGACCAGCAGCACCAATCCCTACGGCATCATAGAGGGAGAGGACAGGAGATCATTTGCAGCATATTCATTCTTTTGTGTGTCCTATTGACACGTGTATTCACTTGATCAACTGCCGTTGTGTGTTAAGAGAGTTCACTGTTCTGGGACTACAGGACCATTTCCATGAAATGCTTTATATGTTTAAAATATGGTACAAAAAACTTTTACAATGCACTTTGCAATTTTAATGATGACTGAAATAAATTTTTCAATGTACAAAAGCAGTTGATTTGAATGAAGCGCTGTGATATTTGTTCTCTGTGAGAGACTGAACTGCTTGCTCTTGGTGAATGAAAACGAGGGTCTTTATGATATCTAGCTGTTTGCGGTCAGCGATATAAGTGTCTGTACTCTGTGAGTGATGTATGCATGCTTTATCTGTGAGTAAGGAAATATGCCTTCTGCAAGCACTTGATCTGCGTGCAGTCTGTGAGTGATAACTGCAGTCTGTGAGTGATCAGATTGTTTTGTTCTCCATGTATGATGAGTGCACCTGCTCTCTGTGAGTGATTGGGGCATTTCCTATCTGAGTTTACACTCTGTGAGCGATTAACAGGTCTACCCCTGGTGAGTGATGGTCATGCTTGTTCTCGGTCAGTAACAGACATTTCTGCTCTCTGTGCTGGTGCTTTCTTTCCAGACTGCCCAGTATCTTTCAGTATGGAAGCTCCAGAGCTCACAGCCACTGAGACCAGCTTAATATTACTCGTTGGTGTTTTCAACCAGTATGCTTCAGGAGACAGTGATAAGAAAACTCTCAGCAAAGATGAGTTCGGGAAACTTGTCAAGGAAGAGTTCCCGCTCATTTTTCAGGTAATTGTTGCCTTACTTCTCAACATCAATGTGTCACTGCCCCAATTGGGATTTATTCATTTTTTTTGTCAAAATATAGTTAATCAAAGTTATTGCGGTGAAAAATCATCTGGAAAACGTTAATTTCCGACCTGAATAAGTGTACTGCATCGATTGGAGAGGGAGGCTTCATAAAGCCCAGTGGGTGGAGCTAGCATGTAGTTGAAGTCACTCATTGGATTGGACCAATCGTAGTGTTTTGCAAGGGGCTCAGACTGGTTAAAGCACACGGTAAGCTCTACCGATTTGTGGGTTTTTGGTGTCGGCGACCACTTCACTAAGGAATTGTATAACCCCTGCTCACCTTTAACATGAGTGTGTTCATTGAGTATCTCCTCCTCTGCCATATCATATCAGTTCCATAGTGCCAACTCATATCCTCTTTTGAATTTCTCCCTTTACAGGCAAAAGATGCAGCTGATATTATGAAAAAGTTGGACAAAAACAAGGACAATTTAATCGACATCAATGAGTTTATGCACATGATATCGGACCTTGTTGGGAAATCCTACAAGATGATGTGTGACATGGAACCCAAAAAATGAGCCCCATCCAGCTCACAATACCACAGCCTAACAAGCTTTGTACATCGATGGCAGATAAAATAAGGCTTATCTCTAATTGGCTGCCAATTCAGAGCATTGATGGTGTTAGGATAGAGGTGTCTGCATTGTAACCTCCATTATAAATTTGGCTGAAACACAAACCAATGTTGTTTCCTATTAAACATTTTACTGTTTAAAATCCCTGTCCTGTGCAGTTATTTCATCCAAGTGTAAGAGCAGCGTCCTGGTCCATATAGTTTATACAGCTTCTTAATTCACAAGAAAAATGTACAGAACTGCAATAGTGAAATGCAGCCTACTGGCCAGGGTACCCATGGGGGACACACATACCTCACAATGCACTCGCACTCACTCCTTGGTTTTTTTGGTGTGGGGGGGAGGGTATGCACATCAACAAGGTGCATTAGCATGAGGAACTGCTACTCAGCTGGGAAGGGGGAAACTCCAGAGCAGGCAGGGACAGACAGTTGGGTGACAGTAGGGTGCAAGTGCAGAAAACAGCAGCCTCTCCAAAGGTTGTGGGGTCGATTCCAGCCATTGGCGTAGGAACCGGGTGGGACGTGTCAAGCTGATTTAGTAGACATGTCTAGTTTATCTGGACATAACAATGATATGAAATTTATGTTGACATGTATAGATATCTTTTCTATATTCGCTTGGGTTTGTCCTCTTGAGAACAAGAGTGGTGCGAAAGTGGCTCGGGCCTTTGAAGACATTCTCTCACAAGGACATGTACCTAAAAAACTACAAACTGACAAGGGTAAATAATTTTTCAACAAGGGGTTCCAAAAGCTGATGAAGGAATACAACATAACACATTTTGCCACAGGTAATGATGTGAAAGCTTCTGTGGTGGAAAGGTTTAATAGAACCTTGAAAACGAGAATGTGGCGTTACTTCACAGCGCACAACACTAGACGGTACATAGACACTGTAAAAGATTTGGTCTGGTCATACAATAACAGCAACCACAGTACAATTAAAATGAAGCCTGTTGACGTAAATTAAACTAATAATTTTAAAGTGTTCAAAAATATGTACAGTCTGTTTCTAAAAAGACCTAAAAAGCTAAAGTTTAAGTTTGAGGAGGGTGACTCTGTCAGAGTTTCCAAAGTGCGTGGAAAGTTTGCGAAAGGCTATGAACAGACATATACAGATGAATATTTCACAGCTGCTGAAAGGGTCCACAGAACCCCGCCAGTATATAGGTTGAAGGATTATGACGGCGAAAACATCGAAGGCACATTTTATGAGGAGGAATTACAGAAGGTTATTGTGGGGAAAAGACAAAATGTTTAAGGTTGAAAAGATAGTAGCGGAGAAGAAGCAGAAGGGTAAAAAGCTGGTTTTAGTCAAATGGGTCGGCTGGCCTGAAAAGTTCAACAGTTGGATACCGGCAAGCCATGTGGCTGATATCTAGTCCATAAATGAGTCGAGAAGCTTACATGGCACTAAAAGCGCATTAGGTAACCATGGAGGATACAGTTACTCTCCCGAGTAATGCATCTATGAACATTTACCCCGATAACAAAATTTCAAGCTATACAACCAAGTTTGCCAGACCCATTGAACTGCGTAGGGAGTGGGAGGTTGGCCAAAATCCAGTACCCACACACTTGGAGTTCAATAACACGTGATGACTGTACTTTTTATACATACAACAATATTTTAAAAATCAGAAACGTTCATACGATTAATACCGGGTATTACAAGACTGTATCTAGTCTACTGGATGAAATTAACCACAATGCTGAACCCATGCTGGAAGGACTTGAAGTTACAGTCATATAAAAAACAAAATTTACATCGTATGCGAAGCACACATCGCAATAGTGTCTGTAGGAAAACTGGCTAGGATGCTCGGTCTTGAACCAGGAGTCGACTTGACAACTGTGAAACCGGTGGCGCCACACCCTGCCGATATCAGAGCCGGCTTCTACACAATGTACGTCTACACGGACGTTATCGACTACCAACGTGTAGGTGACAGCTTTGTACCCCTGCTATGAGATGTACATATATCTGGGGCAAACAACGACATCGTCACAATCTCGTATGAGAAGCCACACTACGTACCTGTGGTGAGTCAGTCTAGCAGTACTTACCCCTACCGGGCTGTTATAGAATGTCTAATGAATTATGGACATGAGACACTGTCTAACCAGTTCACAGCCGGACTCTTATAAAGATACCGGCGGACATATGTACGAAACCGACCCGACCCCACCGGGGAGAACGAGGGTCTGAAAAACAGAGCCCTATATACAGCTGAGAGCAAAACTTTTGAAATGCTCGGACACATACACGCGGACATGTTTTTACAGGAGAAGTTGCTGATAAATGGTATAAAATTAAAATGGTTAGCATGAAGACTTTCTCATTAGCCACAGGTAGTCGAGTTTGTAATCAGGAGAATATGTTTTGGGGGCAGCAACCAAAAACGGTCATTATAGGATTGGTTGATAACGATGCCTTTACAGGGGATTACCGCAAGAACCCGTTTAATTTCCAACACTATAATGCAGTTTGTGGCAATGTATGTCGGTGGTCAGCAGTTTCCGGCCAAGCCGTTTCAACCTCATCATCGTAACAGTTGCGCTATTCGAGAGTTTTATAGCCTGATCCTCGCTACCGGTAGACATTTGAAGGACCAGCCCTTGTTAATAAATCGTCAAGAATATACAAGCGGTTACACGCTTTATGTTTTCAATCTGACCCCCGATGAAGAAGGTTGCAGTCAGCATCTATCCCTGATCAAGACGGGGAACATGCGACTGGAGATGAGATTCAGAAACGCGCTACCCAGAACCGTAAATTTGGTTGTTTACGCGTGTTTCGACAATATCGTTGAAGTGAACCAGAGGAGGAATGTGCTGTATGACTATTATTAATCATGAACACCAGAGAATTAGCAGCCGTTTTGAGTAACAACCCACATACAGGAAAATACTTTAAAGGGGTGTTGGCCTGCGAGGAGCTACCGGATAATAACCTGCATAATTTCCCCGCTTTGTACATTGTGAATACGCACCCCCGAAATAAACCTGGAGAACACTGGCTAGCTCTGTATATGTGTGCGGATAAAACGGGTGAATTCTTTGACTCCTACGGAAACCCTCCAGACTATGATTATTTCCCAGACAGTATCAGTAAATTTCTGTAAAAGAACTGCGATCGGATTGTTTACAACACGGTGCAAGTGCAAGACACACTCAGCGCTACGTGTGGACAACATTGCGTCTTTTATTTACATCACCGGGCTAAAGGAACCCATTTTAGCCGAATTATATCACTATACTCTGATAATTTAAAAATGAATGATGCAATGGTTTCAAAATATGTTGATAAAATATACCTGGATACATGTGTGAAAAATATGCTATCATGTATACAGACTGTGAACTCTTTTAAAACCTTTAAAAATGTCATGCTTGTAAGTAAAGAGACACAAGTTCGAAAGTAAAATGTCATTTTAATGTAATTTTATTAAAACATTAAACCAAAATTACATTTTTGTCAGCGTATCATTTATACTAGACATGTTAAAAATCTAACCATGTTGAACGGTCTAAAACTGGAGTTGAAAAAGCAGGCTCTGGGATTTCATAGTCTTCTCGAGTTTTCAACGGTGTCCGGATTGCTATTGGTAGTTTCTTTGTGCGCGCTTATCGTGCGACGTACACCGTGATTAGGTATGACAAAAAGAGGCATATTAATCGTGGCTATGGCTTCAATAAATGTTTGCCACCCCAGGGGTCGTCTATCATCACCAACCTTGTGAGGCGCTGTAATGTTCTTTATTAGATCCAACATATGCGAGCCGGTTACAGCTTTACCCTTGAAAACAAACTCTCCTTTGTCGTTCCATGTTGCAACATTTCCGGATTTAGACATGTTGTCTAAGAAGTAGGTGCCATTTCTTTTGCTTCTAGATGGAACACTTCATATAATATCTTGAACCAGTTGGGCATCTTCAGTATCGGTCACACCGCTAGAGGGCGCTTGAGCATCTTTGGCCTCTGATTCTGAATCCCCAGCAGTGGGGAATGATAGTTTTAATTGATTTGTTTCTTTTTCACCTTGCTTGACAAGAGCTATGAATCTTTGTAAAACAGCCGTGTACAGCTTTGCCTTCTCATGAGGTCCTACATCAGTCCTTGATAACAGTGTAACGTCCAAAGCACTGCTTTAAAACTTAGTTACTTACATATTCTCACATATTGCCTGTTTTACTGGTAAAGAATTTAAAAAAGTTTCAAGTTGCACAAGCACTTTGCCCCACAAGGAGTATAGTTACACCAAGCATTCTGAACATTAAAATTATTTTTTATTTTATTTTTAATTATTTTATTTATTTTATATTTTTTTCTATTTTGTATCCTCACCATTTGGCAACCACAACCCCCCTTTCCTCATCCCCTTATCCCTCACCAACCAAACCATATCAGAAGTCGAAAGTTCAAACTGATCAATCAAATCTTGACAATATGGGCACCATAAAAAACGGACCATATCAGAGGTCAAAAGGTCAAGGGGGCAGGGCATCAATCAATCATTTTGACAGGAGGTACATCATATATTCTTCTGTTGTGATTTACAGCAATGTGTAATTTAGACATTTTGGGTAGATTTGGAGACGCTGGGTACACTGCTGAGTTTTTGCTTCATAGATCTTTAGTAGTTCTGCATATCCACCCTTAGATTTTATGAACTTGTGGTCAAGAAGTTTTTGATCCAGGACATGTATACTTTAACCTGCTGTGTATATGCAATCTCTCAGTATTTCACTGCGAACTAAAAAATAGCAAATTCATTTTAGATTTTTGCCTAAACAATTGCATTTGTGGCACTTTATATTCATAATTTTGGAAGAAATAAAGTAATCTAAGCTAGTATTGTAAATGGTACAAATGTCCTGCTTCATTTAAGCCATTTTTCAAATCTCTGTGGTGTTCACATCTAGAGTTATAAAGCTTTAAATAGAGTACAACCTGAATGGGCACGGATTGGCCAGATTTGGCATGTGCGCTAAGGGGTTAAAGCAAAATGTAAAAAGTAATCCTAAACATTTCTTTCAATACTGCAGTAGGAAAAGGAATGTCAATGAGGATGTAAGGTGCAAGATGTAAGGTAATTTCATACAACAATTAGTCTTTATAATTGTATGATCTTGTTGGAATCCTGTTTCCCAGAACATTTTTTTCAAATGGTGATATACAAATAGTCTAATTTAACAGAACATCAAATAGGAAAATTACAAATAAGTGTACTCATAATATTATATTCCAATATACTTATTAATTTTCAGTCATAATGAAATAATGGTTAAGTGTATTTATCTAATAACACATTCACAGATTACAATAATGCAATCATGCATGAAATAAGATATAAATAGATTTTTCTAAAATAGAAAAATGCCTTTTCTTCACTTACTTACATTTCGGTCCCTTATTAGCTAGACCAATTACTGAAAGGACTTGAACATAGAGCCATACAATTGTCCCTAAGGTAAAAATAAAGCCTTTTTATTGCTGTCCCCATTATGAACTCTTACACTGCTTCTTTAGCAGACAGAGTTTAGTTTAACCACATGTGAATTTGCACTTTAACCACATGTTTCATTACAAATCTAATACAGAATGCCAAAAAAAAAAAAAAAAAACTAAAATAAATTGTGGAGGGCACAATGCATTTTATTTGTATTGATTTTTGGCAACAGTATAGTAACTTCTGATTGCACACGTGTTAAATGTGTTGTTTATTTGCATGTTAGTCAGGTAATAGTTACAGCACTCAAAGATCAAACTGCCACAGCCCACCCAGTATCCAATGGAATCAATTTGAAGTCAAAGCACCACTGAGCCCTCTGGTCCACTTGGACAGAGCCACAGTACGTGTGCTGAGGCGCGCAGCATCTTCTCGCTGTGTGTGAAGGAACACTACTCTAAAGGAAGCACAACAGAGGCAGGGTCTAGCTGAAGTCCCAGCATTTTCTGCAAATGTTTGGTGCAAAACATCAGCAGTAAAAAGACCTGTCCTAAATAAATAAATTAAACAGGCAACCATTAAATGTTGCAATTGCTGTTTCATACAGAAAAAAGAACAAAAGTGAGTGGCAAGAATATTAATGGTGGAAAGCTTTTCTTCTCTTCCCCAGCCTTTGACTGTTTTATAAAAATAAAAATAAAAACTATCATTTGCTGTAATTAAGTCATTTTAAACTAAAATTAATTGAGAGTATAGCAAACACACTGCTTACTTTATACTACATTAGCGGAGGCTCTTGCATCTTAACAATGCAAGAGAAGTACAGTAAATATGAGTACAAGTTCTGTTATGCTAATACAAACAAATGGTGAGTACACACAGATCACATTCAGGACAAGGTGGCCTATTTCTTATAAAGGTATTGTGGTGATTGCGGGAAAGAGCAGACAAACCTGAACACTCCTCCAAGGCATGTGATGTTGTCAGCGCACACCACATATTTTTAAACCGCTACTGCACAGGCATGACTCAGAAGCTGTTTCTTGAAGTGCAGCTTTATAAGTGGATTTAATCTCACTTAAGCTCAGGCCCTAGATATTTGCAGTCATCAGACCTGGGGTGAACTCGTCCGTTTTTCCTCAAACCCGGTGCATGGGCGTCACGTTTGGGGAGTGTGTGCCTTCAACAGCAGGTTCAACCAAGTCGATGACTTCTTCCCCTCAGACCTCCATGCCACCATCGACTGAGCTGCGGTTTCTTGTGCAACATCAGCAAGTATGGCTGTCTTCATCACTGAATCTCCATCTGGACATGCCTCAGCTCCCCCCTCTTTCAAAGTTACTGAGATCTCTTCTTCTGTGGTGGGAAAAATAATGAGTTGCTGGGCCTTTGCCCAGTATGCCTATACACAGCCTTTACCTGCTGGGATTTCATTAGCTGAATTTGCTTAATTAACTGAGGAAGCACCTACTGTCAATATACTTAGTGTCCCTCATTTGATTCAATAATGAATAAGTATACGTTAAATTCATTCAACACTTAACACACCTAACATATTTGCCAAACCTAAGGCGTTAGCACTGATAGTTTTACCATTGAAAAGCACATTATAATAAGCTGCACCTTTATGGTTGCATCTAATTTGCCACTACATAAATTCATACAGAATGAAACCAGAAGGATTGTGTATGCTGTAATTATTAATTTTAATAATTATATGGTGAGCTCCCACACAGAAATGCTCCACCTGTAGCAGTCTGTATTCAGCTGTGCTATGGGCAAAAGTATTAGTATACCCCCATAACCTATGGATTACAGCTCTGGGAACAAATAGAGAATCCACATCAAATTTTCAGTTTCACAGTTTAGGAATATGTCTGTGTAAAAGCTTTTGACATTATTTCATGAACTACTGGCCATATTTGCCTTTAATTCAAACAAACAAATATTATCATTCCAGAACATTTATTTGCAGAAAATCACAACTTGTCAAAATACTAAAAAAGAAAAAGAAAGGCGTTGAATAATGAAAACTAAACAAGCTTATGGGCATAAATAATTTAATAAAAATAAAAGTCTATAAAAATGAATTCTTCCTTCAGGAAGGGTTCAACGATCAATAGTTGGTGGTGTAACCCTGATTCTTCAGGGTCTGTTAGTTTTTCCCGAATCTGAATTTACTTTAGTTTACAGGTGTGTTTTTGCAGCCGAACCTTCGTGCAAATGGACTGTTGAGATGGATAATTAGCTGTAGGGAATGTTTTTGGCAGTTGAGGAATTCTGGGCAGAGTGAGGTGACATAGGGAGGAGAAGCACTGACAAACCCGAAATACTGGGTGAGATTTGGTTCAAGGCGGATTATGTTCGATATGAGAACACCCTTTTCTAAATTCTCTTCTGAAATAAACAACTCAACTGAGATCATGGGGAAGTAGATTGAAATGAACCCTTTGAAGAGTAGTTTTTTTGTTCAAAATTCAAAGTCAGTGTTCTAGAACTCCATTGCTTTCATATTTATTTTTTGCTAACAAGATATTTATTTTACGACAATTGTAGCATTTTTATTCAACCACGCCTGTAGTCACTGAAGTATATCCTGTTACTGACCACAGATTTGACTTTCTAGTTTGAACATAAGACACATATGTTTCTTCTGAAGGGATTGTGCCTAACTATATAACTTTTTTACTAATCTAGAGTGCAATTAACATTTGACAATGCCATGATTTGAACACTCCAAAATCCTCTGCCTCTACTACATTACCTGTAAATGTATTACATGCATTGACATTGATGTATAATGAATGAAATAAAAATGCTGATATCAGTGCACATCTTAGTTTGAATACATTTCTACTTATATCCCCTTCTTATACTGACAGAACTCAACATTAAAAAAATGGTGGTTCATTTTGTTAACTCTTTTAACCATTTAAGGTGTAAGATCATAGATATGTAATTCGAATTTTCTTAACTGAACATTCTATGCTGATGAGACAATCACTACTGGTAACTGAAAGCAATGTTACCATGCGTTCTAGAACCCTGACTTAGAAATTTGAAGAAAAAAAAAACATTCTAAAAAACCTACTCTTCAAAGGGTTAATGTATTTAAAAAACTTAAATGGAATCCCCTTTAGTCTCCTTGTGCTGAGACTCGATAGTCTAAGGCCCCTGAGTCCTTCCTTGTAATGTCAGAAGATACAACATAGAGGCTTTAATGCACATTGCAGTTCCATTGTACTATTGTCGCTATTGTTCCTGTATTTTAAATACCTGTACAGTGCTTCCATCATTCTCTGGATTCTGTGACACTAATATACTCCCTCTGTTCGCTGATTTCTTCAGGTAGCATTACTTGGTTTTTCTTCGTATTTATTGGTGCCGTCAATTACATAGCTTTTGCTTCCTCCATTCTTTTCCTTTAGTGTGTTGGACAGTGTTTTTCCTCAAAATTTTCTGTGTTGCTAACTACTTACAAAGCATTGCATGGCTTTGGACCTTCATATTTGAAGGATTTGATTGAACCTTATGTTCCCTGTCGCACCCTGTGTTCAGCTACTGCTGAACTTTTAGTGGTTCCTCGTTGCCGATTAAAAACAGTTGGGGGAAGAGCTTTTAGCTGCGCTGCACTGTGCCTCTGGAATTCAATCCCAAGCCATGTCAGAGGTGCAGCTACAATTGGTTCTTTTAAATCGTATCTTAAAACTTACTTGTTCTCATGTGCCTATTCCTCTTAGTTTTGACTTGTTAGGTTATTTATTTGTTTATTTATTTATATTTTTATTGTAAAGCGCCCTGGGATGTATGCATGAAGAGTGCTATATAAGAGCTTATTGTATTGCATTGTATTGTATTGAATTTATTGTTTTTTTTTTTTTGGTACATATTTTTACATGTGTTTAACAAATTTCATTAAGGACTGCATTTGATCTATGAAAAATAACATCTAAATGAAGGCTATAATTACATATAATTAGGTCATTGGTACAACTACAAAACACAGGTCCGATAAGGTACAATACTTATTATGTAATAGCTTTTCATAGCCATGTAGACATTAAGTGCAGTTCACACAGTAAGCATTGGCTAATGTTAAGTCAAACCAGGAGGCAAGACAGCGAACTACAACTTTCCAGGTAAAAAAAACAAAAACAAATCAAAGATTTCCAAAGCTCAGTGGAAAATTACAGAGTATCAACCACAGGATTGAAATTCACAGGTATAAATGTGTGAGTGGAAATGTAGGAGGATATGGGGAGGTACGACTTGCAGGGAGTGTCAGGCTGAACTGTATATAATCTCAGCTTCTCCTTCTCCTCCTTACCACACAGACTCACCTAAGGAACATTCTCCTCCAAACAGGTAGGAAAGCAAAGACCAGCAGCACCAATCCCTACGGCATCGTAGAAAGAGAGGACAGGAGATCATTTGCAGCATATTCATTCTTTTGTGTGTCCTATTGACACGTGTATTCACTTGATCAACTGCCGTTGTGTGTTAAGAGAGTTCACTGTTCTGGGACTACAGGACCATGTTCATTAAATGCATAATATGTTTAAAATATGGTACAAAAAACTTTTGCAATGCACTTTGCAATTTTAATGATGACTGAAATAAATTTTTCAATGTACAAAAGCAGTTGATTTGAATGAAGCGCTGTGATATTTGTTCTCTGTGAGAGACTGAACTGCTTGCTCTTGGTGAATGAAAACGAGAGTCTTTATGATATCTAGCTGTTTGCGGTCAGCGATATAAGTGTCTGTACTCTGTGAGTGATGTATGCATGCTTTATCTGTGAGTAAGGAAATATGCCTTCTGCAAGCACTTGATCTGCGTGCAGTCTGTGAGTGACATGATGGATTTCTGCCTGTGCGTGATAACTGCAGTCTGTGAGTGATCAGATTGTTTTGTTCTCCATGTATGATGAGTGCACCTGCTCTCTGTGAGTGATTGGGGTATTTCCTATCTGAGTTTACTCTCTGTGAGCGATTAACAGGTCTACCCCTGGTGAGTGATGGTCATGCTTGTTCTCGGTCAGTAACAGACATTTCTGCTCTCTGTGCCAGTGCTCTCTTTCCAGACTGCCCAGTATCTTTCAGTATGGAAGCTCCAGAGCTCACAGCCACTGAGACCAGCTTAATATTACTCGTTGGTGTTTTCAACCAGTATGCTTCAGGAGACAGTGATAGGAAAACTCTCAGCAAAGATGAGTTCGGGAAACTTGTCAAGGAAGAGTTCCCGCTCATTTTTCAGGTAATTGTTGCCTTACTTCTCAACATCAATGTGTCACTGCCCCAATTGGGATTTATTCATTTTTTTTGTCAAAATATAGTTAATCAAAGTTATTGCGGTGAAAAATCATCTGGAAAACGTTAATTTCCGACCTGAATAAGTGTACTGCATCGATTGGAGAGGGAGGCTTCATAAAGCCCAGTGGGTGGAGCTAGCATGTAGTTGAAGTCACTCATTGGATTGGACCAATCGTAGTGTTTTGCAAGGGGCTCAGACTGGTTAAAGCACACGGTAAGCTCTACCGATTTGTGGGTTTTTGGTGTCGGCGACCACTTCACTAAGGAATTGTATGACCCCTGCTCACCTTTAACATGAGTGTGTTCATTGAGTATCTCCTCCTCTGCCATATCATATCAGTTCCATAGTGCCAACTCATATCCTCTTTTGAATTTCTCCCTTTGCAGGGAAAAGATGCAGCTGATATTATGAAAAGGTTGGACAAAAACAAGGACAATTTAATCGACATCAATGAGTTTATGCACATGATATCGGACCTTGTTGGGAAATCCTACAAGGTGATGTGTGGCATGGAACCCAAAAAATGAGCCCCATCCAGCTCACAGTACCACAGCCTAACAAGCTTTGTACATCGATGGCAGATAAAATAAAGCTTATCTCTAATTGGCTGCCAATTCAGAGCATTGATGGTGTTAGGATAGAGGTGTCTGCATTGTAACCTCCATTATAAATTTGGCTGAAACACAAACCAATGTTGTTTCCTATTAAACATTTTACTGTTTAAAATCCCTGTCCTGTGCAGTTATTTCATCCAAGTGTAAGAGCAGCGTCCTGGTCCATATAGTTTATACAGCTTCTTAATTCACAAGAAAAATGTACAGAACTGCAATAGTGAAATGCAGTCTACTGGCCAGGGTACCCATGGGGGACACACATACCTCACAATGCACTCGCACTCACACTCACTCCTTGGTTTTTTTGGTGTGGGGGGGAGGGTATGCACATCAACAAGGTGCATTAGCATGAGGAACTGCTACTCAGCTGGGAAGGGGGAAACTCCAGAGCAGGCAGGGACAGACAAATGGGTGACAGTAGGGTGCAAGTGCAGAAAACAGCAGCCTCTCCAAAGGTTGTGGGGTCGATTCCAATGTGGTAGATCTGGTTTTCACACTAACACTTCACACAGTACTGCTGGCGCCAGGCAAAGTTTTGGTAACTTTTCCCATTTTCCAGGAATTTCAAGGGGCGGAGTCATCCACTTTCTGGCATTCTTGCAATGACAGTAAGTATTCTCGAGTCCGCCTGGTCTAGAACAGACTGGCGATATACTGGGCTTGTTTCCAACGTTGGTGCGCATACGGTCTGTCTTTCATAAAAACTGAACTACGGTGCAGATCTGCCTTTCCCATGCACCACCTCGGTGAGAAGCAGCAGGTGGGCTGAAAATCTGCGTCACGGTATCTTGTATTTCAGCCTGGTTCAGGTTCTTGATTCCTTCACCTAGTTCTCTTTCCGTTGAGACAACGTTCGTGCCGTTGTCAGAATGCGTGTGTGGGTGGGGATGGCAGATTTAACCTGTGCGCACTGATTACCTCACTACGCACAGGTGCAGCCACCAATTAGCCTGGCCAATTATCTCATTCCTAACCAATCATCTAACTAGCCAGGTCTAATTAGCTTGACCCAGGGCAGGTGTGGCTGCTTAAACCAGCCATCCCCACACCACAGCGTGACTGTGGCGTCATTATAAAAAAATCTATCCACATTGAAGACATTATTAGACATTTTATTAAACTCACCGTGAACTTAATGTTGATTGGTTATTATTTCTTCAAATGTCCCTATTTAAATGTAAAAACGTTACAGCTGCCATCGTCCTGAGGGACTTATAATTTTACAGCCATTTCAGAAGCGCAATGGCACCAAAAGAAAACCACCGCTCCCTATTTTATTCAAAATAACCCCAGAGGGGATTTTGTATTGGTAGAAATGAAATGTTATTCAAATTGTAGCCAATCCCTGTCTTGACATCATCCTGATTGTTCAATTCCAATTCGTCCAAGTCATGTCAGGAAAGAGGGCCTATAAAATATTTTATGACATGTCTGGACAGCTAAACATGGATTGAATAACGATATGTTTACATGTATTTCCTCACCAAGATCTTGTCTACAGTGTGTTATAAATCATCTGAGTTTTAGAAACAGGTGGTTTTTTGTAACTACGGTGAAAAGAAGATATGCGCCACCTTCTGGATTATTATGTCACAGCCAGCTAACCTGCTGCCAGTGTACACGATTTCTGGTGGCTCAGACACTCGGAAAACTAGTTTGAACAATAAGATGTTTACATGTATTTCTTCGCCATGATCTTGTCTACAGTGTGGTATAAAGTATTTTAGTTTAATGAATGGGTGTTTTTTTTTATTACAGTGAAAGGGGACGTGAACCTGGTCCATTCGAGTCCCCAACTGCAATGGAATTTATTTTGAAAGCCACGGGGCCTGTAAAAAGGCTTAAAAACAACTGAGTAAAACAAGACTTAAAAAGATGAATAATTTATTTTAAAAACACCAGCAGTACAAATGATCACCTTCTCTGTCCCTACTGACACACTTAAATAGATTGAGCCAATCAAATGCACCTGGGTTACAATCACCATCAAATTAACAAATTTAATTAATTAAACAATTAAATACGATCAATTAAAAGCAATCAATTAAACAATTAACTAGTGAAGGGCCACTCCTTCACAGGGCCGCTAGGTTTGAAACTCAGACGTTTTGGCACGTGTAGCATTTTGAGAGTACATATTTGTCACCTAACAACAAGAAGGTCGTGGGTTTGAATCCTGGCTTGGGGCCTTTCTGTTTGGAGTTTGCATGTTCTCCCCGTGTCCATGTGGGTTTTCTCCGGGTACTCCGGTTTCCTCCCTCAGTCCAAAGACATGCAGCTAGGCTGATTGGAGACTTCAAATTTCCCATAGTTATGAGTGTGTGTGAATGGTGTGTGTGCCCTGTGTTAGATTGGCGGCCTATCCAGGGCGTATTCCTGCCTCTGACCCAATGCACGCTGGGATAGGCTCCAGCACCCCCTGCGACCCTGCATAAGCGGGTATAGATAATGGATGGATGGATGTACGCATACCACTGGTTCATGCTGTTGCTGTTGAAGAAAACAAGATAACCACACCTTAAAAGTCATACAGGCGATGATGCATTTCACTCCAGTGACAGTATTAAAACAGTAGCATTTATGACATTATGCATGCAAAAATAAACTGTTAAACTACGTTTTCTAAAAGATCATCACAAGAGGTTTGACCTCCTTAGCGACGACACATGGCGACTCACAATCGATTACCAAAAACTGAATCGCCTGTTTCCCAAAGCCACCCCAGTCATGATCCTAATCCATCCACGTTGCTGAGTGAGCTAACAACCGATGCTAGCTGGTTTACTGTTCTAGACATAGTCAGTGGTTTCTGGTCTCTGTCTGTCGGATGGAAAGACCAGTGGAAACTTGCCTTTACAGTGAACCGGATGCAGTATACGTGGGAGAGAACGGCCCAAGGCCTGCAAAACAGCACATGAATCTTTCGCTGTGCCGTCGCTGTAATGAAACCACCAACAGGCACAGGCAAAGTGCTTCAGTACGTGGATGACATCCTAATAGTGACTGGTCGCTCTCAAGAAGAGCACCTGCAGCTAGTAGATACAGTTCTACAGGCGCTTTATAATGCAGGCTTCAAGATGAATAAGGCCCAAGCGTACATTACATGCCTCGAGGTGCAGTACCTGGGGTATAGGCTCACTAGGACTCCAAAAGCTCTGACACAGGACAGGGCGCAAGCGTGTAGCTGCGCTGCTGTGTCCGCACACACGTAACGCACAGCAGAAGGTACTAGGCGTGGCTAATTACCCGCGCGATTTCATACCTGACTGCGCTGGCGCTACGGCGCCGCTTCACGCGCTGCTTTAAGGCGAAGGCGAGCTAACAGCCGTCGAATGGGATGACGGCGATGAACGGCCGTACACCGAGCCCGCTCTAAGTCTGCCCAATCAAACGGAGCCTTTCCACATCCAGGTTAACGCGCACGACCGCACACTTAGTGGTGCACCGGCGCAGGGCAAAGTGCGGCCCACAGCATAGCACAGGCATAGGAAAGCACCAGTTGCGCAAGGCTCTGAGTCCACTGTGCTCAGCACCTACGGGCGGTACACTGGATGTTGACAACAACGGAACCCATTGTGGGGTTTAAACCAGTTGTTGTGCACACAATGCACGCTGCCAGCACGGATGCTTCTGCAGGATAAGATCAGAGGTGTGTCGTCAAAGTCTTGCCAGATGGCTGACAGCCATCCAAGCAATAGAACAGAACTACTATAGCAGAATCCTGCCACGCCCGCTTGGAAATGACAAGGGACAGGCGCGCACTTGTGAGCCACAGCCAGAGGCATCCAGCTCAGTGTCAGACACAGAGAGCTCACAGGGCAAACCCGAGGGCACGTCGATGGTTCGCGCTTCTGGGACGGCGGCCTGGCTGTGCCGTTTGGTTTGGTCCCCGGTGCAATACAGATGCCGCCAAGCAGCTGCTACTCAAACCTTCACCGCATCCGCTCGAGAAGCCGACCTTGTTGCACTAGGGGCGGACGCGGTGGCATGGTGGTCAGCACCGTCGCCTCACAGCAAGAAGAGCGTGGGTTCGAATCTCGGCTTGGGGCCTTTCTGTGCGGAGTTTGCATGTTCTCCCTGTGTTCGCGTGGGTCTACTCCGGGTACTCCGGTTTCCTTCCACACTCAAAGACGTGCATGTTAGGTGCGCTCCTGCAGGTGCCCTTGAACAAGGGCCTAAGAACTGGAGTTGGTCCCCGGGCGCAGCACAAGAGAGGCACCTGCCCACTGCTCCTAGGTAACTAAGGAAGGGTCAAATGCAGAGGAAAAATTACCCCATGGGGTTCAATAAAGTATATCTTCTTCTTCTTCTCACTGCTAGAGGCTATTAAAGCTAACCCTGAAGTGTTATGCATGTATACTGGCAGCCACTGTGTGTTCGGTGCGGTAAATGACTGTATAGCCCAGGGGTAACTTCGCAAGTTTCTCACTGCTGCAGGCAAACCAATTAAGCATCACAACGTAATCGCATTAATATGGGAACAGGTCCAATGCCGCGTTAATCCCCTTTCCCTGCTGAAAGCATGGGCGCACAATGCCAAAACCCCAGGCAAGCATGAAATAAACAATAACTGCAGATCTGTTTGCAGGGCGAACCCTGGCAGAAAGACAGTCTGTCTGTGCAATCCAGGCCACTCCCATTCACCTCCCACAGCATCAGAAAGACTTGCGGTGTGTTAGATGGTGTGTTAGTCACGTATCTAAAACAAGACCCCCCTTGTAACGGGCACAGAGGGACTGGTATTCAGAGAAGGGAAATATGTTGTTCCAGGTGCCTTTCAAAAGCCCATCATAAAGCAGTATCATGAATATTCCCATGTATCCACAGACAAAACAGAGAGAGCTTATCGAACGCTATTAATGGTGGCCAAACATGGCTTCCGACATCTACGACCGGTGCAAGGCATGTTTGGTGTGTGCAGCGGTTACTCGGGGCAAATCAAATCAGGGTGCACGAAGTTCGTGCAAAGCAGAGGCCCCAAAAGTCCCCCGGGAATCACTGCAGTTGCACTTCATTGGCCCCCTGCCAAGTGCCACAGGGGGGGTTACAGGTCCTGTCTTGAAATAACTGACAAGTTCTCTACATGGATAGAGGCAGTTCCCACTCGTAACCACACTGCACATACCCTTGCTCTAACTTTGGCAAATCAGGTCATTCCGCTCCGGGGGTGCGCCGCATGAGATCGAGTCTGATCAGGCGGACTCGCTTCACGGATAGTGAAAAACGTGCAAAATATTAAAGACCGGAGGCCGCATGCACCCTACAGAGCACGAAGCTCAGGAAAGGGCACTTAGATACACAGGTAGCACTGCACAAAAACCAATGGACCGGCGATCTTCCTACTATGCTGACTGTGCTGCGAGCCACTCCCTCCAAAGCCGCAGGCATCGGCCCTTATGAGTTCATGGCAGGGAGGGTCATGAAGCCCCCCCCGTTGTCCCAGAGGTCACACCAGCTGACCTGGGGCTGGTCATACTTGCAACGCAGCGAACAGTTCTGACCCAGCCTCAGGAGCAACTCAATGTACGCGTGAGTCTGAAGCAGCAACAGTCAGATAAAGAAAACCAAGCTCCCCACAATCCATCGACTGACGCTACGTTCACGGAGAAAGACGTAGTCACGGTCAAGGCGTTTGTGAGACAGAACGCAGTCACCCCCACACTGGCACGGTCCGTATGAGGTGAAAGCAGTGCGCAGCCGTTGTTTGGCTGTGAAAATGGCA
Organism: Anguilla rostrata; assembly: GCF_018555375.3. Taxonomy (NCBI): domain Eukaryota; kingdom Metazoa; phylum Chordata; class Actinopteri; order Anguilliformes; family Anguillidae; genus Anguilla; species Anguilla rostrata. The sequence continues at coordinate 50,946,945 of NC_057940.1, read as the reverse complement.
CGGAAGCTGAAGTGGCAGCATATGGCACAGTGTAAATCCCACAATGCATAGTGCTTTCGATGTTCGTGTTACTGGCTGACCACTGCCATTCCCTGGACCCCTGACATCAGAAAAGTGTCAGGGCCAACATGCACTGAATCAGGACAGCGAGTGAATTTAATGCACAACTTCTCATGTGGAAGACGGGTGTGGAAATACTTTAACTTGTTGGTGCATTCACCTAGCGGCCATGACACCAGCATGCTAAGATTGCTCACCTCAGACATTCTCTGCTTCTGCAACCAAATTATGAGATGAAAACATCAACTCGGAGTTCCAGGTATGCCAGCATAGCTGTGAAAAACGCTGCTCACTGAACACTGAAATAAACAATAGAAATCATAGTAGAATAATATAATATGGCATTCTACAATCAACATCTGTGACTAAATATGGAATAAATATAAAATCTTACCTTTGGTTTAACGCGTAAAGATATCTCATTCAAGGTTCAGTGGTCATTTATTGTCTTCAACAATCCGTTTGTGAAATATATGTTCATTTGTGATGTCTGGGTACCTTCCAAAATAGCTGTGTATAATGCCACACGTTGCTTACGGTGTTTTCGCCCTTTTTAGTACAACCTGGCTTGATTGACAATTAATTTACGTTTCTGGACCCCTAGATATTTTAGACCACTGCAGCAAGCTTGTAATTTCCACCTGAAAATGCAAAAGTAAGTTTCTTGAGTCAAAACACTTGATTTGTAGTGAAATACGTTGTGATTTACAGCAATGCATAATTTAGACATTTTGGATAGATTTGGAAATACTGGGTACACTGCTTACTTTTTGCTTCATAGATCTTGGGTAGTTCTGCATGTCCACCCTTTTAAGCACTTGTAGTCAGGGAGTTTTTGATCCAGGACATGTGTAGTTTAACCTGTTTTACATATGGGATCTCTCAGTATTTCATTGCAAACTAAAAAAGAGCAGATTCATTGTTGACTTCTTGTCTAAACAACTGCAGTTGTGTCACTTTACTTCTTCCAAAATTATGAACGCATACTAATCTACTGTAAATGGTACAAATGTCCCGCTTCATTTATACCGTTTTTCAAGTCTCTGTGACGATCACATCTGGAGTCACAAAGCCACAGCAGAAGCTGCGCTAAAACCACAAATACGTTGTAGATCAGGTTCCGCCCACTTCCCTATTCAAACTTAATCGCCATAAGATAGACAGGGTTACAGCAACACTCGACACACCCTATTCACACCCCAGCAATGGCCTAGATCCAGAAAAGTGTTGCAACACGAAAGATCTGGGCCCCAGAGCTGTACAGACGCAAACACATACGGGGCCACACGTTATCACACGTATTGACTGTACATCGGTGCTCTTCAATTTTTACTCCTCTCCTACAGCCGAATGCAAGCCCAGACTTTTTGTCTGGGCCAAAAGAAACGAGGGTATGTACAGTGTTGGTTTGTGTGCTACCAGTCCAGCTTGGACCAGTCTTGAAAAATTGTTCATTGACAACAACGGATTGTGTTAATCTAACCACATGTAGGCATCACTAGCCAACACAGTGCCCAGCAACACACCCCACTCCTAAAGGGGATCTCATCAAGGAAAGGAAATATTAACAAGACTATTACATGATGTTAACCTAATAATGGCAGACGTATTATACAACATCTCAAACATTCTCTCGGCACACACCACGCACTGCAACAAGCAACATTCACCTGGTTACAATCAGGAATTGATGGTTTAATTGCAGATTACAAGGGCAGGCTAGCTGTCCAAACAAAAACACAAACACAAACACAAACACGGACAATATGGGACCTGTTTGCTGATGTGACTGGCCTATTCGGTGCTGGTGAACTCACTTCAAAACACATACCAAATCACCAAACAGTCACCAATGCTCTGCATGGCTAACTAACCAAATTGCCACTGGCTTCCAACACTTCAGTGGTGCTGTTGATAACATCATCAAAGTAGACGGGAGTGTAGTATAATGCGTAAGGAGCTAGCCTTGTAACCTAAAAGTTACAGGTAGGACACTGCTGTTGTACCCTTGAGCAAGGTACTTAACCTGCATTGCTTCAGTATACAATATATCCTAAGTATCCTGTGTAAGTTGCTCTGGAGTTGTGTAAGTTGCTCTGGAGAAGAGCGTCTGCTAAATGCTTGTAATGTAATGTAATCTAATGTAAAAATCAGGAGCCCAGGCTTTGTTACAGTTCAGTCACACAATCTTCAACCAGACCAACGTGGCTGAACGTGAAGTAGCATGTAGGATGTATGCCCAAGACCTGTTCACAGCTGCAAGGCAGGAGATTCTTGATCTGAGGCTATGCAAAGCTCCCCGACATGCTATGCTAGATCCGAGTGATTTATTGGACCTACGTAGATGATCTGATTCCCGCAAAATGCAAGACATCCGCAATTTTGAATTACATACAACTGCTATGATGTATGATGGTAGTGAATGTCATGGTTGTGTTATGCCACTTTTCCCATTATACACCCTGCTCGGGTTTTTTAACAATTCAACCACTATGCCCTCGGAGTTGTATTAAAGGACAAGTCATCAGGTGGGACTATATCACTGGTTACGTGCAGAGACTGTAAAAAATTGTCAAAATGAAATGCTGTGCTCAAAAGCATTTACGCTCCTCCCAAAATGAAATTGTGCCTCCAAATCATAAACAGGATTCAATAATTGAATAGACCTCATGAATATAAATTAAACACTGGCGCGACACAACTGTAAATTGCTTTTGGCATTTTGGCATCAGTATTCTTTTGTGTTGACAGTGTTGTACCGTCAACGTACACTCAGTATCCTGTTGTTTGAGTTTACTGGCCAACACAAATGAAGATGGCATTGAGATGTACAGAGTAACCCCAAAGTACAGTAATGCATGGAGCATGAAATGTAAAATAAAAGAAAGATGAGAAAATGAAGAAAAAGACAAATCTACTGTACTGGGAGTAAACAAAATGGAATGGTAAAACAATGAAACATAAATATTCTGGCTCTGCTCTTGATTAGGCCACTTATTCTCTTCTGCATCACACATTGTTTTTTCCCTGCAGGGGAAATATCTTCTGGAACGATGTGGCCTCCATTTTCTTGCAGTAGGGGCACTCGGTCCTGTGGGTTACAGTCCTCCTCTTGCTCCCTCTCCTGCTCCTCCTCTCATTCTTGCTCCTACTCTCAGGCTTGGCTTCTTCTCTACCAAGATGGGGACGTGCTTTACGCCGGCTTTTACAGTGAGGCAGACTTCTCTTCACATCTGATTCCCACACAGTTTTCCCCATTACCATAAACACACAAGGATTGTGCATGCTGTAATTATTTTTTTTTTTACTTGAGAAACTTTATTACTGATGTGGTGAGCAAATTTTCAGTCTCACAGTTTGGGGATATCTGTGTGTGTAAAAGCTAACTTTTGATATTATTTTGTGAACTACTGACCACATCCGACTTTAAATCCAAACAAATATATTGTCATTCAGAACATTTATTTGGTAGAACGCGACAAAAGGTCAAAATGCAAAAAAAAAAAAAAATACACAGCGTTATTATACATAGAATAATGCAAGCTAAACAAGCTTATAGGTGTAAATAAATAATAAAAAATAAGAATGTCTCCCCTTTGGAAGGGTTCCACAATCAATATTTGGTGGTGGTGTAACTCTTTCTCCTTCAAAAACATGTGGGGTGGTGTCTTAATATTTTCCAGAGTCTGAATGTACTTTAGTTTACAGGTGTGTTTTTGCAGCTGTGCCTCTGGGCAGATGAGATGAGTTATTTGCTGTAAGCTCAGGGAATGTGTGTGGCAGCCAAGGCATTCTGGGCAGGGGGAGGAGACACAGGGAGGAGACACACTGACAAACCTGAAATACCGGTTGACGTTCGGTTGAAGCCTGATCACGGTGCACTGAATAGGAGAAGGACTCCACCCTTCGCTACAATCTTGGCTGAAGCAAGCAACCACATCGAGAGCATGGGGAAATAAACTGAAATGAACTTGTTGAAGAGAGATTTTTCAAACACTTTCTCAAACTTTTAAGTCAGTGTTCTAGAACTCCAATGCTTGAAAATGCCAGTAGTGATTGTTACATTAGCATGATGTTCAGCTAGGAACATTCCAATTGCATATTTTTGATTGTACACATTAAAGAAACTAGAACATGAAGTGCTCATTTTCAACAGGCAATTAAGCTCATCTCATAAATATTTATTGCTGATCTGTCATGTTTTTACAACTGCGCTGACAGGTTATTAATTTTGCTATTATTTTGCCTTCAGTAACTGAAGTACATGTATATCCTGTTACTGACTATAGATTCTACTTGCTGGTTTGAACATAAGATACATACAAAAAAAAAAAAAAAACATTCCAGAAAACATATTCTTTAAAGGGTTAATGAATTTAAAAAAAACTTAAAACTTAAAAACTTGAGCTGAGAGTGAATCGATTAAGGCTCCTGAGTCCTTCCTTGTAATGTTAGACGGTAAAAAGTAGAGGCTTTGATGCACAAATCCAGTTTCGTTGTATACTGCTGTCACCACTGTGTCTGTATTTAAAACGCCTGTCCGGTGCATTCGTTAGCCTCGAGATTCGGCGACGCTAAAACTTTGGAACGCTATTAAGCACCGCACGGCAGTCAGAGGAAGGAGCCATCCAAACTGAATCAGCACTGCAGCGCTGCCTCCACCTCTCTCACGTGCTGCACTCGTTTTCACTGCATTTTAATCCCGTATTTCCTTCTATTGCTTTCTGTTGAAGTGAAAATTATAAATGGTGACTTCTATTCTTTCTGTGAAGGTAAAAGAATATGTGTATATATATATATATATATATATATATATATATATATATATATATACTGTATATATATAACTTTTTACTAATTTAATTAAGAACTGCATTTGATATATGGTAAGTAATATCAAGAAAAAGCTATTATGAAATATTCAATATTTTTGACATTTAATTATTTAATTTACTTTCTGGGTAAAAAACGAAATCACAGATTTCTATAACTCGGTGGAAACTTACAGAACATAGACCATCAACTATAGAATTGAAATACACAGAAGGAATGAATGTGTGGATGGAAAAGTAGGAGGATATGGGGAGGTACGACTTGCAGGGAGTGTCAGGCTGGACTCCTGTATATAATCCCTGCCTCTCTTTCCCCTCCATACCCCACAGACCCACCTAAGGAACACTCTCCTCCAAACAGGTAGGAAAGCAAAGACCAGCAGCACCAATCCCTACGGCATCGTAGAAGGAGAGGACAGGAGATCATTTGCAGCATACTCATTCTTTCGTGTGTCTATTGACACATGTGTATTCGCTTGACCAGCTGCCATTGTGTGTTAAGAGAGTTCACTATTCTGAGACTACAGGACCATTTCCATGAAATGCTTTATATGTTTAAAATATGGTACAAAAAACTTTTACAACTTTTACGACTGACATTCATGTACAAAAGCAGCTGATTCGAATGAAGCGCTGTGATATTTGTTCTCTGTGAGAGACTGAACTGCTTGCTCTTGGTGAATGAAAACAAGGGTCTTTATGATATCTAGCTGTTTGCGGTCAGTGATATAAGTGTCTGTACTCTGTGAGTGATGTATGCATACTTTATCTGTGAGTAAAGAAATATTTATGTCTTCTGCAAAGTACTGTGTGCTGTCTGTGAGTGACATATGTGATGTCTGCCCTCGAGTGATAACTGCATTCTGTGAGTGATCAGATTGCATTGTTCTCTATGTGCGATTGATGCACCTGCTCTCTGCGAGCGATTGTCGTATGTCCCGTGTGTGACTGACAAATTTACTCTCGGTGAGCGATTAACAGGTCTACTCCCCGTGAGTTCCGGAAATGCGTGTTCTTGAGTCAGCAACTAACGTTTCTGCGCTCGGTGTCTGTGCTCTCGTCAAGTCTCCCAGTCTCTTTCAGGATGGCGTGTGACCTTAAACCCGGTGAGATAGCCTTGGGAGCAATCGTTGGCATATTCCACCAGTACGCTTCAGGAGACGGGGATTCAAAGACACTTAGCAAAGGAGAGTTCGATAAACTCGTCAAGGAGCAGTTCCCCAACTTAATTCCTGTAATTATTGCCTTGCTTCTCAACATCAGCCTGTGTGACTGCCTGAATAGGGATTTTTTTAAATTACGTTAACGTAGCCTAATAAAATCTCCTCCTCTGCCTGCCTACATAAACGCTTTATTCTTCCTTTTGCAGGATGAATGTGCGTCAAAGCTCAAAAAAGAAATCCACAAGATTGCCGGCGATACCATTGACTTCCAGGAGTTCATGCAACTAGTATCCGTGCTTTGCACGATGTCCCACTGCATGTTGCTGGAATCCTTAGGAGGCAAATAGCCTGTAAAACAAAGCTCTGATTGGCTGCCAATTTACAGCGCTGACGCTGTTACAACAGAGGTGCCTGAACTCAAACCTGCATTATAAATCTGGCTGAAACACAAACCAATGTTGTTTCCCAATAAACATTTTACTGTTTAAAATCTCTTTACGGTATTATTATTTTTTGTCATTGTTCATCCAAGTGTAAAGAGCGGTGTCATGGTCTGTGTAGTTTATACACCTTCTTAATTCACAATAAAAAGTTTATTAACTGCAATAGTGAAATGCCGTCTACTGGCCAGGGTATAGGGTGTGGGGGTGGGGGGCACATACCACATAATGCACTGCAATCACACCCACTCTTTAGTTTTTTCTTTTTTTCTTGGCGATGGGGGTTTGGGGGAGTGACATAAACAGGTGCGTTAGCCGTCCGGACGTCTCCTATAGCTAAAGGTAGGTCTATAATATGAGATCTCCAGTGTCATATACCTTGAGGGGTGGTGGCACATGTGATTGCTTCTTTCGTTTACAGTTAAGCCAAATAAGCGCTTAAAGTTAATTTAGAAGACATCTGAAACGCCCCCACGCTTTGCTATGGAGTCAGAATCACGTCATTGGCAGTTCTGGGCGGGGGGTTCGTGGGCAGCATTGTTCTTCTTTCAGAACTCCGAAACACCCAGTGCTCATTACGAATAATCAGCGGAGCACGGTTTCACTGTCACTGCCTTCCCACAGTGGTCCTGATCGTCTTTTCTGGGGGCGAATGTTTGGGGAAATAAAACTTAGGATGTGGTTTTTTGACTTTATGAACACACAAGGCACCGCATTCCAGATGTGGACTGACAGGAAAACTGAGGAGCTGGGCAACTCGTAAACGTGTAGCAATCATTTCATTAAACTGCAATCTTTTGGCAGACGCTGTTGTCCAGGCAGTCATATAGTAGTGCAAAACAGTGTTGTTCTCAGGAATACAAAAAAATGCAGTATCAACAAGAAGACACAGAGGCCCATTTCTCGGCCAGAAGTGTAAAGTTAACCTAACAAACAGCTATTTTCAATGTAACAAAACAATGTACGACTAGACATATAATCTATTTTGCACAGCTATACCCATAACACTGTCCAAAAAGACATCCAGAAAAAGAGAAAGAAAAGTCCCGGCTCTTCTCCGCTCTCGACCGTTGATGCTGGAATGACCCTCCCCACCCAGGAAGACAGGTTCGCCGGCAGCCTTCCGCAAACGTCTCAAAACGCACCGTTTCAAATTGCACCTTCATGATTCTATTCAGCTCAACGTTTCTATTTATAAAAAAACTAACTAATAGCCTAGGTGTAGAAGCATGCTCCTTGAAGGTGACGCATGTGATTGTAACTGCACCTGTCTCAAACTGTAGGCTAATTCATGTTGAAAGGTACAGGTAAGCATAACATAACTTTCCGACATGACATAGCCGGAATGACCAAGCCTTTCGGAGCACAAGCTTAAATACCTTGAGCGTCTTGCACTGAAAGAGTGGAAATCGACCGACTTGTGTTACAGATACTTTTCTGCCACCTCCTGGCAAAAACCGTGAACTGCATTTAGGTAAAATAGGAAACATAAACCTCACGTTACCCATTGGACTGACTAAGGGTCACAAACCCTATATCTGTAATGGTACATCGAAGTGTAAACTCTGAAATACAATGTCAAACGTAGTCAAACTAAATAAATAAATTAAAAAAAATAACCCCCCACATATTTCTTACTGAAATGCTCACAGAGTGCCAGCATGTCCTATGTCCGTGGTGCACTGAAGTACAGAAAAAAATAATGTGTGCTCAGTAGTGGTAAGCTCAAGGCCAAAATGGGACCTCCAGTAAAGCCCCTGTCAGTGTGCTTTGGTAAATGGACCTTTTTGGGAAGAGAATGTGATTGGTCTGAGCAGACCAATCAAAATACTTAAGTACTAAATACTAAACACCTAAATGACACTGTCTGTCTGCCTCCCTAATTCAAGGCGTAACTATTGCAGAAATTTTACAGACTGACTGGGTTAAGTCTGTAGCTTTTCAGCAATTGTATATAAGGGCCCAAAAAGCCAAAATGTGCATACATTTTAAAAAAATGTATCCCATAATTAAACAGGCAAGTATTAAGTGCGGATCTTTTACTGTTACTAATAACATTGGGGATTACATAAATACCATGCAGGCACCATCTTGTATTCAACAATATAACAATACCATCCTGTATTCATGTAACCCACAAGCAGTTAAAGGATGCTGTCAAGAAATTATAGTCAGATTCTGGTTCTCTTCAATATATTCTTGCAGACCTTACATAGGTCTAAAATTCTAAAATGACTAGGCAAAAAAATATTTTCTTCATATATGTAGATCTCATTCGTGCTCTAATAGTTTGTAGTGCATTGAATGCTCGGTTTAATGATGTTTATTAAATTAATGCTTTTCTTTCTTCCCTCTACTCTGTTCTGCTCTGTTGTGTCTGTCGCGTGCTATTGGGTCTGATTTACAAAATGGGATTCATTAGTAAAATGATTTAATAATATCAGGCAGTTGCAGCAGAGCTCGATCTGCCTCCGCGTGCAGCCTGCTGTATAGGAGACCGATGACCCGCTTTATTTATTTATTTATTTATTTATTTATTTATTTATTTATTTATTTATTTATTTATTGGACGTTTATGAGCTTCTTGGTTGATGGTTGTCCATGCTCACGAAGACGCTGATGTGAAAAAGATGGAAAGTTTTTATCTCGGACTAAAAAAATAATAAACTTTATAATTCGCGAAAAATAATACATGAAGAAAACGGACGTAATGTGCTGATACAAAAATGCAAACCTTCAAGGGATATATTATTGCGCACGCGCGCCACCAACCATTCCCCCATCCAAACACCTTTAGTGCTGTTTATTATCCGAGACTGTAACGAAAACGTCTGAACCAGTTATTATTATTATTATAGCAATTCAACTGTGGATAGAGGAGCTTAGGTAATTCCAAAGGGCATTAAATATTAAGGCAGACAGAAGACCGAACGTTTCCCACCGGATTTCGTTTGCAGTAGCCTACCCTAATAATACATTTTTATTTCTGTCCATTTAGTCACATATTCCTGGTACTGTCCATGTGTAGGCGAGTAGCCTAACCATTGGTAATTACTGAAAAATGAATTGCACACAGGACGAATCTAGCCGTGCGTTTTTTCTAACCCACGTGTTTATTCATGTATCATAGTTTCTTCTTCCGTGTTTTACATGAATGTGGCAGACACCCTGCGCCTTCGTGCGTCTGTTTTATACCGCACTGATGTCACGGTAACAACAACAGCGCGTGCACTAAGGAATGGAAGAAGGGGAGTTCAAAGCGTTTGCTTCTATAATGGATGCATTGGTTCGCATAAGTGTGAGTATTATCATTATTGTATAAGTGCTGTGAGTATTGTTTTGCTGTAAGCACTATCGATGGCTTTCATAAACAACAGGGATTCCATATCTAGCCTACTAAAACGAGCTGAATAGGACGCCACAGGCTAGCATTTGGAGCTGTGGGCTGAGTCAAATGTGGACTACCGCTTCGAATAATTTTAATGTTTGTCTGCACGTCGATATTGCGTTTTCAGTTTCAATCATTAAGTCTTAATTTTAGTTTTATCATCTGTGGTGTTTTTTCAGATGTATTTTCTCATATGTGTTCCACTTCGCTGTTTCTGTCTGTAATTCTCAATTTGGGGGTTTGGGCCTTCATGTATTTTCATAGAAACAGCTACAGATCTTTTTAGCTACGTTTGACTGCGGCGATATCAGACAGAGTCTGCTGATTATTGTTAAAATTTTGAAATAATAGGCTAATGCTTTTGTCTCGGTGTCGAGAAAGGGTAGCGCATTTTTTATTCAACCTGTCCGACTTTAAAAAAAAACATGTAGCCTATTCTTTGTTTTCAGAGATTGTTGAAAAATTATATTTTCGTTCCCTCATTCAGTCGAGACTAAGATAAGCTACGCATCGACAGACAAGTAGGATACTCCAAACAGTCTAAATTCAGGCAACTCGTAGCCTATTACTGGGGGGGAGGATGTTTGTTGCTATGGAAACGGGATGCTGGCGTACGGAGGTTAACCTGCATGCGCAGAGAGACGGACAAGCTTGCAAGCGGCAAGAGTAACCTACATTACATTAACTAATGAGGGCGTGGGACAAATAAAGAACGTGTGGTAGATGCAGAAAGAGGGGATGTCGAAGGGGATATTCGGTATTTGGCACATACATACACACAAGACACAGCTGGGCTAGTTTAAGGAATAAATAATAAATTCGTAACATTATAATCAACCAACGTTTAGAACCAACGTGGGCTATCTCTCACCTTAGCGTTCGTTGCGAAGGCTGTACATATTTTCTTCCTTCCCTCGATAGGAATAAAAATTATCTTTCCCTGTAACCCCCCTCCCCCCCGGGGGGATGCCGGCCCGACTGAGGCGGGTGGGTGGGGGGACATTCCTATCATGGCGCCCAGATACCAGGTGAAGGTAAGATCGCGTGTCTGGCTCTCGGGTACTGTTCTGTGACAGCAACGCTGCCCTAATAAAAAAATAAAACAAAAAATGCAGAATTTAGCGTTCGATGAGCACATTCGCTCGCATTTGCGAAGGAATTTTGCGGAATGAGCTGCATTTTGCCCTGTCTTCTTGGAAAAGGGCGGACGTGTATAGATTCGGCCCGTGCTGACATTGGTGAATGACAAGAGATATACAGAGGGTAGGATGGGCAGTTTTGATTGTCACCTTTGCCACCGGTTAGTCCTTGAAGACTTTTCCGGTCATTTTCCTTTTTCATACTGTAGCCTCGGTTTATTGTTGTACAATGCGAATGTTTATGCTTAACATAGATACCGTAAGCTATCACTGTTTTCAGCAACAAGAATATGAGGCTGATTTACGTATTCAGGTTTAATAATACGACAGTAAAATCTATAACAATTTACAAATTAGCGATGTATTTGGGAGAAACAAAATGTCCTCCCCACCCCCGTTGTCCGCCTTTGCGATCGATAGGAGTTATATGCCCGACTGGCTTTCCCTGTAATCCGTTTAATTAAATGTAGCGATTGTTCATAGAAATGCATTAACCTCGTGCCTTACGGGATACAGTCTGAGATCAGCTAATGTACTGCAGTTTTTTGCGTCTTTTTCGCTGGCGTATTTGCATTGCGCGTACAGGTGTCCTTTGCGTTTCGTGAGCACTGGCACCGTGGCACGTGCGTTCCCACCTACATGGGCTATATGGACTAGGAGCGTATTTAGAGCTTCGCGGGAGCACAGCAGTGAGGGGTCACTTGACCTTATTTTTAACCAAACCATTTTCAGTTGAGCTGGTTAGTGATTGGCAGCAATCATAAATGAATCATTGATGATAGTTCATCCGATTAGTTAATGCATATTCATTGTATGAGAGTGATCGGGGTGCTATTTGTTGGACACACGTTATGGCGATAAAGTAAGATATGGTCAAGTTGTGCATCCAGTGCACAGCACATACTTTTTTCTTTTTTTTCAAACTTCAAAATAATTGTTAATTAAAACGAACGCGGCATGTACTGTATATGCCGGTTGTACACAGGTCCATGCATGTGTGGAGTCCGTGTGACGTCCCTCGGTAAGACAGACTTGACAGAGGCTTGGATTAAATAATTAAGTTCTGGTTGATATACATATTTCATTAGTCTAGCCCCGACAATCTATCAACAGGAGCTATTTATATAAAGATTCATTTTTTCTTGCTCGCCCTGGCTGCTAATAATTCTCCTCCTTCCTCCCTTTCCCCCTCTCTCCATCCAGATATTTGTTTTTGTCCCTGGACAGAGGTATTCCTCTTTTTCTCTTTTTTCTCCTTTTCTCTTCTCTCTTCTCTGTTTCCTTTTCCTTCCCCTGACCTTCTTCCTCACACCAGTTCAGTCTTTCTTTCTCTTTTTCCTTCTCACCCTTTTCCCAAGTCTTTTGTTTTAACCCTGTCTCTCCCCCTCTCTTTTTTTTGCATATGTCTCTCCCTCTTTCTCTCTCTCTCTCCTCTGGTCTCTCTTTCTGTAGATGGGCAGTTACACAAATACATATAGTGGAAATACGCAAAAGCATGCGAGTGTTTCATATGTAATGTGGTTCTTTTTTGTGCGGTTTATAATTCCTGCACTGCCTACAGAGCACCCTACACATCCATTGATATGATTGTAAACATTAATATTCATTCGTTTAATTTTGGGGGCATTTTGTAGCAAGACTTACAGTATTTTAGTGTATAATTGTCCATACCTTGTGGCAACGCACTTCCTCACCCACCTAATCAGGCTCAGTCTTAGTTTCTTAAACTTGTGTTCAACAAGCTAGCTATTTTGTGAACTTTATGAGATTATAGGCCAGTGCTTACCTTTTTTTTCAGTCAGGTCCCCATTTTTAGGCACAACCCCCCTCTCCCCCAAACAACTGTGTTTCCACTTGGATGCCATTTTCTTTTTGGTTTCTAATGGACTCCCCCCCCCACCTCATTTTGGAAAGCACTGTCAGAGGCTATGTAAGGTAACCGTTGGTAACCCTCGTAAGCGTTACTCTTGTGGCAGTTTGTTCTTCGGGAGCCATTTTGTTCTGCCTGCGTTTCCTTTTCAGACTGTTAGCTGGCGCTAGCGATCGTTCGAGTCGAACAGATTAAAAGTTGGAATTGGTTTTCAGCCATTAGCAACCATTTTGCAAAAACAAAAAAAGGCGAACCCAACAAGTAGTTCAGTTTTATATTCAGACTTAAACTGTTATCTTATTTCTATTACTTTAGGCTATGAGTCAAATGTAGACAAAAATACTGACAGTAGGGTAAGACAGTTTGACTCATTTCATGATTTGTCAATGAGGTAAGAAAATTTCAGTTGTCAAGCAAACAGCAACTCTAGACAAGCTCATATTTTCGAGTTGAGGGGGAAGACAATAAAATTTTAAGTCTCATTAGAAGGCTAAAACACTTGTTAAGACAGTCTTTTTTTGCAGTGTAGTTGAATGTGCATGTGTTCCCCACCTCACTGCAAAACCTGTTAAAATCTTTACGAGTATTTTAGTCTTATATTTTGACACAAGATCTTATTTCTATCACTTTTTTTGCCACGTAAGACAAAAAGATTGACAATGAGGTGCGACACTTTGACTCATTTGGAAGTTTTGCCAAAGAGGTGGGACTGTGACACTTCTTCAGCAAAAAGTAACTTACAACAAGCTAATACTTTCTACTTGAGAGAAAAAAATAAGACTTAAAATCTCTGTAGATGACTTAAGACCCTGTGTGGGGGGAGGTGTGTGTGTGTGTGTGTGTGTGTGCGTGTGTGTATGTGTATGGTGTGTGTTCTTGTGAGTGCGTGTGTGAATGTGTATGGTGTGTGTTCGTGTGTGTGTGTGTGTGTGTGTGCGTGCCCGTGTGTGTGTGCGTGTGTGTGTGTGTGTGTGTCTGTGTGTGTGGTGTGTCTGTGTGTGTGAGTGTGTCTCTTGTGGATAATTGCTGTCGCGTGCCCTAGGACAAGATCACCAAGGCGATTAGAAGACCCTTGATGAGTCTCTTTTTTTGCGGTGCGTTTTAACAGGCGTCTGTTGTGTGTGTGTTCAGTCCAATATGAAGAGCATGGAGAGGGAGCTGCGGTGCCCGGTGTGTACGGAGCTGGTGAAGCAGCCCATCGTCCTGCCCTGCCAGCACAGCGTGTGCCTCCTGTGTGCCTCCGGGGTCCTGGTCCAGAACGGCTACCCGGCCCCGGACCTCCCGCCCGAGCCCAACTCGCCCGCCTCCACCCCCAACACCCGCTCGCCCCGCCAGGCCCGCCGGCCCGCGCCCAAGGCCGACCGCGTGGACCGCGTGCTCCGCGCCGGTGAGTGTGCCCGTCGCCGCGGGGCCGCCCGCCGCGGAGAGACGCGATTGGCCCGGCCCAGGGAACCGACGGCACTCTCATTGGCTGTCTCGGGGGTGATGTCACATTCCGTGCTCGCCCGTGTGGAGTGGAGGGGGGGGTCCGTTGGTCAAATCTCACGGCCACCGTAAGGGCGGAGCCAGGGGGGTGAATTAGCGTTAGCGTTAGCATTAGCTTATTAGCGTCAGCGCTACGGGACGTCCATCGCGCACGTGTGGGCTGCTTTGAAAGGCTGCCGTTGCGTTAACGCACAGGCCGCCTAACGGAAACGGCCTTTGTCCGACAGGACCCCCCCGCGAATCATTTCAGGCCGTCGCTGATGTTCACAGCGGCTGTTTCTTCTTTGGCTTTTTTTTCTTCTTTTTCTCAAGTGATGCATGAGGGCAAACATCTTCTGCATACCATTAGTGTTAGGCTGTCGAAAAAGATGCATTGCCTAAGTGCATAAACCGAGAAGGTTCCCTCTTAATCTCAATTAATGAAAAGCTGTTTCTTATTTTGCTCTCTCGTGGGAAGAACACTGGCATGGACACAAATAACGATGCTTTTTTTTTTTACATTATTCTAAATGAGAGGGTCAAGAGTAAGTCAGAGGGGAAGCCAACACTCATCAGCCCCCTCTACCCAGAAAAAGGAGGGCAAAAGGTCCAGGAAAGAGGCAGAACCATGAGCAGTAAAGGATTTCTTTACCCTGGCCACGCCTCTGGAGGCTGAAGCTAGCCAATTAACAGGCTGGAACACTGAAGAAGTAGCGCAGTGCATATGACTTAGTTTAACCCATTGAAGAGTAGGGTTCTTCAGAATGTTTTTTTTTTCTCTAAATTCTAAGTCAGTGTTCTAGAACTCCACTGCTTTCAGTTACCAGCAACGATTGTGACATCAGCATTAGAATGTTACATCAGCAATAGAATGTTCAGTTAAGAATGTTCCGATCTCGTGTTTGTGATCTCACACACTGCATGTTGGCCGCTCTGCTCTGTTAGTTGGCTAGTTTCCGCCTTGGGTAGGGAAATTCTTCACAGGTCAAGAGTTTGTTTGTGATTGGCTGCGTATGGCCCCAGAGCAACCAGTCGAAAGACGAGGATGTATGTAATTAGCGCGGTTATCAGCAATGTCACGCACAGTAAAATTTCCAGTGTCAGTTAATGCAACTCTAACAGTACATATGAGTCCAACTGGGACCGTATGTTACTTCGTAAGAGTCGATTTAACAGTGAACATTTTACTGTGCAGAAAGCAACATTGGTATAATCTCTGGAAATAGTCACTCATGGATGCAAACTATTTAAGTGAATGGCCTGCTCAGTTGCATAATGGTGGAAGCCTTATGTTGTAATGGTCCAGTTCTGCACACCGTTGCACATTGTTGCAAACCCCGTCAGCATCTGGCACAGCGGCAGCAGTAGTGCCCTGACTTTGGAACAGTGAAGATCTGTTGAACTGAGATGAACCTAATTCCTGGAATCCAAAAATGGGTGGAGCTACTGAAAGCAGCTAAAAGCATTGATTTGTACAAATAGCGCTGGCTTGCTGTGGGGAGTAAAGCCTTCTGATTGGTTTAAAACTGTCGGTGATTGACAGCTCTTGGTAGTCCCTCCCATTATGAGGCCCATCACTATTTTCAGACCTTAGGCAACTCTGAATTTGCAGACAGCTCACGGCACCCTCCATGTTTTGCTATGACCCTCCACTGGATTCCGCCACCCCCCCGCCCCCCTCTTCAGGATTTGGGACGTACCCAGGGAGGAGGCGCAAGGAGGGCCCTCCCCCCGTCGTGCTGTTCCCCTGCCCGCCCTGCCAGAGGGAGGTGGAGCTGGGGGAGAGGGGGCTGGCCGACTGCCTCCGGAACCTCACCCTGGAGCGCATAGTGGAGAGGTACCCCTCTACTCCTCTTTGTCTGTTACTCCTCCTCCTCTTTTACTCTTCATCCTCACCCCCTTTTACTCGTCCTCCTCTTTTACTCTCACCCTCATCCACCATTCTCCTCCTCCTTTACTCCTCCTCCTCTTTTACTCTCACCCTCATCCACTGTTCTCCTCCTCATTTACTCCTCATCCTCTTTTACTCTTCATCCACATCCCCTTTCTCCTCCTCTTTTACTCCTCATCCTCTTTTACTCTAGTTTGAGGTGCTGCTCACCTGCTCTGTTTCCCTGAGTACAGATCTACATCACACTGGCTCTTGTTATTCATGTGAATTATTATTATTATTATTATTATTCTTATTATTATTAGTAGTAGTAGTAGTAGTATTCATGAGTGCGCTTTATGAAAAGCACTGTATAAATAAAGTTATCATCATTATCTTTGGCCTTTCACATTTTAGGTCATCTTTGGATGCAATTGCACACTAAATTAAGGTGGTGTAATATATGCAGTGACTTCATCTGTTACCATACCGTACCATCTGCTGGGCCCAGCCAAATGGGGCCACAGGTGACTTTGATTTGGATTAGTACACAATTTTGAATATATTTTCAGTTTGGGGAGCATTGGAGCTTTCAGATGAGCTCTAAGTGCTGTCCTCTTCAGTTCTGATTCATCCTACTCCCTCTCTCTCTCTCTCTCTCTCTCTCTCATTCTCTCTCTCTCTCTCTCTTTCTCTAGCTGTCATTCTCCTGTCCCCCTTACTCTTTCTTTCCCTCTCAAACTGTCTTTTTTCTGACTCTCTTTCCTTACCTCTGTATCTTTCTCTTTCTCTTGTCCTCTGTTAATTTCTGCATGAATGCTTCCTTTCTCTCTCTTTCATTCTCATTCTCCCCGCTTAGTGTTTAGTTTAAACTTCGCTTCGTTGACATGACAAACATGCATTTCTTTATCCAACCTATTTATGTATGCCATTACAAAACAAGTAAAAGAAAAGGATTTAAAAAAAAACGAATA
Organism: Anguilla rostrata; assembly: GCF_018555375.3. Classification (NCBI taxonomy): domain Eukaryota; kingdom Metazoa; phylum Chordata; class Actinopteri; order Anguilliformes; family Anguillidae; genus Anguilla; species Anguilla rostrata. The sequence goes on along the minus strand of NC_057940.1, from coordinate 50,929,745 downwards.
ATATACAATTTATAATTTATGTTCATGCAGAATTAGAAATATCCACTGGCTGTTCTGCTAACATTAGTTCATTAATAATTTCAAAATGGACGTGACTGCTCATTGGCCAGTTAAAAGGCCAATCAGATGTCAGATAAAGGTATAAGATTGCAAAAGGTCTGGAGCACGCAGATGCAAAATAAGCCCCTTAATGGTGCAAAATAAACCAGACTCGCTTCGTTGGCTGCTGCATCATCATCAGAGTCATATTAGCTGTGTTATGTTCCAAGGTGTCACTCGTTTAATAGCACTATATCACTCGGGGGCAGCTATGTATTATTTTGTGCTTTTTAATGGTGCGTTACATTCCATTAATTTCTTATATACTCCATTTCCCACAACACCCCGCGCGCCAACTACGGCAAGCAGCGTATGACAAAATACACAACGAGCTGGTTAATGGTGGGTCGTCTGCCCCGCAGGTACCGGCACACGGTGAGCCTGGGCTCGGTGGCGGTCATGTGTCAGTTCTGCAAGCCGCCCCAGGCCCTGGAGGCCACCAAAGGCTGCGCCGACTGCAGGTCCAGCTTCTGCAACGAGTGCTTCAAGCTGTACCACCCGTGGGGGACGCCCCGCGCCCAGCACGAGCACGTCCTGCCCACCCTCAACTTCAGACCCAAGGTGAGGCGGGGGGGGCGGGTCTGGGCGTCGCGGAATGTTCCAGAGTCAAGGCGGCTGTTGACTTTGTGTGCTGGCTTGGCTAGACCGCTGTTGTGTGTGTGTTCATGTGTGCGTGTGTGTGTGTGTGTGCGAGTGTGTGGGCATGTATTACTATCTTTGTGAGAACCAAATGTCCCCACAAGGATAGAAAGATGAGGAAAATTACGCAAGGTGGGGACCTTTTGCTGGTCCCCACAAGTTCAAGAGGCTGTTTAGGGTTAGGACTTAGGTTAGGTTACAATTGGTTAGGGTTAGGTTAAGTTAGGCATGTAGTGTTGTGGTTAGGGTTAGGGTTAGGTTAGAGTTATGGAATGAATGTAAGTCAATGTGAAGTCCTCAAGTATGCATACGAACATGCATGTGTGTGTGTGTGTGTGTGTGTCACTGTCATTGTGTCTGCACCAGTACTAGCTGTCTTGCCCTATTACTTTCTCTTTTCATATCCACTATCCACTTGCAACTGTTTTCACCCTACGTCACTGCAAAAAAAGTCTGCTTAACAAACATTTCAGTCTTGTAATGAGAGCTAAAATCTTATATTCTAAAAAATGTTCACTTGTTTTATGTTACTTTTCGTTGTTAATTGAAATTGTCTACCGCATTTGCAAATCTTGAACTGAACATAAGATTTTAATTCTAAATCTAAAGTCATTGTTAAGATGGACTTTTTTGGTTTTTCCATCTTTCCCTACCTTTACTCTGGGTCTCCCCCTTGGTCTCCCTTCATCGAGGGTACCCCGTGAAGTTGTTTAACACTTTGGAAAAAGAAGTCAATACTTTCTTTTGTCTTTTAAAAATATGTAAATATAGGTTACTGCATGTTGAACATCCCAACAGCCCAACTGTAATAAAGCAGTAAGTGGTATATCGGCATTATCGTCACGGCTACAGGGTGCTGTTAGGTGAGAGGCAGACCAGATATGTGTGTGTGGGCGGGGTGTAGGGGGTCGTGTAAATGAGTGAGGAGGGATTGGGGAGCCCCTGTCCCACTCCCCGCCTCCCCCCGCGGCTCTCCCCAGGTTCTGAGCTGCCCGGAGCACGAGCAGGAGCGCCTGCAGTTCTACTGCAAGTCCTGCCAGCGGCTGCTGTGCTCCCTGTGCAAACTGCGCCGAGCCCACACCGGGCACAGGGTCACGCCCGTCGCCCACGCCTACCAGACGCTCAAGGTGGGGGTGTGTGTGTGTGTGTGTGGGAGGAGGTGTGTGTGCATGTGCGTGTGAGTGTGTGTGTGTGTGTGTGGGGGGGGGAGGTGTGAGTGTGTGTGTGTGTGTGGGGGAGGTGTGTGTGTGTGTGTGTGTGTGTGTGTGTGCGGGGGTGTGTGCGTGTGTGTGTGTGTGTGTGGGGGGGGTGTGTGTGTGTGTGTGTGTGGGGGGGGTGTGCTTGTGTGTGTGCATGAGGGAGGAGGTGTGTGTGTGTGAGTGTGCGTGCGTGTGTGTGTGAGTGCGTGTGTGTATGTGCATGGTGCATGTTCATGTGAGTGCGTGTGTGCGTGTGTGAATGTGTATGGTGTGTGTTCGTGTGTGTGTGTGTGCATGTGCGTGTGTGAGAGTGTGTGTGTGTGTGTATGTGTATATGTGCGTGCTTGACTGTGTGTACGAGAGTGTGTGTGAGTGTGTCACTTGTGGATAATCACTGTCGTGTACCCTAGGACAAGATCACCAAGGCGATTAACTACATCCTGGCCAATCAGGACACTGTCCAGGCCCAGATGACTCAGCTAGAAAATGCCATCACACAAACGGAGGTAATCTAGCACTAACCAAACACACCGCTACATAGCACATCATGCAGAGTGTGCTAACCTAGCACTAACCAAACACACCGCTACACAGCACGTCATGCAGAGTGTGCTAATCTAGCTCTAACCAAACACACCGCTACACAGCACATCATGCAGAGCGTGGTAATCTAGCACTAACGAAACACACCGCTACACAACACATCATGCAGAGTGTGGTAATCTAGCACTAACCAAACACACTGCTACACAGCACATCATGCAGAGTGTGGTAATCTAGCACTAACCAAACACACCGCTACACAGCACATCATGCAGAGTGTGGTAATCTAGCACTAACCAAACACACCGCTACACAGCACATCATGCAGGGTGTGCTAATCTAGCACTAACCGAACACTAACTTTAGGTTACAAGCCCAGCTCATTACCCATTACACTACACTGCTGCCCCATTAAAGCTGGTGTTGTGAGATGGCCTGCTGTGTAGTTGCTGTGCAGTTGCTGTGTAGTTGCTGTGCAGTTGCTGTGCAGTTGCTGTGTAGTTGCTGTGCAGTTGCTATACAGTTGCTATGCAGTTGCTGTGTAGTTGCTGTGCAGTTGCTGTGCAGTTGCTGTGCAGTTGCTATACAGTTGCTGTGTAGTTGCTGTGCAGTTGCTGTGTAGTTGCTATGCAGTTGCTGTGTAGTTGTCTGTGAGCGGTTGGGTGTTAGTGCTGGGTGAGTCTGAGGGTCTGAGGCCTGGCTCCCGGTCCAGGTGAACAGTGGCTCGACGCGGGACCAGCTGGCCCGGTGCGTGCGGGAGCTGGGCGCGGCGCTGGACGAGCGGCAGGGGGCGCTGGGCCAGGCGGTGGAGGGGGCGCGGCTGCGGCGGGTGGAGGCGCTGGCGGCCCAGGTGACAGAGAGGCGGAGCCTGCTGGAGCACGCCGGCCTGCTGGCCTTCTCCCAGGAGCTGCTCAAGGAGACCGACCCGCCTTGCTTCGTCCAGGCCGCACGCCTCACACACAGCAGGTCTGTGCCTTCTCACCTACTCACCTGCCCACGCATCTACTTACCTGCTCACACACCTACTCACCTGCCCACGCATCTACTTACCTGCTCACACACCTACTCACCTGCCCATACATCTACTTACCTACTCGCCTGCCCATACATCTACTTACCTACCCGCCTGCCCCACTCTACTTACCTTCACACATCTCCTCCTACCTTACACCGCCTACACCTACTCGCTTCCCATCATCTACTTACCTATGCTGCCATGCATCACTTACCTACTCGCCTGCCCATACATCTACTTACCTGAACACACACGTACTCGCATGCGCACACATCTACTTACCTGCTTAACCACATACTCACCTGCCCACACATCTACTTACCTGCACACACACCTACTCAGCTGCCCATACATTACATTACATTACATTACAGGCATTTAGCAGACGCTCTTATCCAGAGCAACTTACATTGTATCCAATTATACAGCTGGATATATACTGAAGCAATTTCAGTTATACCTGCTCAAGGCACACGATGTGTCCTGCCCAGAATCGAACCTGCGACCTTTCGGTTACCAGCCCAGTTCCTTACCCACTGTGCTACACTCCGTCCTACTTACCTACTCAGCTGCCCATCTACTTACCTACTCAGCTGCCCATACATCTACTTACCTACTCACCTTTCCATACATCTACTTACCTACTCGCCTGCTCATACATCTACTTACCTACTCGCCTTCCCATACATCTACTTACCTCTGCCTTCCCATCACTCTAACTACTCACCTTCCCATACATCTACTTACCTACTCGCCTGCCCATAAATCTACTTACCTACTCGCCTTCCCATACATCTACCTACCTACTCGTCTTCCCATAAATCTACTTACCTACTCGCCTTCCCATACATCTACTTACCTACTCGCCTGCCCATACATCTACTTACCGGCACACACACCTACTCGCCTGCCCATACATCTACTTACCTGCACACACATATATTGTTTTATATATGTTTTACATGTACGTGCAGGTCTCTCTTGAAAAAGAGATCTCGATCTCAATGAGACTACCTGCTTAAATAAAGGAAATACTTACCTGTTTACCCACCTACTCACCTGCCCACTCATCTACTTACCTTCTTACCCACCTACTCACCTGCCCATGCATCTACTTACCTGCACACACAGCTACTCACCTGCCTACCCACACACACCCAACTGCGTGCACATTTGCAGCCTTCCCTCCTCCCCCTTTTCCCTCTCTTTGCTCTTCCGCTCTTTTTTCTCTGCCGCAGTCTAACCCTCTTCCCCCCCTACCTCTCCTCTGCGTGCGGTTTCTTTGGGGCGTCGCCTGGGTCTATAGAACGAGGCAAAGGCAGCTGCGCGGGGAGTCGCTCTAGCCAATCGGCGACGGGGAAAACGAAGGGGGCGGGGAGGCGCCGCGCGGTTTGCAACCGGACGGCTCGTTTCGCGCGCTAACGAAGTCTTCCCGTTATCTCCGCCATCGCCCAGGCTGACAAGGGCCGTCGAGTCGCTCCAGTGCTTCTCCCTCGCCGCCGACCCCTCCTTCCGACACTTCCAGCTGGACGTCTCCAGGGAGCTGAAGCTGCTCGGCAACATGGACTTCATCCGCGGTGAGAGAGGGAGGCAGGGAGGGAGGGAGGGGGCCACGCGTTAAGGGGCGGGGCCAGGCATTGAGGAGAGTGGTGTGAGGCAGGGGACGGGGTGGAGCGGCGTTCTTTCTGTGTTCGGCTTCATTGCGATCAAACAGTCAGTTGTTTAGCTTGAGGCAACCTTCTCAGTAGAGCAGCATGGTTCAGAAGGTGCCCAGAACAGAAATTCTGTGGGTTTTTGCAGATAGAACATGAAGTGGGTGGAAAAAGTCGAGCAATTATGAAAACTTCCAAAAGGAACCCAGACCTCGGTCAAATACTTACTTGAAATATTTTTAAATCTTTCGATTTGCTGGTAAAAAAAAACATTGAAAAAACTCTGGAGATCCATGAAAATTTTCAGTAAAGTATGCTACTAATAAGGAAGTACAGCAGTGTTGAAAAAAGAATGTTCTAAATGTTGGATGGAGGTTAATGTGCGTAGTGTTATTATGTTTTATTGTGTCACTTTGAAATTTGGATTTCAAAGCAGGATTACTGAGTTATCTGGGTAACTGCACTCTGTTAAACATGGAACAGCTCTTTTTACTTCAGTCCATGTTCCAGATTTGGGAGGGTTCCGGGTTTTACTGAGCGCAGTTATCCAGGTGACCCAGTGATCCTGCTTCGTGACACAGGCCCCTGAATACGCATCATAAATACAAATAAAGTTTTCTTAACTGCTTTTGCCTTTGCCCACCAGCGCCATTGGCCCCTGTGATTGACACCCAGCGCACCCTGGCCTACGACCAGCTCTTCCTGTGCTGGCGGCTGCCTCAGGACTCCGCCCCCGCCTGGCACTTCTCCGTGGAGTTCCGCCGGCGCGGGGCGGGGCTCCGGGGCGGGAGCGGGATCGGGGGCGGGGTCAGGGGCCGGGCCGGCGCCGGAGGGGGCCGCGGGGGGTGGCACCGGCTGGAGGAGGTGGGCGGGACCAGCGCGGTGATTGACAGGCTGGAGATGAACAGCGTGTACGTCCTCCGGGTGAGGGGCTGCAACAAGGCCGGTTTCGGGGAGTACAGCGAGGAGGTGTACCTCCACACCCCGCCCGCCCCAGGTAAGAGCCCACACCCAGAACCGCACACGCTTAAAAATATATATATATTACCTGCTTAACCTGTTCTATTTGCTGTGATGGCTTCCTCGTAGCAGTTATGCTACATTTTACTTTACACCAGGCTGGCCAGTGGAGGATGGGCTCCCCCTCTATAGCCGGGTTCCTCTCGAGATTTCTGCCCATTGGGGCGTTTTTTTCTCCGTTTGAGGGTTTTCTCCTCACTGGGAGTTTTTTTTTACCTTTTGTACCTGCTATTTTGAAGTTCAGGCCTGGTGTTTGCTCTGTTTGCTCTTTTTGCTCTGTCTCTTGCCTTGCTACTCTGTAAAGCGTCTTTGTGACAGTTCTCAGTAAAAAGACTTGAATTGAATTGTATTGTCAGTAGGAACTGTAAAGCGGCAGAATTCATTTGTCTCAATGGCAGACAAGTCAAATAATTATTTGAAAAAAGGGTAAACCCTTTTGCCGCCAGTAAAATATCAAGAGATTGTTGACAGTTTTGAAATAGATCGAAATCTATTTGGTGATTGAACGTTTTGGTCCGTAAAGTTGTTTCATGCATTAAAAATTCTCAGCAAACTCATTGGTTGATGTGTCCATGAGCTCCAGTATATTAACTCATATTTTTTCTTTCTGTCCATCCCTCCTTTTGTCTCTTTATTTTCCCATTTACCCATTCTAGTCTTTTCCCTCAATGCATCCCAGCTCAGCCGTCCTTCACCTCACCCCCTCTTCTCCGTATCCCTTTTTCTTCTCCTTCTCTTCAGTTCTTCCATCCTCACCATTCGCCTTATCTCACAGGGACTCTGTAAGCCCCGCACTCCCTCCCTCCACCTGTCCATCTGTCCGTCTGTCCGTCTCTCACTCTCAGCCTGCACGTCTTCTGCTGAAGACACGTGCTCGCTCCATTAACACTTTGAAGAGTAGGTCTTTTTGAATGTTTTCTTTTGTTCTTTCAAAATTCTCCATCAGTGTTCTAGAACTCCATTTTGAACTCCTTTCAGTTACCAGCAGTGATTGTGACATCAGCATTAGAATGCTCAGCTAAGAACATTCTAATCGTGTATTCATGATCTCACACCTTGAAGTGCAGCGTGTTAATGATGGCTCTGTGCGTTTGTTAAGACTGGAACTTAACAAATGGGTTCAGCGGTTGGTCCCGCTGACCCCGGGGGAAGACTGATGATCCAGACCCGAATTCCTCTGAGACTCCCTGCCCTTTGCGCGGTCCCCCTCGTCTGTTTCTCTCCTTTTTCTCTTTTTAAATCTGTCCTCCCGTCTCCGTCGCTAAGATATACTGCCCTCCTGTCAGAGCCGTGGAACCTTCCCTCCTTCCCCGATTGCAGCTGGTGTTTGCCCAGAATGCTCTTGCCTTCTTCCTCTTCTTCTCTCGTTCTACCCTCCTCCCTTCTTTCCGTGTATTTTTCCCCCTGGGATCCTAATTTTCCTTTCTGTTGCTCTACCTTTCCTTCCCTCCTGCTCCCTCCTTTCTTGCCACCTTGCACCTGCTCTGTTTCCTTCCTCACTGCCTCAACATCTCTCCTGCTGTCTCTGTCCATCTCCCCCCGCCCACCCATCCGCCTCTCCCTGTCGTCCTTTCCTCCTCATTTCATCCGTTTGTTCCTCCTCTGTAACCCTCGGCCCTGACACTTATCCCTGTCCATACCCCCACCCTTAACCCTGCCCCTTAACCCCACCCCTGTCTCTCACCCCACCCTTAACCCTGCCCCTTAACCCCACCCCTGTCTCTCACCCCACCCTTAACCCTGCCCCTTAACCCCACCCCTGTCTCTCACCCCCACTTACCCTGCCTCTTTACCCCACCCCCGCTCTCACCCCACCCTTAACCCTGCCCCTTAACCCCACCCCTGTCTCTCACCCCACACTTAACCCTGCCCCTCAACCCCACCCCTGTCTCTCACCCCACACTTAACCCCACCCCTGTCTCTCACCCACCCTTAACCCTGGCCCTTAACCCCACCCCTGTCTCTCACCCCACCTATCCCCACCCCTGTCTCTTCCCTCACCCTTAACCCCACCCCTGTCTCTCTCCCCACCCTTAACCCCACCCCTGCTCTCTCTTCCCCACCAACCCCATTCCCTCTCCTCCCCGCCTACACCCTCACATCACCACCCCCCTGTCTCCTTTCCCCTTTCATCACCTCCCCTTCTCTCTCTCTCCCCCCCCTCCCTCTCTTTCCCCTTCCTCATCCCTTTCCTCCCCTTCTCCTCCCCCTCTCCCTCCTCCCTCTCCCCCTCCCCTCAGTGCTGAGCTTCTCTCTGGACCCGCGTTGGGGTCCGCACGCTGAGCGCTTGGTGCTCAGTAAGGAGCAGCGCTGCGCCCGCAGCGTGCCCGGCCTCTCCCTCCTGCAGGCGGCCGACCGCGCCCTCACCTCCTGCCACCTCACCGCCGACCTGCTGGTGGGCGACATGGCCGTCACCCAGGGGCGACACTACTGGGCGTGCTCAGTGGAGCCCGGGTCCTACCTGGTCAAGGCGAGTTTGCACATGTTAAGGGCGGGGGAAGGGGGGTTTACTGGGCCTAAATGGAACAGAATGCACTGCAGCATACTGTATTGTAAAATGTGGATTTTATAATGATAAATATCTGTTGGAGTTTTAGTCTCTGTAAAGCACCTCTGTCTCTCTCTCTCTTTCTGTTTCTCTATCTCTCTCTCTCTCTCTCTTTCTCTCCCCATCTCTTTCCCTCTCTCTGTCTCTCTCTCTCACTCTCTCATTCTGCCTCTCTTTCTCTTTCTGTTTCTCTATGTCTCTCTCTCTCTTTCTCTCCCCATCTCTCTCTCCCTCTCTCTCTCTGTGTCTCTCTCCCTCTCTCACTCTGTCTCTCTCTCCTTCTCTCACTCTGTGTCTCTCTCTCTCTCTGCAGGGGGGGGTGGGTCTGGAAGCTCGGCTGCAGGAGTGGTTTCATCTGCCTCAGGACATGCCCAGCCCCCGGTGAGAGAGAGAGAGAGAGAGAGAGAGGGGTGGGGATGAAGGGTGGGGATCAGTGAGATGTGTGGTGGGGGTGTAAAGAGGGGCAACTGGAAATAGAAGGACGAGTGAGGGAGTGGGTAATAGATGAAAAGAAAGGGAGGGAATATGAGTGGAAAAGGAGGGAGGAAAGATGAGCAGAAAAGGAGGGAGGAAAGGGAGGGAAAGATGAATGCGGGGGAGCTGTGAGAGGAGAACAAGGGAGAAAAGAAAAGGGGAAAATGGAAGAGAGCTGTGGGAGAACTGTGGCAGAGGAGGGTGGAAGGCAAAAGGAAGCAGGGAAAAGAAAGGAGAGAAAGTGAGAGAGGAATAAAATATGTGTGATATTCCTCTCTTCTTTTCCGTTTCCTCCTCTCCTCCCTTCCTTCTCATCCCACGTTCCTCCCTCCTTCTCCACTCCTCTCCTCCCTTCCTTCTCATCCCACGTTCCTCCCTCCTTCTCCGCTCCTCTCCTCCCAGCTACGACCCCGACAGCGGCCACGACAGCGTTGCCGAGGAGATGCTGGAGTCTCCGCCCCCCTTTGTGTTCCTGACCGTGGGCATGGGCAAGATCTACCTGCCGCAGATGGTGAACTCCAACCACTGTTGCCCCGGCGACCCCGCCGGCCTGCGTGACCCCTCCGCTAACCTCAACAGCGGCGCCCCCTCGCCCCTGGGCCTCACCGTCCCCCTGCCCCCCCGGCTCGGGCTCTGCCTGGACGTGGAGAAGGGTCGCGTCACCTTCTACGACGCCCACTCCCTCCGGCCCCTGTGGGAGGGGCCCGTGGATTGCTCCGCCCCCGTTTGCCCGGCGTTCTGTTTCATTGGCGGAGGGGTGCTCCAGCTGCAGGAGCTGGTGGCCAATCGGAATGCGGAGCTTCCCCAGGCCAGAAGGGTCACCATCCAATCGTGTGGGAGCAACTGAGAGAAGTTGTCTGCATAACTGAATTAAACGTGCATTAAGCTATTTTCATTAGCCGAACAACACGTAAATATGAATCACGAATATGAATATGAAAGTTTTTTTTTTTACTTTGTCAAGAAGAAATAGTTTGCTTTTTATATAATCAAATTAGAAAATTGAAATTTATTTTGTAATATTGTTGTTCATATTTTCCATTTACACTAAGCCTATAGCTTTGGTTGGCAGTTGCCAGTCACGTTTATGCGAATATATTTAAACTGTGAATGACTCAGTATAACTTAATACGTATATTCTGGCTAAGTATGGAGTTTATCTGTATAAGTGCAAGACTGCATAACCAAGGAAATTCAAATTTCTGAATGATTTTATTGTTTTACTTAGGCCTGTGCCTCTGCAGTAGAGCCATTTTGTACTCAGCTGCTCGTGAAGGAAGACAGATGATGGCTCGTTCTTAAACCAATCCGCTCGCCTCATTTGTGTTTTACACAAGAAGGACGAGGTCGGCATCTTTCAAAGACTGATAGTTTATTATGTTCACTCAAGTATTCTGACTGTTGACTATAATACAGGGATATACAGCCTTTACAAATCATATGCAAATGGAAAAACGTATGAGAACTCTTATTGGAACTGTGTTCATGTCTAATTTTATTATTATTATTATTATTATTATTATTCGAGGCATGGGAAGAGAGAACAATATTACTATTTAGTAGTGTTATTTTAATAGGTTGCCAATGAACCTGTACAACTGTCAGGAAAGATTCACCTTTTACTGTAGTGAACAGTGTGTGTGTGCATGTGTTTTTGCGTTTGTGTGTGTGTGTGTGTGTGTGTCTGTCTATGTCTGGGTGTGTGTGTGTATGTTCATATGTAAAAAAAAATCAGTGGGAGAAAGCAAGTGGCACAATTAAAATAGAGCCAATGTTTCAATTATATAACTGCATAGAGCAAAAAACGCATAAGTCAGCTTTATTCAGTCAATAGTCAGGAACTGTACTCAGCTTGAGCTTGGTACAGTGCATCTACATAAACACAGGAGATTACAGCGATTCAGGTGTGTGTGTATGTGTGTGTGTGCGTGTGTGTGTGTGTGTGTGGAACTTAAAACCTGAATGCCCCAGACAGTTTTATTCTTTGCAACTAAGTTTATTATTATTATTATTATTATTATTATTATTATTATTATTATTATTATTATTATTATTATTACTACTATTATTGTTGTTGTTACTACTACTATTACTACTACTGCTACTACTAACAATAATACTAATAATAATATAATAATAATAAGGAATGTTTTAAGGAATGGAATTGGTTTTATTATATAAACCTGCAGTGCTACACGGGAATGACTATCTTTTTGTTGCTATTTATTTAGACTCTGTAAAACCTAAAATGAAAAGAAAAATAAAGTCCAAATAAGTGAACTCCCTAACCTGTCCCCGCAGGGTTGGTCTCTGCAGCTAGGAACTGCACGCAGCACACACTGGTGCAATTTGTCTGTTTGGTACACGTCACATCTCGAGAGCATACCTCTGTGTTTCTAATGACTATGACACTGGGACCTTCTGTGGCATCAAAACACTAGACTTGATTCATTACTACCTCACTGTAGAAGAAGCACTGTAGGTTGATTTTTGCCTTTCTCGTTAAAACAAATTCTGTGCACTGTTTTTACAGTAAAGGACAGAGACTTGCTTTTACACACTAGTCCAACACGCTGTGCAGTGTAGGCATCCAGCCACGATGCAAGGTTCTAGAAGGCCTTCTCTGCTCATTTCAACAATGCCTCTGTATCACCAGCAGGTGGCAGCATTACATGTATTGACTGCAAGGAAAATCGCGGTCTGCAATGAAATATCCACTGGCAGGATAGGCTTTGGCTAACGTCCGAAGTTGCCTGAACTGCAGTTGAAATAGCAGTTGTCCTAAACAATTCTCAGTCTAAAGCAGCTTAACAGAATTTTCGGAAATTGTGATACTTTTTTTTAGTTGTGGTTATGCAGCAGATTGCAACATATTCCACCGATGGATTTTGTTGCAGCCTCATTGTCACTGAATGCCTTCTTTACTAATCGAAAAGCTCATCAACAGTTTGCAGAGACAAGTGTGTTTCAGAGATTTAATCACACACAGGGTTTATTCAAGAACAGTCCAGATGTGTTCAATGAATGATAACATTTGCATACTTTGTACTAAGGAAACACAGCAAGTGGTCATTTTCCACACAACAGACAAGTGTGCTTTTAAGTATCTGTTACCTACCTTCTTTTTCAAAGAAGGATGTACAGATACCATCAAAAAAGGTGTCCTTTGATTCCATTAATGTCATTTGGTTGGCCTAATAATTGTGCAAGTGAGGATTGATCGGTTTTCAATTCTGGTCGTGTGTGGAAGGAGAAAAACAGGACTGAAGGGAAAAGAAAAGGTGAGGGGGGGGGGAGATGCAGGAGGTCCACAGTGTTCTTCTCTGACTGTCGAGATAAATTGTTGTGCTCTTTTTTCTGGCAGCAGGGGACAATGTTACCATCTGTGTCACTCGATCACTTGCTCTAGCTCTCTCTTTTGTTAAAGGCATACTATGCAGGATTTTTTAGTCTGGCTGTGGTCCTGTGTTTACAATCAAAGAAGTCTCCTCCTCCTCTGTCTTCAACCCCGCCCACTCACCTTGAGTGCCCCGCCTAATGGAGCTAGCTGGACAGCTAGAGTATCATTAGTACCATGAATTGAGAAACCATGAGTGACAGTAAGAAGACAGGTTTGATTATAGCTTAATTAATTCCCTTACGTTCAATGTAATGGTGGTTTTAGATCCTTGTGAAAGTTCTTATTGCAGGTCCAACATAAAAAAGGGGCCACACCAATAAACGTCCCAAACCCATTTTACAATAACAAATACAGGTAAAGATGCACTAATTCGGTCAAAGTGCATAAAGACAGAGATTTCCAGTGCATCATAGACTTCTTTTATAATAGGTTACTTTATAATATTTTCAGGGTAAAAATCCTGCATAGTATGCCTTCCGCTTCAGTTCATAAGCTTCAGTTCATAAAATGGCCACATGGTGGCGCCCTTTCTTCCCTCCGCTGCGGCTGCACTTTGGCCGCACGTCTTTACGCCCCGTACTCATCTTTCCAAACGCAGTTGTTGCAGGTGTTAAAACGCCTCGCACTTAAGTGGCAGAACCGGCGAATTCAGCCTAATTCTTTACGGTGCAGCCAAAGTACTTGTGCAATTCAATACGTAACCCAGTACTTTTGGCAATAAGTCAAAAACGGGCAGGTTCGGTTTGTTTCCACAGCACCGCGTGATTTAAGGGCTACGGTATTGTGGGCAGTGTATGTTTCATGTACGCTAGCAAAGTATATGCTAGCAATTGTCATGGAGATGATGTGCACGCCGTGTAATATGAAAATATGTCATCGGGTGATTTCTTTCCAGCAATAAATCGAGAAGGCTGTTCATATTTCCTAACGCAGCCTTTGTCCTGTTGAGCTTGTTGAAGCGGACGACAGAGTTTTAAACGCGGCGAGGCCTGGAGCTCGGAGGTAAGGCAAGATCAGGTATCAGCGTGAGGTGTACAAAAACAGGACCGATAAATGGTCGAGAGAAGTGGAAAGAGCGACAGAGAGGGAGGGAATAGGGGGAGGGGAGAGGATCAAAACAGTTGGACTACAAAAAGAGAAAACACCCGGCTGACCATCTATAGTCCGTGACCTTTAATCCCGCGCGTAACTGAGTCAACACTTGACCCCTCACTCTCCCTCGGGTCAAGGGTCAGAGGTCGGCAGGTGCCGGAGGGAGTCGGGAGTTCCGCGGGTCAGATATCTCCGAGGTGAGGGGCAGCTGGATCCGAAGGAGCCGCAGCCCCGCCAACGCCAACTACAAAGAGCGGGCTATTTATACGGTGGTGACGCAGCCTTGTCCTGTTTGACGCCGCATCGATCTGCCACCCCGACGACGGGATGCTCCCCAGTCAGTGTTCCAAAGCGCCGATGCCAATATCAATGAAGCGCGGCCCAGTTTGGCTCAGTTCATTAAGCTGGCCCAGTTCACCACATTGAAATCAATGAACGACACGGCATAAAATACAAAAACAGAGAGGGCAGAGGAAGCCGTCTGGTCTGACCCGGCTCAATACCGCCTGGGGTCAGTACACCGGAGTCCAATTAGTTAAAACATCAGGACCAGGGGTAATGAGCAATTAACATATGATTTAGCTTTGTGCATTGACAGTCAGAGGGACATTTCTGTTATTTGGGTTTATTCACTGGTCATTTTCTCTCATGGAAAAAAGAGGGGGGAAAGAGAGAGAGAGAGAGAGAAAGCACAAAAACAGAGAGCAGTTATATGCAGAATACAGGATGAGGCAGCCTATAAAGAAAAGAGAGGGATGAGGAAAAAAAGGAATGTCCAGATAGGCGGAGTGACCTGTCAGGAAAGAAGAGCAAAGCACATTCCTCTCTCTCTCTCTTCCTCTCGCTCAGCGCTCTCACTCTCACTCTCTCCCTCCTGCAAACAGCAGCTGGGACAGGTGTGTTTTTACTTATAGCAAAGAGCACAGGCTGCAGCCCAAATCAGCAGCCACAGCTGTTTCACAACCCCACTCTCAGCACTATACACTCTCACACTCACTCACACACACGCACACACACACACCACTCTCAGCACTATACACTCACACACACACACGTACATACACACACACACACACCGCTCTCAGCACTATACACTCACACACACACTCACACACTCACTCACACACACACACACACACCGCTCTCAGCACTATACACTCACACACACACGCACATACACACACCGCTCTCAGCACTATACACTCTCACACTCACTCACTCACACACACACACACACACACTGCTCTCAGCACTATACTCTCACACACACACACACACACACACCGCTCTCAGCACTATACACTCACACACTCACTCACACACACACACACACACACACCGCTCCACACTCTCACACTCATCACACACACACACGACAACACCTACACTATACACCACACACCACACACACCGCTCTCAGCACTATACTCTCACACACACACACACACACACACACCGCTGTCAGCACTATACACTCACACACACATACACACAAACACGCACACCACTCTCAGCACTATACACTCACACACACGCTCACACACACACACAAACACGCACACACACACATACACACACATTACTCTCAGCACTATACACTCTCTCACACACACACACACACTCACATACACGCACATACACACACCACTCTCAGCATTGTACTCCACATACACACACACCCTGCTCTCAGCACTATACTCCACAGACTCCACATGCGCGTGCACACACACGCACGCACAAATCAACAAATCTCAGTTCGCAACATCGGAACAATTGGCTTTGTCCTGCGAGCCGATAGATAAATAGTTTATATCAGGAATCAGGGAGCGGCTTTGTTTGTAGCTGCGTTCTTTTTACTTTCCGTGAGATGTGATTGGGTAGCGTGAGAGCGTCAGACAGGGCCTGGAAGCGTGTGTCTCGCACCAAAATCGTGAGAGCTGCCAACCCTGCAGTACACGCACGGCACACAACCCCACTGTATCACACTGCACACATTGCCCTTCCTTCATAGGAGTGGAACTAGTACTGTTTGCTATTAGTAGCTATGTTTGTGTGTGTAGTATTAATAGTGCATGTGTGTGTGGGGGTGTAGAGTCAGTGTTAAATGTGTTTGGGTATGCACAAATATGAACTCTGTAAGAGAAGCAGCAGTAGTAGTAGTAGTAGTAGTGTGTGTGTGTGTGTGTACGCAGTGTGTTAAGACCAAGGCTTCTGACTCAGGAAACAGAGGGATCCTGTTTATGATCAGACATCTATTGTTACCGTGACGATAGTACACACACTACCCCCCAGCTACCCCCCGGTGCACACACACACACACACACACACACACATACTGGTCTACCCAGCTCTAGCACGAACCCGTGTCTACATCTCCCCCAGTCTGTTTACATTGTTTAACCCCCTTCTCTTTCTTTTACTGGAATGTTAATACACTCTAAGCACTGTTATTGTGTCGGATCAGCGTTAGAAAGTACATACATTTATCCACTTCACACACTCTCTCTCTCTCTGTCTGTCACTGTCTCTCTCTCTCCCTGTGCACACATCCACATTCTTTCTGTTAGCATCTGGAATTGATATATGATTGAGTCCATCCCAAAAGCTGAACTCGCACCTGCAGTGTCCCTGTTTCCACCCCCCCCCCCATCCCCCCCCAACCCCTCCACCTCCCCCTCCCTCCATGTCTCCTGCTCCGTCTGAGGGCTCCCCCCCAGCAGTCTCTCCCTCTCCTCCTGATGTAGCTGCGCCTGCTGCTGCTCTGTGCTAGGCGCAGGTTTCCAGCGAGGTTTCTCTCGCTCCCTGGCAGAGAGCATGCTGGGATTTCAGTTCTCACTGAGCTTTTACCCACACACGGTGTTACACAGAAAGCAGCACACACACGTGCACACACACACACACAATGACTCACAAATGTCACAAATAGTCTATGTGTGCACACATAGAATTGTACAGTACACAGAAACATAAAGGTATTGTACAAACAAAAAACATACAGGCAAAAAATGGTACATACAGTCACAAACTGTCTATCCATCTACCACCCCCCCACCCCCCTCTCTCACACACACGTACAGGCACACACACATAAACAATTGATGTGAAAAAGAAATGGTCTGTTCCAAACACCATTTATATAATATGCATTTACAGAATATGACACTCACACCCCACAGACGTTTATTCTGTTTGGCATCAAATGTAAACAGTAAGGTACTAAGAATAACTTCACTTTTCTGGGTGAATGGTGTTTATATATCTCTGCTTTCTACCGCTACACGGCTGAAGTAGGCCCACTTAATACACTGGCAAATACTCAAGGTTGACCGCTTGTGGATGTTATCATTTCACATTGTCCTCTAATGGCGGTACTCCCTAATCAGAACATACAGTACGCCTACATCAGCCAGTTCTTTTATGGTTTAATCAATACTTTCTTTCCCCCTTCATTTAGGTAATGACACAATTGCGACACTATTTCTAAATATTGAGCTATTTAGATTTAAATTATTAAGCATATGACTTTGAAATAATTTATACGACTCAGGAAGTTGCTTTCATGGAACCGAATTGCAACATTCTTCAAATTCCCCATCGCGACGTTTTCCTGTGGAAATACATCATGTCCCACAATTCTTCGTAATCCCATGACGTCATATTGTTGCGCTTGATTTCATAGGCGGTGAGCTGGCTATTAAGAGGTAACGGCAGCTAAATTTATGAATACGATATGTAACTGGAAAGTTATGCATTTTTGACTCTGATATGGCAGACTGTTGAATTCAACTTCCGTCGTTTGCAGTGTACATTTGATTTCGCATTTCTTGCTCGCTATAGCCTATTTACTTTTCAAACTCACTCGTTTGACAGCAGGTGAATAGCCAGCCTACACACCGAGGTCGATAGATAATTCACGGTTTACACTGGGTACGTTAGCAAATCTCTAGTGTTGAGACATTGATAGCGGCTTCTGGTTTATAAATAGTTTCCGTCATCATTTGTGTGATCTGAATTACTATGAGAATTATTTTTGAATCAGATCGCCTGCAAAGAGTTGTTAGCTGACGTTAACTACTTAGAACACAGTATTTGTTCTCCGAATTTCTGTACTTCTCCATCTCAGTTGAATTAGGGTAACTACAGTAAATTATTCTTTCTGTATTCTCATTACTTTCATTCCAAATCGGCAGGTACGTCAAAGCACAGTTCTGTAGCTTTCCACTGCCTCCGTGTTCAAATCCATTGTCATGACTAAGCTTCTCCAGTGGCTGTTGGGCGCCTCTGTGTTTGGGGTTGCCTGGGGGCTTGTGGTCCTTGACTTGATGAACCTGAGGTTGCCCCGGGCGTACAGGGAGGTGGCCTGGCCCATGCCCATGTATCTCCTGGTGGTGTTCGGGTGCTACTCCCTGGCCACCATCGGGTACAGAGTGGCCACCTTCAATGACTGCCGAGAGGCAGCCAAGGAGCTACAGGCTCAGATCCAGGAGGCCAATCTCGACCTTCAGAAGAAAGGACTGAAATTCTGACTCAGAGTGCTCCTGGGGGAACACTGAGGTCTCTTTCCCCTCTCAGATACCCTGGTTTCAGCAGGGTGTTGGACATTGTGACCCTGACTAATACACACTGACAAATACTCGCGCTGTAAGACTGATTAAGGTGCAATACTGTGAATGTGTCTGGTTTAATTGTTGAACTCAACACATGAATCATGTTGAATGTTGTTTTTACCTGTTGCGGGCCTGTTTTGTTTCAAATGGGAATTTTTGTGGGGGAGACTGGGTGGGGTAGGGTGTGGCGGGGCAGGATGTGCATGTGATTTAACTCCTTAAGGTTTAGGTATATTTCAGTGGTGTACGCTCCTGATCAATGAGATCCACAGTCCTGAGCGCTTTCCAGCTTCCTTTTAGCCAGCTGCTGATTGACACCTGGAACAACCAGTCAACTGAGTTCTAGTCCAGTCGGTCAAATCAATTTAGCTGTAAAGACCTCTGTTGGCAGGAAGGCCAGAAACTCATTAGTTCCAAGAGTGGTGGCCAGTAGGCTGTAAATTTGCTATGGGAGGATGAGCAATATAATTGGTGGAACTGCCACGTGCTGTCAGTTCCAATGAAAAGACTTTCCTCTCCGAAGCAAATTGCTGACTGGTTCATCACCTCACTCATTAAAAATCTGATGGTTCCACTCGGCTTGTGGTTTGTGAAGCTTTACCCTCCCAGCACTGCCGCAGATAGTCTATGCAGAACTCACCTTTAAACTGAAAATGGCCCTGGACTTATATTCCTCTTATTAGCAAAGTCACCAATTTAACAGGTCAGCTCTCTGCACCTTTTCACTCAGTTATCTGTTGTTTATCCTGACTACCTGTATTCACCAGACAACAATCGGTAATTATAATAGATTTTGGGCTATTTGTCAGTTAGATTCTGTCAATTATGTTTATTATAAGTGTTGTATGACCCTTGCTAAAATGAATCCAACGATGTTTCGTGTAGGCTGCTGGTCCAGATCGGATGCAGTGAAGTCTAAATAAATCAGCTTCTAAAAAGGTCATCCTTGCTGGATTGTGTGTCAGTAGTGCAGAACCATGAAAGACTTAAGGTTCGGGATACAGATGCAGTAAATGTAAATATTCTGCCTCCCTCCTCTTGCGCATTGGCCATCTCTGCATTCCTCTACATGCCATAGCATGCTAGGGGCAACTGTTACAGCTTAGGGCAGTGGTACTCAAACTAGGGGGTGGGGTTGACTGGTGGGTCGCGTGGTACCAGTGACAAAAATAACGTACTAGGCCTATATATAATACCCTTTCCTATGACATTCACCCAGTCAAGCATGATACATGTACTGCCCGTTATACACTACGTTATACATGCAGTTGTGTTGCCATAGCTTTAAAATGTATTAATTACATAGCTGGTCATGTTTTTTAAAATTATTTTAATAAATGTTGACTCAAAGACTTTTGTTTTCTCGCTTATTGTATTGTGGGCAATAAAAGTGTGGAAACCAGTGGCTTGGAGGTCTACTTCCTCTTCAACAGGGTTTGACAGTAGAGTCACACATGAGGTCTGCTGGTTATGCTTGAGACAGGCTGCTGTAGGTCCACAGATCTGCATGGCATGTGGATGGATGTGTGTGTATGGCCATTTGTGTCCATCCTCGGTCGATCCGTATGACGTGAGAACGCGTGGATCTACGGAGCGCGCAATACAGTTTAAATGGGAATGTCACTACACTGGAATACTATATAAGCAGAGGAGTGGTGTGTGTTTATGCTGTAGTTTTTGGATTATAAGATAACATTCCATCGTATGTAATGCAAGGGATAATACTTGAGACTGCAGTAGAATTTTTGTTTGAATTGATAAAGTCTTGCTTTTGTCAGAACTTTTGCGTGCTGGGTAAACTTCTGTTCTCACACATCCAGGAATTCCTGACAGAAACTCTTGACTCGGTCTTAAACTTCACCAGCGGGTAGGATGGAAACGTGGTGTGTACAGATCGTCCTGCCAATGGCATTCAAGGAGGATGCTAAGCCCCACCCACCTCTGGCTCGCCACAGTTCATTCGAGGACGCTTCCTAGTTGATCGACGCAAATCTCAGGAACAGGAACAACGATAAGACTTGTGTTGATACGAGAGGAGTTATGTGCACTTGGGGTGGTGGGGGTTTGGGCATCGAATGGAAAACATCCTCCCTTTGACACAAATCTGAAGGGCAACAGAACGTTGGCGGAAACACCCCAAGTGCGCCACAGAACACGATGCACAGGGGGAAGATGTACAACCGCACACACCTCGTCCAGACGTCCCCACAAGGGAATTTAGCGCTCCCACAAGTCACTTAGACGGAAGGCGAACCCTTTTCGCTCTGCAGTTTGTTTTATTTGTCTGCGATTTGTACATATTTTATCCTGCTGCTCGTCCTCCTCCACCTTGGGCGAAGCCTCCCCTTTATCAGCACGCATTCCTCGCCGAGGCTGAGACAGGGCTGGTTTGGAGACGGGGTCAGGGCGGGGCCCTGGGAGCGCACGGCTGGGATACTGACCGCGGGAGGAGGAGCGGGGGGGGGGGGTACCGCACGCCAACCTGAGATGAGGAACGGTTAGCCGCGGCGTAGGCTCACTCTCCTAAACGAGGCCGTCGGCGTTTCGTCTGCTTGTTTTATTTGTTCGCACAAGGAAAACATACAGACAGACAGACACACCGACACAACAGCAACTACAAACTGGTGAGAAACGTAGTTCTCTCACCTGATACTAGCGAATCATTTGAAACAATCAACGATGATAACGAGAAGACATTCAGTCAGTGAGGTTCTCTCTCTCTCTCTTTCTGCACCGTAGCAACAGAACCTGAAGCTAACTCAGCGTTAACGCTGGGAGGCGGGGGTGCTAACGCACCGCGCGTATGTGGACGCTCCGTGCTCCGACTGAGATGAGCGGGCTAACGCGTGCGGAACGCAGGCTGCGTACAGATCACAGGGCACATTAACCGAGCCGCGCGTCGAGGGAAACGCGCGGACAGGACGCGCATTGGAAATGAACCCGGCAGGACGTTAGCAGGGCCTGGTGAGCCCGCTAATGGATGCAATATATACACAGTGTTAAGTGGACACTGCGCTGTACATTAAGGGAGAGAGAAGCGATGGAGCTGCTGAGATATTCACAGGAGGGTAGACGAGTGGGAAGATTCATACACACGGTGACAGTATATGGACGCTGGAAACCAACCCTGTTCCTGGAGATATACCGTCCTGTAGGTTTACATTTCAACCCTAATTTGGGACACCTGGCTTTGTTAGGGTTGGAGTGAAGACCTACAGGACGGTGGATCTCTAGGAACAGGGTTAGGCAGCCCTTTTCTAGCTGTTGAATGAGGTGCGCTTTGTTAGGGTTGGAGTAAAGACATACAGGACAGTAGATCTCCAGGAACAGGGTTGGGCAGCCCTGCTCTAGCTGTTGAATGAGGTGCGCTTTGTTAGGGTTAGAGTAAAGACCTACAGGACAGTGGATCTCCAGGGACAGGGTTGGGCAGCCCTGCTCTAGCTGTTGAATGAGTAGTGCTTTGTTAGGGTTGGAGTGAAGATCTACAGAACAATGGATCTCCAGGAGCAGGGCTGGGGACCACTGCACTGAGAAGACACCCTGGTGTATGGAAAGAGGGAGAGGCGACAGGGTTGGGGTTTTTAGTAGGCTACAGGCCAGAGGCACAATAACAGGAAGAAAGGACAGGAGGGGGAGAGAGGGGAAGAGGGCAAGGGGTTCGCGCACGGGCCGGGACCCGCGAGGAGGGAGAAGACGGCCAGGAAGCGAGAGAAAGACAGGAAGAGAGGGATGAGCACCGCACAGAGAGAGAGAAAGAGAGAGACAGCGAGGCGAAGGTTGGGGGAGGGAGGAGAGGGGCCAGTCCAGAGGCCGAGTCTGTCGCGCCCTGTCTCGGGCGCGTTGGCGGTAAGCCAGGCGACGTACGGGAGGCGATGACAGCGGCCGGCGAGCTGTCCTTCCCGGACGGCGGCTGCGGCGCTCCAGGGAGCGGGCGGAGATACGGAGCGCTAACAAAGCAGCTCTTTTCCCCCCCTCCTCCTCCTCCTCCTCCTCCTCCTCCTCCTTCCTCCCTCCGTTCTCCCGAGGCGCCGCAGTTTGCGGCTGCTCCCTTCTGGGAGGGACGCCGATTACTCATTTACCTCAAAACAAAAAACCTCCTGCATCACGCAGGCCGCTCCCACTCCGCCATCCCAGATGTCTTTGGGGAGTGCACTTAGCCCAGAAACCAGACATTCCTCTGACCTGTTTGCCTGCTCTACTCTTTTCTTTTATTTTTTGGTTAGTTCCTGCTTTACTAACGTAGCGAGGCCGTGCTCTTCTGTTTAAGCGTGTCTCGGGACAGCCCATAGTGTTTCCAGGGCGACGCCCCTGCGCGGGAAGCACAGCTGTACGCCATAGCGACGGACCTGACTGCTGCCTGCTTAACTGGGCCACGCAAATGAAAGGAACCTTACTGTGTGTGTGTGTGCGTACCTGTGTGTGTGTGAGTGTCTGTGTGTGTGTAGGAGTGGGTGTGTGTGTCTGTAGGTGTGTGTGCGTGCGTGTGTGTCTGTGTGTGTGTGTGTTTGCATGTGTGTGAGTGTGCGTGTGTGTTTCTGTGTGTGTGTCTGTGTGTGTGTGTGTGTGTTTCTGAGTGTGTGTGTGAGTGTCTGTGTGTGTGTGTGTGTGTTTCTGAGTGTGTGTGTGAGTGTCTGTGCGTGTGTGTGTGTGTGTTTCTGAGTGTGTGTGTGTGTGTGAGTGTCTGTGTGTCTGTGTGTGTGCGTGTGCGTGTGTGTTTCTGAGTGTGTGTGCGTGTGTGTTTCTGTGTGTGTGTGCGGGTGTGTGTGCGTGTGTGTGTGTCTGTGTGTGTGTGTGAGTGTCTGTGTGTGTGTGTGCGTGTCTGTGTGTGTGTGAGTGTCTGTGTGTGTGTGTGTGTGTGTGTATGTAACAAACAGACAAATGTAAAGGAGAGAGGAAAAGCACTTGAAAGCTGACCCATTTTCTGCCTTAAAGACTGTAATGAATGCGGGATTGTAGGGAGGGGTGGGTGGGGGCTGGAGGTTTCCCAAGAATTATTATTTTTTTAATTCAGTCATTCACGCTGTGCGGGTGTACCTGGATGTGTGAGTGTGTGTCCGTGTGTGTCTGTCCAGTTTGGGCCAAAAATTATCTCTGCAGAGGGAGAGAAGATAAACAGGTCTGCGGGGCGGGGGGTGTTGACATGGTAGCATGCCATTCACTATGCCCCGCCCACAAAGACACCCGCAGGTTCTAACAGTCACACACTCCGTTGCCCTGGCATCCCAACCGCGTCCACGTCTTATACAGAGCTGACGCATTCATATTTCTGAGATGATCCACTGTACAGCCTTTCCTTCTCTTGCACAACGCAGCTGCATGTGTTTGTTGGTCTACACGTCTGCAACAGGAAGCTTTTTTTAATTAAAAAAATGTAAGCTTTGCTCGGAAGCGATAATTTGTTTTTTTATAAGCATTAATTAGGATGGATGTGGCGCATGATTGCAATTTTCCGGTAATCGGCCGTTCTCTGTTTTCGCCGGCGACGCTCGTTCTCTCGTTATTGTTGTGCAAATCCTCCGTGTGTTTTTGCCGAGCTTGAACAAAGCTAATTTCATGCTCCAGAACCGTACTAATTATACAAAGTTTATTTGTGACTATTGTTAGGTTTCGCTAATACGATTTATTCATCATCTCTTTTCATGGTGTTATTTAATTAGCGTCAGGTACTGCAATGACCCACGTTTGAGTCGGTCAACTGAATTATATGTGTTAGCAAGACTATTTTCCACACCAGCCTGTTTAGTGTATATTTGATAATTAAATTAATTGGCACAGGGAGATAGAGAGAGAGAGAGAGAGAGAGAGAGAGAGAGAACAGGAACAGGTGTGAGAGAACTTGAAATAAGCAGAGAATGCAGGACTAGACGAAGAGGTGGAAACATTGTCAGAGATTCAAACAAACAACAGAACAAAGATTTTTTAAAAACATTTGTGCAACAAGCCGTGACATTGGAGGTGATCAGCCAAAGACATCTAATTTTCGAAAAAATATTTATTTTCAGAGCTTCACATTACTGTATTTATGAAAGTTTTTTTAATATATATATATAATCTCCTATATACATATAATACATTTTACATACACATGTACAAAGTAGGCGACACAAAATCTGAGAAAGCAACACGTGGCGACTCAAAATGACTCGGACCCTCCTGTGTGTGTCAATCAAGCGACAGCCCCTCCCCCCCGGCCCCCGCCCCCCACCCCCCCTCGGCCTTTAAACCGCAGACGCGTGTTTGCGCAGTTGTCTGCGCAGCTGTCTGCGTTATTTAGGGCAGATCGGCGGCATCGGGGTTCAGACTGCGCCGCGCATCAACACCGCCCGTGCAGCCGCGCGTTTCCGTTCCGGTAAGCGCGTCGGAGGTCGCGTTTACCTTCCGGAGAGTTCCGTCTGCTAGCGTCGTGGAGGTCGCTCAAATTTCTCAAGAATTGTTTTTCATTTCTTTTTTTTTTTTGGCAGAGGTCATTTTGTTTTTTGATCACAAACACTCACGCACCTTTCCTCAAAAAAAAAAAAAAACCTGTCACCTTTCACAGGGTAAACATTTCTTTTTGCTCGTTTCTTTTTGCTTGTATAAAATAAAAAAAACAAAGGGGAAACAAAAACATTTTTAAAAAAAGAAACTGCTCTTGTGCGAACTTCATAAATTAGCTTAAGAAAAACGGTCCGTACTGCACTGTGCCTGTTGCAATACAGTCGGTTCTGTGCTGTGTAAGATGCGTGTCTGTGTAAAGTGCACTGCCGCACTGTCTGTCGGTCTCTGAGATTCATGCACTGTTGCTACTGGACTGCACTGACTCTAGTACTGTTAGCGTTCTCTTTTCTGTTAGTACAAGGAGCACTTTTGGAAAAACACCCCTCGACTGAATGCTACATTTAAACAGGAAAAATGCAGAGTGAATGTCAGTTTGTACATACACACATAATATACAGTATATCGCATTACAAAACTATATTACAAAACACACGGGTGAGATGATTACTGTTTTCTTTGGCTCAGCGGGTTAGAGAGGACCATGAACTTTACAGGTCTTTTACACAAAATTGTCATTACTTATGCAAGCAGCCCTTCTCTCACTGCCTCCGACTTGATTGTTCTCAGTCTGTACTCTTGCGATTGTCCAGTTTTTTTTTAGGTTTTCTTCTTCATTATCGCTTGCATTTTTCTGTCTTTCACAAAACAAAATGGCCGGGAAGAATCCCCCCAGAAAATACTGACGTCCTCGTAAAACACTTTTTTCTCATTCCCTCGCACACAAACACTCCACAGCACTCATCACTCGCTACGGCGACAGCGTCCGTCCGCATCAGCACAATAAAGTTTTTTTTTCCCTCTTCCAACGACCAGCATTGGGCTTTGAGAACTGTCTTTGTGTCCCTGGGTCCCCACGTAGAGTAGTCCATTTTGATTCCCCTTCGTGGGGGGCTTATGGGTATTGTAGTTCTTCAGTGCAATAGCCAGGATATTAAGACTGGGATCAGTGTCAGGCAGAGAGAGACGGACGTGGCCTTCACTCCGGAACTCCCTACGCTCCTCTGGACATCCGGCAAGATCACAACAGGATCGTCTGTGGAAGGAGGAGAAGAGGGAAGCGGAGAGAAAAGAGAGAAATGAGTCAGAGGGCAGGTTGCATTAAAAGCTTACTTTCAGGAAGGAACACCTACACGTCGTTGAGAGATTAACCCTTAATGCACGGGATGAGGCAGAAAGCGAGGGAAAGAATTAAGTCGGACAAAGAAGAGATAAAGGGAAGGAAATATGGAGCTTGTGGGTTTGAGGCGAACGCAGGCAGGCCCGCCACACAGCACAGCACAGCAAACACAGCTAGGCAGGAGGACCCGGCCTGTGCACGGCAACAGCACAGAGGCCCTGTGCAGCCACAGTGCAGTGCACAGTAAAACACTACGGGTTTCCTCAGCTGAAACTGAATAATAATAATAATAATAATAATAATAATAATAATATTATTATTAATAATAATACCTATATAGCGCTTTTCTCACACTCAAAGAGTTTCACTGTGATGAGGGGGAGACTCGCCTCAACCACCACCAATGTGTAGCGCCCACCTGGGTGACGCACGGTGGCCATTTTGTGCCAGAAACCAGGGGCCGATGAAGTGGCAGGCTGAGAGAGAGAGAGAGCCGGGGCTGGGAATGTTTTTTAAAAATGCACTCCAGTGGAACGGCTGGGTGGTAGCACTATTAGCCGCTGGGTGGCAGCACGATTAGCCGCTGGACGGCAGCACGATTAGCCGCTGGACGGCAGCACGATTAGCCGCTGGGCGGCAGCACGATCGGCCGCTGGGCGGCAGCGCGATCAGCCGCTGGGCGGCAGCACGCTTAGCCGCTGGACGGCAGCACGATTAGCCACTGGGCGGTAGCACGATTAGCCGCTGGACGGCAGCACGATTAGCCACTGGACGGCAGCACGATTAGCCGCTAGATGGCAGCACGCCTAGCTGCGTGGGAGGCAGCGCTCCAGTGTGGGGCGTAAGGATGACTCAGCCCCCGTGTGGCGACGGCACGGCCAGAAAGGTCGCTCCGCCCCCGGAAGGCTCGCCGCCACGCGGGCCAGGCCAGCGGAGAATCATTAACGCGGAGCGGATGTGTGCCGCGGACGCTGGCCAGGGTTCAGTTCAAACCGGCTCAGAATGTGTGCCTGGAGCAAGGTCGATTCGGCACAACAACGGGGAGCTTATTCCACAGAAGAGTACATTCAGAGGGCAATACTGAATAGGGCATTAAAAAAGGAATGAGTGATTTATTATTATTATTATTATTATTATTATATTGGTCCAAGTAGCAAAGTGAGATTTCTCCCCACATGACCATTTTTCCCCCACATGACAGTTTGACTGTTTCTCTTTCCCACTGGGAATGTTTTTTTTTTTGGGGGGGGGAAGGGGGGTTGGTAGTCTCAGGCTTTGGTGGTCTCAATCTTTCCTACACTTCATGTTCCTGTTTTCACATATAGTGCATTTCTGACAGGGTCTCTGTAAAAACTGCTATACAAACAAATGTAACTTCATTATTATTATTATTATTATTATTGATAACAGACAAAATTATCATTTTGCAGCGCCAGCATCTCGTCCATTCAGCAAAGTCAGACACAGTAGGAGGCGGTGGGAGGCATACCTGCAGGAGGTCTGTTGGATGGATTATGCACACCTCCTCCTGCCCCTCCTCCTGTTTTGGTCTCCTGGGAACCTGGGACACAGAGAGGAGGACACAATGAATCCACCGCAAAGAGGAGAAACAGGGGCTGCTCCTCCTTAAAGATTAAAAATTAAAAAAATAAATCTTTAAATCTTACCGCTCGAGTCCACGACGTCCACACGCAGTCTCAGACACTCTTTCCCAAGATGGTGGACAGGCTTGGCTGTTGGAGAAAGGAGCGGGAAAGGGGATTAATTACAAACCCGATTTATCGAGAATAAACGAGGCTCATTTAACACGTTCAACGCAGCCACCCCCGCAATCTTTAGAAGTGCACCCTGGGCATTTCCTGGGGAAACTTTCATTAGTTTACCGCTAATGTTATTTAATATCTTCGTGGTGTGAAAGCTTGAAAAATGCTTCCCTGGAAAAACAGAAATGAGTCCCAGGGAAACGGTTTGCTTGGACGTTTGGGTGCATTAAGCGTGCGGTGTTGCACAGTTTCCACATTCGGGAAAGCCTGACCCAACGGTTTCCCAGCCTATCAGAGTTTTTTTGTTTTTTGTTTCTCAGTCTCTAGGCGGCCTTTATCTTTGACATTGACCGCCGGCGATTCTCTGCGCTTTAATCACCGCCCGAGTCCGACGGGCAGAGGGAGCCGGAGAGGAAGAGCGTTTCCCGTCCGCTCGCCCGAGCCCAAATGAATCACCAGGGCGCCGCAGCGCGGTCTCCGCTCTCTAGAGCAGGCGAGGCGGGCACCGTGAACTAAAGCTAACGCTAAAGCTAACACTAATGCTAAGCCTCTCTAGAGCAGGCAGGGCGGGCCCCGTGACAAAGCTAATGCTAAGCCTCTCTAGAGCAGGCGGGGTGAACACTTTGCACTAAAGCTAATGCTAACACTGAAGCAAATGCCCTTTAGAGCTGGCAGGGCAGACACCATGAGATAAAGATAATGCTAACACTAAAGCTAAGCCTCTCTAGACCAGGCAGGGTGGGCACCGTATGCTGAAGCTAACGCTAAAGCAAAAACAACGCCTCGGGTGGCCAGTAGGGGGCGGCGAGGACACTCACAGATGTAGTAGTAGCTCTCGCCCCGGCGGAACTCCTTGCCCAGCGTGAAGGGGGTGAAGCGCTGGAACTTCTCGGAGAACTTCTCGGGGGCGTGGGCGGCGAAGGGGTGCGAGCACTCCCAGCGCAGCTGCTCGTAGGACTGCGGCCGGCACGCCTCGTAGTCCTCCCGCTCCACCATGTACAGCACGTAGCGCTCGGCCTCCTGGGAAGGCACCTCCCCAAGCGGGTAGTGCGGGCACACGATGTCCAGGTAGTCGTTCAGCTGCACCTCCACCGCGTACTCGTCCAAGAGAAACCTGGAGAGAGAGGGGGGGTGGGGAGGTTAGATGTAATACAAATAATACAAATAATTCCTACAAAAAACCATAACAGGAACAAAACTAGTAATAAACACAGCTACACTGTTATTATTGCTCTAAAGCAGGAATTTCATGTATATTGCATTGAGGATACCATATGCATGCACTGTATATATGGAATTGTTGTCATCAGTTTTTTCCTCATTACATTTAACCCCGATCGCAGATTTTTCACTGTGGCTGTGAAAGCAAGGTCAGATTAGTATGGACCAAAGCGAGGAGGTTTCAGTGGTCACTGCGGACTGCCCTCACGTTAAAATCAATACTGGTTTCTGCAAACCCGGCGGCTCTGTTGACAAATACAATGAGTACGCAAGCACGAGGGTCGCAATCCAAACGGCTGCTTCCAGACTCTGTGTGTGTATGTGTGAGTGTGCGTGTGTGTGTGTGTGTGTGTTGGGCGTGTGTGTATGTGTGTGTGTGTGTGTGTGTGTGTGTGTGTGTGTGTGTATTGTGTGTGTGTGTGTGTGTGTGCGTGCGTGTGTGTATGTGTGTGTGTGTGTGTGTGTGTGTGTATGTGTGTGTGTGAGTCTGTGTGTGCATGTGTGTATCTGTGTGTGTATTGTGTGTGTGTGTGTGTTGGGCGTGTGTGTATGTGTGTTGGGCGTGTGTGTGTCTGTTAGGGGAGGGGGTAGTGAACTTATCTGCCCCGAGAAAGCATTAAAATATGTGTAGAGGTAAGAGCAACACACCCCTCCAAACGTATTTACTGGAACGGGACGAAAACCACACAATTTGCGCCTTCTACCACCACCCCCCCCCCCCACCCCCGCCCGTCTCCATCTGTCCTCCGGACACGCCGCCCTCCCGGTTACAGACAAAGCGAAGGAGCAGAGCCGGTCAGACCGTCTCCCTCTCTCCTTCTCTCCTCCCTCTCTCTTTATCTCCACTTTTTTTTTTTTTACAATGTTATTCCAGTCTTCCTTCCCTCAGAATTTTGCGTTTTTTTTTGTGTTCATTTCCAGTCGGCCGCGTTATCAACCTCCCCTCCGCCGTTTGCCGCTCGAATTTAGACGTGGGGGGCAGTCAGACACGAGGAGCAGTCACACACAGAGCAGTCACACACAAGGAGCAGTAAGATGTGGGGACCAGTCACACACAGGGAGCAGTCAGACACATGGAGCAGTCAAACACAGGGAGCAGTCAGACACAGGGAGCAGTCACACACAGAGAGCAGTCAAACACAGAGAGCAGTCAGACACAGGGAGCAGTCAGACACAGAGAACAGTCAGACACAGGGAGCAGTCAGACACAGGGAGCAGAAAGACACGAGGAGCAGTCACACACAGAGAGCAGTGACACACAGGGATCAGTCACACAAAGAGAGCAGTCACACACAGGGAGCAGTCACACACAGGGATCAGTCACACACACAGAGCAGTCACACACAGGGATCAGTCACACACAGAGAGCAGTCACACACAGAGAGCAGTCACACACAGGGAGCAGTCAGACGTGGGGATCCCCGGCGCGTCAGACCGATCCCGCTGGTCGCGGGGCCACAGACGGGCCTCCCCGCGAGCACACCCCACACCCAGGAGCAGAACGGTAGCGCCGGGTTTGACCCCACAAGGGTATCGTGTTTCACACGCCCGTCTGCTTCTCCTTCAGCCCCACTTTTAAAGCACTTGAAAAAAACCATGCAAATCTGTCAAACACACACACCCCACATACACACAGACACACACACTCTCACACCATGCACACACACTTCCTCTCTCTCTCTCTCACACACACACACACACACACACACACACTCAGACGCATTCTCTCTCTCGCACATGCACACAGACTCTCTCTATACTTTTCAGCGCTTTTTTGTAGTGGCTTTTGCTCAGTGGTTAGTGCTTCTCAAAGCGCAAGCATCACATTTCTTCCCTCTTCTGACCTATTGGATTTCCCTTCCCTTTCCCGGGGAACTAAATGACAAATTTCTCCAATATGATTTCCTCCGTAATTCTTTTTGGTTTTTTTTTTTTCTTCCCGGGAGCCAGACGGCGCATTTGAAGCGTTCCTGCTTCCCTCCCTCTCCACGCTAATAAATGCCGCATGGGACACATGCAGGGGTGTGCGGGTGAGGGGTGTGCGGGTGAGGAGATCCACATGTGTGTGACCAACCATCAAAGAGAGGGGACCGGGGGTCTCCCTCGTTAGCTTGTGTTTTTTGTTGATGGGACCCCTGGTTAAGGACAGACAATCTGGCTCCAAAAACCTACCCCCTACCCTCACCACCCTCCGTCCCCCCCATTTTATTATCAGCCCCCCGTCAAAACAGCAGCGACTGGAGCTCAAAAGATCGCCATGGCCCCGCCCCCCCCCCTCTGCTCCAATCGAAAAGCTTGATCGAATAACCTGCCAGGCCTACAGGCTAATAACGACGACAATGAGGCTTCTACAGAAATAGCGATTCGTGAAAGGAGGAGCTGTGCAAGTAGTTTTAAATGAGGTGTGCCTCTCCCATAATTCCCTTGTTCCTGCGATTTTCGATACGGTGAGACGGCACCGCTTTGGCCCCCGGTGCCGTTCCCCTCGTTTGATGGAGCGGCCAAACAAACACAAAGAAATGGCTCTCTCTCTCTCTCCCCCAAACACACAGAAATGGCTCTCTCTCTCTCTCTCCCCCAAACACACAGAAATGGCTCTCTCTCTCTCGGTCAAACACACAGGAACAGCTCTCTCGCTCTCCCCCAAACACACAGAAATGGCTCTCTCTCTCTCTCTCCCTCAAACACACAGGAACAGCTCTCTCGCTCTCCCCCAAACACACAGAAATGGCTCTCTCCCTCTCGGTCAAACACACAGAAACAACTCTCTCTCTCTCTCTCTCTCAAACACACAAAACAGTTCTCTCTCGCTGTCTCTCTCCCTCCCTCCCTCTCTCTCTCTCTCTCTCAAACACACAGAAACATCTCTCTCACCCAAATACACAGAAACAGCTCTCTCTCTCAAACACACAGAAACAGTTCTCGCTCTCTCTCTCTAACACACAGAAACAGCTCTCTCTCTCTGACACACAGGAACAGCTCTCTCTCTCCCTCCCTCTCCCTCCCTCTCTCTCTGATCTCTGAACCCTGATTAAAAGCTGTTTGTTGCATGTTTCCAATGTGCTCCTCAGTAGGGGATTGGGTTGGAGGCTAGGGCAAGGGTATAATTAAACACAAAGACGTATTAAACCTACCCCAGAGGGGGGTAATTAAAGCAACCCCACCCCGGCCCCCCCAAGGCTGGGCGTTGGGAAGGAGGGAGAGGGAGGGGGGCGGCGGGTTGGGGTGGGGCGGGGGGGGGGGGGTTCTGTGAATCGGCAGAGTAGCGGGATTCGTCACTGACAGCGCGAACAGAAGCGTGCGCCGCCGCGGTTCGCCATCAATGGCGTGATTTAGCGCGGCTGTCCCGCTCGCCCCCCCCCCCGCCGCGGACGGCCTCGTTCTCCAATTAGCCGGGATGAGTTCACACGCATCGGGGTGATTAATCAGGCCCCCGCCGCCTTTGTCCGCCGCTGCCCCCCCGGCCCGCAAAAAAAGGGGCCTCTGGGTATCCAGCCGACTGGAACGCGTTTGAACCGGGCTCGATTGAAGCCGGGACAAAAAAAAGAGGGGGCGACGTCGGCCCCCCCCCCCCTTTCTGAACAACCCCCTAGCTCGCTACGTCCCTCTCCTTTCAGTTCGGCCAACTCTGCCTTCCTTTCTGACCGGCCTTTCTCCATCTCCCTCTGAACCTCTCTTTCTCTCCCCCTCCCCTCTCTCTCTCTCTCTCTTTCTCTTTTCTCTCTCTCCCCCCGCCTCCCTCTTTCCTTTCACACCCCCCTCCGCTCTCCTTCGCTCCCTCCATCTCCAGCGCCGTTCTCCGTAGGGCCTTCTCATCGGCGTCGACGCGGCGTTTAGCTAGCGAGCGCTAGAGGCCGCGGCGGCGGGCGAAGTTAGCATGGCGCTAGCCGAGCTAGCGCCGAACCCAGACGCTCGCACTGCCGGGGGGGGTCGAGCCAGCCCTTCTCGCACCAGACCTGTTGAGTTCAGCACCGTGTCGTCTCTACCCCCCCCCCAGACTCCCCCACCCCAAATCTCTCCTCTCTGCTCCCTGTCTGTGGAATGCTACGCCTGTCAGGGAGGGTTCTTTGGTGGGGAGGGGGGAGGGGGGGGGATTTGATTCAGGACAGGAGGATCTTAAAACACACCTGCACACACACACACACACACACACATGTGCACACACACACACACACAACCTCAACATGGCCGCAGCAAACACAATCTCCTACTGCATCTAAAATACACAGCTGTCCTACCTAAGGGGTCTCACACTCTTGCTCTCTCTCTCTCTCACACACACACCCTCACTCTCACACACACACACACACTTAGACTCACACAAAAAGCCTTTTCACAAGGTGAGCTAATGGGACCTGCCTATCCGCATACAAAAAAGCTAATCACGTTTGGGAGCGCTAACTCAATTATGCGCTGTCGCACCAATCAGGCCAATTAAACGCCGGGTTCCTCGCTAATGCTTTTCACCGCCGTTTCAATTACCCCCGCGTCTTCAAATGTTCATTTCTGTTTTTAATGTGCCGGCTCTTTGTCACTTTCTCCCAAGAGGTGCGCTGCCAGAGAGCGGTGCCTCTATGGATGAGTGCATCGGAATGTTAAGGGGAACCAGGATGGGGGGGGGCAGGGGTGTATAAGGGGGGTCGGGGGGGGGGAGGGGGGTTTTCTAATCGAATGCTGCTAACTGGGATTATCACTCAGAGCTGTGGGCTCTCTCAGCGCTATTCATCGGCACCAGACCCTGGCTAATGTGCAGGTTTAAAGGCATCATAGGGGGCACACAAGGGAGGGAGGAGAGAGAGAGAGAGAGAGAGAGAGAGAGAGAGAAAGAAACAGCCCAATAGAGAGAGTGAGAGCATGAGAGAGAGGGGGAGAGAGAAAGAGAAAGAAGGTGGGAAAGGGCTGGAGGGAAGGGGGTGTTCAACAAAAGGGTGCATTACACTGTATTAGTGTTAAACAATAACAAATACAAATAGACTCGGTGTGTGGGAGAGAGGAAGAAAGGACTTGGCTATTAGAGTAAGAGAGGAGACACAGGGCCTGCATTATGAACAAGCAAGAATATAACAAAACAAGGAACAGCATTTTTAAAATACGCATGTATAAACACACACACACAAGCTTGCTTTGAGCACCTCTTAATTCTCACGATTTGAGGTAGGGTTCATTGCCCTCCCCTCTCTGTCCATTGATCTCTCTCTGTCAGTCTGTCCCCTCCCTCTGTCTGTACATCTTTCAACACTCTTTCAGTCTGTTCTCTCCTCCTCTCTGCTCTCCCCTCCCCCACCGTCACCACGCCAGAGGCATTGCAAAAATGCGACTCCCCCCCTCCCCCCAACGGCACCCGCGCGCGCGCTCAGTCACGCCGTTCGTCATAATAGCCACTCGGCTAAATGAGACGAATCACCTCTGCGGGGCCGAAAAGGGCGGCGTGTTCTCTCGGGTCGTTATTTATTTATTTATTTATTTATTTTCCAAAACGTAACATTTTAAAATCTTTCTTCCATAGCTCCGTTTTATAAACACTTTCACCCTGGCGACCGAAATCGCAGTATCTGCACGTACTCCTAAATGCAGCCGCGCCTCTAAACTCCGATACATCCCCAAAGGCCAGCTGAAAAAGTCCGCGTTTCTCTCTGCGTTACCAGCTGCAGCAAACGAACTCGCAATCACAGAGACTAACAAAAAAAAGAAGAAAGAAAAAAAAACATTTGCGGGCAGCCCAAGAAAACAATGCAATCAAAGTTAATCCAATTTCCTCTGCTGGTTTCTTTCTCATCTGTATTGCGTAGCAAGGAGAGACTACAAAGCAACGTGCTGACGGAATACATTACCAGCCATTTCACTGGAGACCAAACTGTGCTGCACAGTAATCAGAGGACCAGCGCATTTCCAGGGAATTAAAGTACTAGGTCACCAGGAACACAATGTATTGTGTTGTATTTCGCCTGTTCTCACAGCCCGCCCCCATCCGAAAAGCAAGTAAATAAGTAAATCAATCTGGTGCACGCTCCATTATAAACAGTATATGTCACTAGGTTGTTTGTTCTCTTTTTCTTGTCCAAGGATAATATGTTTTATAGTGACTTGGCATGCAGTGGATAAATGCTAAGTGCCGTTTATCCATTTAACAAGAATCCAATGTCAGCTCCTTGAACAGTTGCTCATAAATGGCACAGTAGCGCAGTGAATTCAGACCGGACTGGAACTGTCCTCTAGGGGGCGCTGACAAACTTTACAAACACAGCAAGATAATAATGTTCGAGTTGAGACTGGGAAACAGAAGTTAACTGAAGACCATCAATTCAGAACCAAGAGATCAAAAAAATTATATATATTTACACTACTGAAACACTCAGACGGGACACACCGTCGCCTGGATAATTTCACATTGCCATTACAGAAAGGCTAAAGAAACACACAAAAAGATGAAAAAACAAAGAACAATGTCATCACAAAAAAAAGGACAATAACAAGCGACCGGAATAATACTCATGGTTTTGAACACCACATGACTTTTGCCTTCCCCCAGGGGGCGATTTGCGAGAAAGTGTGATGTTAAGCAGTGAGGAAGAGGAGGAGGAGGAAGAGGAGGAAGTCTGGGGTTCAGATAAGGAGTCGGAGAGAAACAGGTGAGGGGTTGTTCAGGGTAAACTAGGAGAGAGAATTATGAGTTATTTTTATTTGGGGGGGGGGGGGTTGATGGGGGAGGACAGCTATGCTGAGCTCTTGACTGTAGTCTCAATTGGGTTTGGGCCATGTTGATTTTTATTAATCCACTGAAGGCCATTTTAACCAAAGTTCTGGGAACTGCCCACATTAGAAGGAGCACTTAGCTAAAGACACAACAGTGTGTGCTTGTGTGTGTGTGCGTGTGTGCGAGTGTGTGAAAGGCATTGTTTATCGCCCCGACAGGATGTGAAGCTTTCCCGGGAAACGAGATGGCCAGGAAGCTTACGCTCCAACCAGAACACAAACACACGCGCCCACACACACGCACCCACACACACACACACACACACACACACCTAGGTGGAGACCTCTGCCCTAATTCTCCGCTTTCCGTACTGTTTACAGTTTTGAATGCTCCACATTGGCCCTGTGAGAACTCCAGGGATTACCTACAGAAAGCCTGCTCAGAAAACAACTGCAAAGCTCCAGCGAGATTACGATCTCCGTTAAATAAAACGCTGCTTAACGCCACAGCTGGGACGCGCAAACGGGCATACGACAAGACCGCCATCGCCGGGACTCCTGGAGCAGATTACATTCAGTCATAATCTGTGTGCATTTGCTTCAACTCAATTTCACATACTGAGATTATAGGCCAAGATTAGAGCATCTGGGAAAGGGGCGGTGGTCTACTACAAGAAAATGGCTGAAGACAGACAGAAGGAAAACGGGGTCTAAGCAGAGAAGAGTAAAAGCTGAGAGAGATGTGGAGAGGGAGAGGGAGAAGGACGTGGCTGCGGTAGAAATGTTTTTAAATCCCCGTTTCTCTATTAACCTCATCCACAGACCTCCTGAAGTTTCACGTCTGATCGTGCACTAACTTCTCCAGAAGAAACGTATCTGTTCAAGCAGGATCTACCGCTTTTCCTTCGACAGTCTGAAAAAAACAACTTTTAGAGAGAGAGAGAGAGAAAGAGAGAGAGGGAGACAGAGGGAGAGAGAGAGAGCCAAACCCTCTGACTGCAACTGATTAATAGCTACCTGTGCCAAAAATGATAAATGTCAGATTAAAAAAAAAATCTAATTCCACACACGTTTTTTTCCTCTCCTTCCTGTTCTTTGCCAAGAAAAGGGAAGAACAGATAAGCCAAAAAGAAACGTGGTAGCAGTGCAGAGGGAAATACCCAAGGTAGGAGGAGGTGGTGATGTGGCAAAAGGTAAGAGAGAAGTACATTGGCACAAGACAGAAGTTTTCATGGCACCCTGCAGTGGGGAAAACACCATAATAAAATGACTATAAAGAGAGAAAGAAAAGGAGGGACAGGTGAAAAACAAGAGGACTGCTGACTGGGGGGGGCTTAGAGAAGGTGAAGGTGGGGAGTGTTATAAAAACTCTGAAGAAATGGATGTTTGTGCCACAAATCCAGTCTGGACAGGAGACCAGAACGGGGGGGGGGGCAAAGGAAGAGAGATAGAGAGGCCGACTCATGTTCAGTCCGGGAAAGAGAAGGGATAAAGGAAGCAAGAGAGACCTACCAAAGGTCTGAGTCAGTCATTGCAAAATCCTGAGCCGCGGACGCACGGTTCATGCAGGTCTATGAGCCGCACTCAGACCAATCACTCCTGTACGTGCGCTACATGCAGACGCGGAAGCTTGCGTCAAAGTGCGCCTGAGTCAGAGACGTGCTGTGATTGAGTAACACGACCTACTACGCGGCAACTCCCCTCACATACGCACACGCACACACACAAGAGGCAGAAAACACACCTGTCAATCACTGCGCTATTCCACGCATCGACACATGGAGCGCCTGCAGCACGCATGAATGAATCTTAAAGCCAACATGCCCTTGGGCGAGTTTAACCAGCTGACGAGTTCGTTCTGAAACACACCGGAAAAAAACAAAAGGGGGCACGCGCGATACCGAAACATGTCGACGGCACACGTCAAAGCGCGCTGTCCCAGATTGTTAACAAGAGTCTTTTCACGGCAGACAAAATAATTAGTTTATGCCTAATCCGATGGGATCAATGCCCTGAAATCAATTAGTGGTGGCTACATCTCAAATTAACTGACCCACAGTGTATGCAAACTGGGGTGAGAGAGAGAGTTTGGGGGAGGGGGGGGGGATCAAACTCAATTAGAAGCTGGAGATAACGGGAGAAAGTAATCAAGCGTGAAACTGCGGGGCAAAAGACAGATGGAAGTAGGGAAGTAAAGTAAAGGAGGAGAATTAAGGCAAACTGGTCCTTATCATTCATTTTTGTGGAATGGAGGATTAGAGAGAGATTTGGAGCAGAAAGACGATTTAAAAAAATAGCAAGACCAATGATTACGACTTTATTTGCAAACAGAACGCTTATCTGTATCTTCTGAAATGTTTTTTTGCCACTGGATACATAGTGTTGCTTTTCCTGAAATTCCAGGTATAAGCGGAAAATATTTTTTTTTTGGGGGGGGGTGGGTCGGTGCCCACGGGTATGTAACCAGGGCATGAGGGGCGTAGTAAATTTGTCGCCTTGCTGTTTCAGTTTTTGCGAAGGGGGGGCGGGGGGTGTTAAAAAAAACTTCCATTTGGTATAATTTATCTCATGCGTGGTGTGAAAGTTTTGAAGCAGAGATCGTGTCTGTTGTTTACAAATCCAAGTCCCACTCTTTTTTTCCCCAGTCAAAACATCATCTGTACCTTTTTAATACCGAATCCCTTGGTAAAACTGAGTGACTTATCTCTCGCAGTTGGCTATTCCACTCACGCCATCCATGACTTTAAACAGTCAGGGTCGCTTTCATTTTCTCCACTCGCTATCTCCTTCCTACATTTCCCTCATTCTGTTGCCCGAAACACGGGGGATCGTATTACTGTCTTATCTTGCTACGGCAACATTGTTAATAGCGCCCGGCGCATAGCAGGTACAGACACCCGCTGCCTCAACATCTCAAGGCCGTAGCCTGCACAGCACCGCAACGCTTCCCCCCCCTGCTTCTTCTCCTTCCAGCCAAGAAACCTACTCCTTAAAATCAGCCCACGTCTCCGCGGCGCATTTTGTTATCTTAACTATTCAATTTGTGTGCGCTACCGTTCGTGCGCCGAATTTAATTAGACTGCTGCTACCTCAGAAAGAATTGTTCTCATCGAGACTTCACAATAATGTAATTCCAGGTTCTAGCTGCAGTTCATTGAGGAAGCCCCAGGGCATAAAATACAACACAGATTTATCCACTCAGACATGCGAATGGAATTTGTTTCCGTCAATCAGTTACATACAGTAAGTTTGCCCCTAAACCGTATTTATAGAATTAGTTATGTTCAGGCAGTGTACCGCTCTCACAAACGACAAAT
Source organism: Anguilla rostrata (assembly GCF_018555375.3). Lineage (NCBI taxonomy): Eukaryota > Metazoa > Chordata > Actinopteri > Anguilliformes > Anguillidae > Anguilla > Anguilla rostrata. Next base: position 50,890,809 of record NC_057940.1, on the reverse strand, counting down.
GATGCATCAGCCATATTTAACTCAGCCTAATATCTGCACACAACGCGAGCATAGTGTTATTACAGTATTTTCCCACGGCGATAAATGTAACACCAAGTTTGTTGTCGGCTATAACTAGGCAATACATAAGAGACAAGGAAACAGATGAGGAGGCCAAGTGAGCAAATTGCGTAACGATTCACAGGTACAGAGGTAAACTTTGCCCGTAGGCAGCACATTGGCCAATGAAAGAGAAGTTAAAATAGAAGTGCGTTTTACCAGCTAGCAACAGCGCTCAGCGCAGAACGCCGATCTTTTTATATTGACTGTCACAACGAAAACTTTGACAAAAAACCCAACCTAAATCATCCCCGTATTAATATTCATGTATCGCTGATGCCATTGCGCAAAAACAAAGTAACGATAACGTAGTTTTTAAATGTAAGCCAACGCTGCAATGTTGTGCAATTGCGATGCATGCTTCAAAAACCATGGTAACATCAGATCAATGCACACGGTACAAAAAAAGAGGATACTTACTTGGGGTTCGAGCTATTCCAAAACACGCTGTGCCTCTCCGCGGATACGAAACAAGCACCGACACTCACAGCAAAGCACACCAACCAGACCAAATCCATTGTCGATTTGAGAAACGAAAACTTGTACAGTAAAACCAAACCAAAAAAATGTACGTTGTTGACACTACGACGAATTCATTCAAGCAAACCGCTTGGATTCTCGGAGAAATATTCAATCGAACTGAAAATTAAGCAATGAATGCACGGTCTTACGTCCGAACCACCACTTCTATTGCCCAATTCTGAATGAATCGTATGAAGTAGCTTTCCTCAGTTTTGTTGCACGCCTACTCCATGTAACCACACCCTTTCGTGTCTGCAAGCCAATGGTTTAAGAGGATGTCAGAACATCTCGCCCCCTTCCCACCCCACAATAATTTGAATACGCGCAGCAGGCGCACGCCCCTATATTGCTTTCCAAACGGGACGAGAGCGCAGACCGCGCCTCTCTTTGAATATATGAATGATAAGTGTATAATTTTGAGCAGGATAATTCATATCATTATGTGTTCCGAAACAATTTTCTTTTCACGATAATCCTAGAGGGAACATTAGGAAGTCATGACACTACTCTATGCATCAAACCCACTTTTGGTTTCCTCTGTTGGGTCATTTAGAAGACAACCATACACACAATAAACTTACAATGCACTCTCTTCAAAATCAGTGGAAATCAGCATAATCCTACCAAACACAAAAAAATAACAAAATATACAGAACGAGCATTTGCAGATAATCTGTATTTTAACAGTTGTGTGGTACATTGTTCTCCAAGTCATGTTTGGGAAAGTTTTCTGAGAAACTTTATCCTACCCAGAGATTGAATAATGACTGAAAAATGAGCTAATGTGTGGATTCTGGTATAATGCGTCAACATGTTGCTGCGGTCTTCTTGGAAATTTGACAGTCTCCTCCTCCAAAACAAATGAATCAATTAATGGATCGATGCCAACCGTTTTTAAAAGGGCACAAAATACCACTGAGGGCTTTAGTGTTTACCCAAATATTGGATTCGAATTTGACCGTTAAAGTTTACCGGCTTGCGCTATCTCATTCTTTTCTGGGTACCTAGAACAGTCTGTCCTTACCTCCCCTTTTCCGTCCCTCACAGTCTGTCTATCTTTCATTTCTATGCCCGCTGCCTCCCTCTCCCTTCATCCCAGCTGCTTTTACAACTTTCACCGTCTCTCCATCTGTATTCCTGTTTTTAAGAGCATCAATCTGTTATTTCCAGACAAATGTTCCTTTCTTTTTTTCGGTGATGGTGGTGGGGGGTTAGACCACGAGGAAAGTGTGTTATCTCAGCTTGGAAGCCCCCATAATCAGTTATGTCAAGTAACAGATGCACGTGCACACAATGTAGCATACTTTATTTTAATCCAGACTTCCTGAAACCTTGATGCGCGGCACAGCATCCTCCGATGAATACAGGTGCCACTGTTCCACTTCCTGCTTTTCGAGTGAACATTGCGGTTCCCTGTTTATCTTCATGGCATTTCAAATATTGACTTTAATCTCGCTCTCCGTTACACCTTTTTTGGCGTCAAATGGTACGATTTAAATTTACGTCCACAGATGCAATAACAGTCAATAAAGTTAGATTCATTTTTCGCACTTGGGCACCCCCTCCCTTACCTGACACGCCACAATACAGTTCCTACTCCCTGTTTTCAACAGACGCACTCTTATGGGGTCTTATGGACCATCACCTCGTGCGCATAATTACCATGCTAATGCTAACACCAGGCTACTGGAGATAAAACAAGCCCAAAATATGTTTGGCTGCAGGTGCCAGATTCCGAAGCGTCATAAGAGGATTTGGAGTTTAGGGACTTGACATCCACAGACAAGATCGGTTTAGATGAGACCCCCACCCCAGAAGACTAACCAAAAGTAAATATGGGAGATTTTACTGCTTCGTTAATTTTATGGGCCCAGGGTCATCTCCGGTGTGTCCTGTTCAATCGATTACAGTCACTGCAGTAAACCATATTTAACTGTCTCAAAACTGCCACGGTTTATCATGTTGTGCTGTGGAGGCTGGCCAAAAGGAAGGGGTTGTCAATATTTTAGGCCTGTCCTCTGTTGCCATGGCCTGTTTTCCAGGTACTGACCTGGCTGGGGTAGGGTGGGGTTGTAAGGGGGGGGGGGGGGTATTTGGGCATGGACATCTGTTCCCATCTGCGCTCACATTTTGGTGATTCAATTTTGGTGACGTACAGTCTCCTCGCCCTCTGGGACACTTCCATTAGCTGAGTGCTCTGGTGAACATCACTGCCATAAACACACAAACCCAACCTGTACAGGAGCCCCTGAAATGCTCCTCTAATTATCTCCCATCACTGTACAGTGCCTCGTTTTTAACGAAACACTGTGTGAGTGTGTGTATGTGTGTGTGGTCACTATGACAACTGTGGGCTGTAAAACATAAAATAATGAACAAGCACGCATGTGCAAGTGTGTAGGACCCTTTTGCGGGTTATTCGCATGTAACTTGATATCATCTGTAACACTGTTCTAACCTAAGGCACTTGGTGGCGACGTGGACACTGGAAACTGTTCAGTGGCGTTGCGTTGTTGTGTTGTGGTGTTGTTATGGGGTTGTGTTACAGTGTTGTGTTGCGATGTTGTGTTACGGTGTTGTGTTGCAGCATTGAACTGCAATGTTGTGTTGTGGTGTTGTGTTACAGTGTTGTGTTGCGATGCTGTGTTATGGTGTTGTGTTGCGGTGTCGTGTTGTGATGCTGTGTTACAGTGTTGTGTTTCGGTGTTGTGTTGCGATGTTGTGTTAAAGTGTTGTGTTACGGTGTTGTGTTGCCATGTTGTGTTACAGTGTTTTGTTACGGTGTTCTGTTACAGTGTTGTGTTACCATGTTGTGTTACAGTGTTGTGTGTTGCGGTGTTATGTTGTGATGTTGTGTTACAGTGTTGTTTTGCGGTGTTGTGTTGCGGTGTTATGTTGTGATGTTCTTTTATGGTGTTGTGTTACGGTGTTGTGTTGCGATGCTGTGTTGCGGTGTTGTGGAATGGCAGGCGGAGTCTGTCATAATCTCAACTGTCCTCTGGTATTCTCTTTCCCAACTCCGTTACGCATGTAGTAGTACGATGTCCCCTCTTATGTAATTTAACTCAACGCAAAACTCAAAGTTAATTTTGCAGTTACAGATCTGACACGGGCCTAATACTGGCTCAAATGTGCCTCATCAGTGTAAAACTTACTCTCTGTGAGAGTTCGTGTAACACTAAAACCTGTACTCTGAACAGCACTTGGACGGTAAATTCATCTGACACAATTAAGTAAAAATGCAAACGGTTCTAGAAAGTGGACGGTGGTTTCTTGGTGCGAGGAGCTCATTAATCAGGAAAAGCGGATGCAGTCTCAGGAGAGTGATTGGTTTAAAGGAATCCAATGCTCCCCCTGATTTATTTAGCCTGGGTCACTGTTGGCTCATCCGGATACTTTATGCCATTAAAACCCACTGTGTAGTTAGGTGGTATGTCAATTGAATGCACCATAAGTCACAGTGTGTGGGAATGTTAATTCATGAAGCAAAGAGAATAGCCTAGGGTGACATTATGGAACTGGGCTCACATTTTCCTCTGTTAGCATAATAGCCTTGCTCAGGATATCAACAAAAGCTGCCTGTTTTTTTTGCAATAGACTTTAAATATCACTTATATTTATATTCAGGCTTTTTACTAGTGTAATTTGTGGCGACATATTTATTGTGGCGAAGATGAAAATTTTCAGAAAGATCCAGTTCAATTCCCACTTGGCTGTGGCATAGTGTCACGTTGAAAACCTTCCCCAGACGCTCCTCAAACATTTTGTTGTTCTAAACAAGTTCTGCCACAGAAGTGTGAGTCACAGAAAAATAGTTTCAGGCATGCAGGCTTTCCTTGCCATATCCCCTGAAGGTGATCACATAATCAAGAAAAACCTCACGGAGGGTATCAGTCATTCTCTGCTGTATCCATATCACAAGCTATTTTCATAATTTTCTAAATGAAATAATTGAAATGGCAGATTTGTTTACACAACACATCCATAATTGAAATATTTTTTTTTAGCCCAAATGAGACTTTTCATGGTGTGCCCCCTGAGGCCTAAGAATAACATTCAAGGCACAAATCGGGGAAGTAGCAAAATGTACTCGCTGGAAACGTTTTCCGCAACGTTCTTGGAGGTTACCCTCCCCCTGGGGTGCTCCTCCGGGCCCTGCCCAAACGACTCGTCCTCAATAGACAAAACCAACTGTCACCGCGGGCCCTGAAGTCTTCCTCACGTCCGTCGTTCGGTCGCTCTGCGTTGTCCGGTTTTTGAACGCGGTCTGAAGCCGCGCTATTGGCCGGTCTGAAGCCGCGCGGAGCGCTTCACACTTCAGCAGCGGGCCGGCGTGGGTTGCCCTGGCGACTGGAATGTCAACGGGCCTGGCCGGGCCTGGCCGCACAATGCCCAATTAACGGCTAGCGATTTGCATAACGGCCTCTTCAGAGAATCTCGTAACGACCAAGCGCGTGAATGCCAAAGCAATATCCCCCCCCCCCCCCGAAAAACCCTGAATCAGCCTTTTCCCCCACGTTGTTGTAACGTTGTTTAAATGTTTCCAACCCTCCACGTTGTGTCATTTGTGATGTGAAGTGTGCCAGCGTGCGCCATGGTCCCAGTTAACTGTCATCCAGGGAAGCCCCCCAAGCCCCGCACCTCCACATGATCAACAGCTGTGCCACAGGACCGCACCTGGCATTAATTCAAACGAGCAAATCACATTCATTCTTATTGCCGCGTGATAAATTATCGCTTGCAGCGGTTGTCGCCAGTTGAAGCAATAACACAGCTAAGCCAAAAAAAGATGAATGAAAGTGAAATAGAAGAACGAGTGAGTGAATAGAATTAGATCAAGAGGAAATTGCTCGTTTGTTTTCGGTGTTTGCATGCCATGCTGGGCAAAGGCACTTTTCCGGATAAGTAAAGCAGTCGTCAGGTTATTGTTAAGTAAGCATAACAAAGCAAGAGCAGTTATGTCATGACAGGGATTAGAACCTTCTGTTCTTTTTCTTTGTCCTTTTTTTCATCCTCCATCCACTTCTCAACGTCTGACCGTCCTCTCCTCTTCCTCACTCTCTGTCAGCTACTCTTCCTCTCTCTCTCTACCTTCATCTAGTTTTCCTCCTCTTCCTCACGTTCTTGGCCTGGCTCTCTCTCTTCTGAAGCCCACAGTCACGTGACATGTCCGTCATCCGCCCAGTTCATCCCTTCCTCCTCCTTTTCCCAACCCATCTTCTGTTTTGACAACATGACCGTTTCTGTGTCTAATTGCATAACCATAATTATGATTATATGGTGTGCAGCGCGTTGCCACGGCATCCTGAAGAGCTCCTCTGGTCTCGTGAGACTGCGGGAGCGAGGGATGAAGCGAAGGGGTGGAGAGAAAGAAGGAGGAGACCAAAAAGAAGGACGGGAACGGGATGAGGCAGGGAAAGATGATCGCAGAGAGATTCTGACATAAACCCTGTTCAACACCCCGTCCGATGTAGAGCATTATGGGAACCTAGCTTTTATTTTTTGGGGGGGGGGGCGGGTGAACAGAAATAGGGTGCCCCTCAGCTGACCGTAACACTGGACGACTCGGCACGGCTCGAATTCCTCGAGGGCTGACACCTCAGTTGCGCTCAGCCGTGCCCTTTGACCCCCGAGGTTGACCTTGTCGCCTGAATCGTGTCTTGGCGTTTAAGGGCGACGTGTTTACAGGAGAGAAACGGCCAACGATCGAGCGTTTTACTGCCGAGGGAATTATGGGAAGCTCGTCGGCACGGAGAGGCGCACGTCCACTTAACAAATTGAAAGGAGAAAGCTGGAGGTTCGGAGGTGGGGGTGGGGGCTATGGGTGGGCACAAAAGGGGGTCGACTCGATCGCTTCCTGCCCCTCTGCACTTTTCATCACTGAAGACGCGCCCGTTTAATTGCGATTTTAGCCCCGTGCTGCCTGGGCCACCCCCAGACACGGGTTCTAGGCCACGGCAACCACACGCGAGTGTGGATGACCCCTCTGTACCATTACATTACATTACAGGCATTTAGCAGACGCTCTTATCCAGAGCGACTTACACAACTTTTTTACATAGCATTTTACATTGTATCCATTTATACAGCTGGATATATACTGAAGCAATGCAGGTTAAGTACCTTGCTCAAGGGTACAACGGCAGTGTCCTTACCCGGGAATCGAACCTGCGACCTTTCGGTTACAAGCCCAGTTCCTTACCCACTGTGCTACACTCCGTCCTGGACCAGGAAGCACAATCAGATTTGCATTCAGAGGAAGGGAAAGGCTGGAAGACTGGACGGGGGGGGGGGGGAACGGAGAGAATACAACAGAGAGAGAGAGGAATAGTGCGATGGGTGAAAGACAGAATCAGCACAGATGTAGGAGTGGAGGGATGGCGGGAGATGGAGAGAGAGGCAGGAAAAAAAGAAATACGGAAAGCGGTATGGCATGAGAGTAGGAGTCAGAGAGAGAGAGAGAGAGAAACCAAAATGAAAAAGCGAGACTGGTACTGGGAGGGACAGAGGGAACTGGAAAGAGAGGGATGTAAACAGATGTAAACAGAGAGAGGTATGGAGAGAGCAGCTGCAAGACGGAGTGGGGAAGAGAGAAAGAGGGAGGGAGGAAGAGAGAGAGAGAAGGAGGGAGAGAAACATAAATAGAAAGCAAACAAAATACGAAATGGAAATGACCAGAGAGGGAGACACATAAACAGATGTAAACAGAAAAAGTATGCATGCCTGAGAGAGAGAGAGAGAGAGAGAGAGAGAGAGAGAGAGGGAGAGAGAGATGGGTGAGGCAAGCACTGCTGCTGGGTATTTCTGTGTGTAAGCTCCTATCTTTGCCCTGTGAGTCATATCATACCAGTAAATCGTAAAATATGAAATCAAAACTGGAGGATGAATACCTCAATATACTTATCCAAGACTGATGACATTTTTCCATGAGCACAGATTGCCTGCATAATTCACAGGAGATCATTTAAAATATATTCTACAACCCTTCTCACACAACGCTAACACACAGAGGAATATGTAGCAACCAGAGGAATAACACATTGTATGTTATAGAGTGCATTAAATGTATTCTGACACATTCTTTCAAATGTAGATGTTTTTCTTGTCTTTTTTTGCCTTTTTGTGTCTTTCTTCCTCTTGCTCTGAGAGTCACCTTGGCCCAGAATATTGATTTGTGGTACTGCCTAATGAAAGACAAGAGAGAGGAGCCACAAGGTTTTGTTGTGGGAGTCTTTTGTTTAATTTGCTCCTTGAAAATAATTGTCAGTTAAGGGTCCACCTCTGCAGCCTGTAAACTGGGCTTCTTCGGCATTTTCTAGAACCTTTCTAATACAAAGCTAACACTTCGTTAAGCCTCTGAAGAGTAGGTTATTTTGGAATGTTTATTTTTTAAGAATTCCATGTCAGTGGATAGCATTCCACTGCTTTCAGTCACCATAGTGATTGTTCCATCAGCATTAGAATGTTCAGTTAAGAACATTCCAGTCACATATTTGTGATCTCACACCTTAAATGGGGTAAAAGTGATGAAGGACGAATTTGTTGAACGGGCAGAAATTCTTGCTAGGTTTATTTTGATGAATACGTCGAACAAGTTTCAAAAACAACCAACGGAAATTAGCCCGAGGTCTAAATGTTATGCCTCAATGTTAATTTAAAAAAAAAAAGAACCTGTAAATATGTATCTTTTCCTATAAAATTAAAGCTAAATAAATACGTAGCTGAAGTGGTTGGATAGTTTCAGTAAGTTCATAAGGATAAGCGACCGTGTTAATAGCTCGGTTACTCCAGGTCTGCTTATTGCACAGATCATCACTCTGAAGTGTGCTGATTTTCCTTTCCTGTATCGCCGCTGCTCTTTTCTTTTTTAAACCCTCTTTGAAAGCACTTATGCTCTTTGTTTTTTAAGTGGCCTTGGATAAGAGCGCGCTAAATTGAATATGATATAATGCGAAGTGATCAAACGTGCTTCCAGTATCAGTAACACCGAGAGCAGCCGGGAGGGTGACGGTGTGAGTCAACACTACGGTAACAGCCTTCATGGGAATTATCCGAGCCGGGCCGAAGTCTCGGTGCATTGGGTCATAGTACTACAAGCAATCAAAAGACAATTTAAGGAAACGGGTCTGCGAAAGCGATCAAATCAGCAGAGGGGTGGGGAGCACTTTAGATACTATCTTTGTTCAAATATCGCCGCTATTGTTTGCTTATTTAATTACGCTGTTTTTATCTCAATTTAACCAGGTAGGTCAAGTGAGAAGTCAGCGCTTATTTTCACAGGCAAGCCAGGGATCGAAGTGGATAGAGAATACGAGGGATTGAAATTGAAGTCAGACGTAGTCCTCATTTTAACACTGTTTTCGGTGCTATTAGCGTGAGTGAATCTGAAGAGTTATACAGCGTAGCTTTATTTTGAACGGACTTGCATTTGAGTGCCACCGCCGGTTAAGAGCCTCAAATAAAAATGTAGTGTAGATTCAATGCGAACTCCCAACACAAAACAAGCCGCAGTAACAACCACTCGGGTAAATGGGGGCGCATGTGTGGTCCGTCTCTGCGCGCAGGGCTGTTAGGTCACGTGACATCACGGCAGCGGGGGTGAGTCGAACTTTATAACCCCCTATTCTACCCCTTTCTTATGCTTTAAAGAAGCAAAACGAGAAAATCTATTTAATTGGCCCATGTCCCTCCCCCCGGCCCGCCCCCTCTCTCTCAGAGTGGCACACTCCAACAAGCTGCTCTCTTTCTGGCAGAACAATGGCTTCCCCGCGCATTAGCATACAGGTGGTCCCCATTGTCATGCTGTGAGGCACACTTCTGCACAATAGCGTCCATGTGTCCAGTCTGAGCGCGTGCACTGGGTAATTAGAAAATCAGGGGTGTATTTAAAGGTCACTTAAGTGACCGTCCCCTGCTGTTTCGACACCCCCATTTTGGCCTCTTTTGTAAGATGTGGGCAAATCATTATCGCGGCCACTCCTCTTTTTTTTAACAGTCATCTGATTTGATTTCTCCTTTGATTAAAGTAATCTCATCCGCACTCTTTCACGCGTTCTTTCACTCTTTGTCCGACGTCCCGTCACGTCAGTGGGGTGCTGCTTTTTTTTGTTGTCTCGGATTCTCATTCCGTCATGTTCACTCCTCCCCACGTCTTCTGCAGCCCAGATGCCCGACTCTCTCCATCCATCCATCCTTCTCTCCCTCTGCCGCCTCCCTCCTTTGCTCTGTCGCTCCTGCGATCTATTCATTAACAGCTTTTGATGGCCCCAGATGGGCTGGCATTTACTTTATGGTGGCGAAGTGTGCCTGCGTGAATGCCTGTCTGTGTGTGTGTGTGAGTGTGTGTGTGAGCGCATGTGTGCCTGTGTGTATGTGCGTATGCCTGACTGTGTGTGTGCCCGCCTGTGTGTGTGTGTATACACAGTTGCATCTTTTTTTGATATGTATGAGAAAGTGTTTGTATACCAGTAAGTCCCCATAAAACCTGTAGAAACAGGTCTCTGAATAGGACAGCTAGTGCTGGTATTTTTTGCGTTCATGCAGGTCTCCGTTTCTGTGCAGACGTGATTACTGGTGTGACCGTGTCCAACTCTGTGTTTACGCTAGTCTCTATTTAAACACGCGTGTGAAAATGGCCTTTGCTTCCCGAGTTGGACGTCGTCAGGGACACCGCCATCCCTGACGACGGGGCAACGCGGGGACATCCCAGAAAAAAAAAGGATTATGGTGCACATTTTCCTCCCAATGTAAACGGCCCTTTTGTTTTTACAAAAGCAGGCCTTTTCTTTTTTCTTCTTTTTTTTTGCCAAAACTGCTTTCCTCTGCTGGTCACGCGCACCCCCCATACCCCCCCCCCCCGGTGGCCGGCGTCGGGACCGGCGGGCTGAGGTGCGGTGGGATTGGACGGGAAGTCCCCGAGAGACCAGCCGCGCAGATGTGTGAGGGCGTGTGTTCCTTCTACGCAGCCCAAACCCTGACACACACACACACACACACACACAGACTTCAGCACGCACTCCTGCTCCCAGATCACACCGTATCAACCCCCCTCCCCTCTCTTTTCCTTCTTCCCCTCCTTCGATCTGCTGGTCTTGTTTTCACGGAGGGAGGGGTGCCATGTCTTTCACCGAGGTCTTTTGGCCAGACACGAAATGAGGGGGAAATAAAAGAGTTTGCAGGGTCATCAGTCCTTGGCCAAAATTACATGACGTCTGTCATGTAGCAACGGAACGCACACAAACACAGAAACGCTAGAAACGGAAGCCTGTGTCCTTGTACAAGAGCAGAAAGTCCACACCTACTGTTTGGCTGGACTTATCCAAGTAACCGTAAAGTAACATTCACTTTCGTGCAGGGGTGAAAAAATCCAGGTTCAGAAAAGTAAAAGTCCTCCCCAATAGTTTGCTCTGATCACCTGGATTTGCTAATTAGCACAGTTCTTCAGCCAGGAGGTAGAACTAATTAGTGAAACTAATTAGAGACCTAATTAGTAATTAGGGAGTTCATGGGTGGAAGAAACACACGTCAAGACTTTTACTTTCTGACCCCTGGACTTTCCACCTCTGCTTTCTTTGTGCTTAGATTAGAGGCGAATGATGATTTTTTTTTCAACGCCGCTTTGTTTGAAATCATCCCCGACAAACAGCTGCGGGGGTCCTGTCGGGTGAACCACTGACGGAAAAACACCGTTCGCTTCCCCCGGGAGGCGGCCGCCGAACGCTCTTTCACCAGCAGCTGCGCAGTCAGGTTGGCGACTCTGTGGGTACCTGTTAACCCGCAATCATACGGAGGAGAAAAATAGAACGAGGAAGTGCAGTCAGCAGGAAAGTCCTCTTGGCCCACGCTGCCCGTTAGTGGGGATTTTTTTGCTGTGCTTTGACAGCGGTGGGCACGGAGACAGGAAGGAGAGGAGGATTGTGGGTGGGAGCCCGCTGCGTGCGCCGCGCCCCCTGCGGAAAGCGGAGGCTCCTGTTTGTCCTGTAAGCCGAGAGTAGGAATCGCGGGACGCGAGCGGGGCCGGCGTGTGACACGCTAAGCACACGCTTACGTCAACCCCTCCTGAACACAGGACGTGCGCACGCACACGCATGCACACATAAACACACACGCGCGTGCGCTGGCACACACGCACACATAAACACACACGCGTGTGCGCTGGCACACACGCACACATAAACACACACACACACACATAAACACACACACACACACACATAAATACACACATGCCTGTGCTCGCAGACAAATGCGCACTCACGTAAGTAGACACAAAGATATGCACCCACACAAGCACTTACAGGAATACAAACATGCATAAAAATGCAAACACACACACACATGTGCAGGCACGTACACATAAGTATACACACACACACATGCGTATATGGACATACACATGCGTACATACATAAACACATATACATGTACATACACACACACACACACACACACACACACACACAGTGTCCAGATCGAAGAATTGCTGTCAGACCCCAGAACAAAGCCAGAAAGCGTTGCTATAGTGATTGGGTAGGCAATACAAAGAAAGAAAGATAAAATAAACACTGTCAAACACACGCATACACAATCATAAAAACAAAGACACACAAAAATACACACACACAAACATATGAAAATAAACACACACACAAGCACAAAGCAGGGGCCAAGTATGCCCTCATCATCAGTGCGTGCAGTAAAGTATATGTGTGTGTGATGGTGTCCCCAGTTCCTTAGCCACACACTGGAGCCGGCCAAGGAGCAGTAGCCAGAATATGTCAGTGTGGTCAGGTAAGGGTCTCTCTCTCTCTCTCCCTCCCTCTCCCTCTCTGTCTCTCCCCTCTCCCTCGCTCTCTGTCCCCCCTTCATCCCTCTCCCTCTCTCCCTCCCCCTCTCTCTCTCTCCCTGCCTCTCTGTCTCTCTCTCCCCCCCTCCCCCTAGCCCTCTCTCTCTCTCCTCCCTCTCTCTCATTCAGCATTCAGAAACATTCACACAGAATCCTTCCCTGTAACTTATCTTCATCCCTCTCTCTCCTTCTTCAGTCTCTGGTCTCCTTCCCTTCCAGAACTTTCTATCCTTCCCTTTTTGCCATTTTATGCCTTTTCCATCTGTCCATCCATACTCCGACTGTCTGCCCGAGCCCCACCCCCCCGGGCCTCACCCGTGTGTTCGTCCTGGACCCCCACCCCCCCCCCCCTTTTTTTTTGGGAAAACAAGCCCACGCGCGTCTGTGGTTACAGTAAACATCCTCACCGGCCTCTCTGGTGACTGGGGCGACTCTGGGCTTGGCGCTGGCCATCTTGCGGACTCAGGGAAACCTTCCGCACAGCCCTCGCCATCCTGTGCGGTTTCTCTACCGTACCTCACGCCGCAGAAGCGCTAGGATACGCGACTGAACATCCCATCGAGCGCGCGGTGACCTATGACGTCATCAGCTCCTTTTTTTCCGTCCTCCACTCATCGCGTGCGAGCGTTATGCGAAACCTCCCAGCTCGGCCGAGGACAGCCCGGACCGGACGATGCGCCGATAATAACTTTATCGATCCCGTAAGTGATGCGTAAAGAAGCGAAAACGACAGCGGCCGGCGGGGCTCAGGAGCACTTAGCGCCGGCGAGAGCGTGCCCGGAAGAGCCTGGGAAATCGATGGCGGGCCGCGATCCAAAACGCTCGCGCTGCGCTCGTCCGCCCGCGGGAGCTCTCCCGAATCGCCGCGTCCATCCATCTGGGCGGGAGACCTGAGGCGGCGGCCCGGGCCCCTCCCCCTCCCCGACCCGGACCTGACCCGCCCGGGACGACGGGTTCACGCGGAGGCCCGCGAACTCTCCCTGACTCCTAGCGTTAGCGTCGATGGGCATCGGCTGGGAGGTCCCAGAGAGTCAGCCGCACTCACACGACACACTGAACTCTGCTCGTAGAGTCACGACACCTAATAGCAACAGCACGACCAAAACAGAAACTGTAAAAAATCTATTTGACTAATATTATTCCGGTAATCAATACAAGCATTCAGGCTGAATACTGACCACTGTTTATTAGTTTATTATTAAAACAAATTAGTGTTGGATATATAATACATGCATAATACTAAAGTAAAGAGGGGCACAAAAGTGTGTTTTATCCCCGTGTAAAAAAAATGAACAAACAGGAACATAATGAAGTTGGTATGGACAAAGATCATGAAACTTCACAGTCTCTGGCCTCCTTCCCTTCCAGAACTTTCTATCCTTCCTCTTTTGCAATTTTTTTGCCTTTTCCATCTGCAATGAGTGTACCTTATGGAACCTGTGTTTTGTAGTTGTCCAATGGCCATGATATGCACTTTTGTACGTCGCTATGGATAAAAGCGTCTGCTAAATTAATGTAATGTAATGAAACTGATACTAGTATCCATTTTCAAAATACTAAATTGTTTTCCCAACATGGACTTCATTCTTTGCAAGTGCCTGTAGTGCAGAATTAAGTCGTGACAATTACATGATAGGATAATAAAACAAATAACAACAAAATAAAGCAGGGGGAGGCGGTTTATAAAGCCTGGTTCTGGTGTGGCTTTCAACAAAACAAGTTTAATGAGTCATGCTCTCCGCTTCGTAATGTTAAGTTTTGCCCCGGGCGTACTTTCTGAATAAATGCTGAGGAGCACGTGTTCGCATATTATTGGATCGCACTCGCAAGGGAAACGCTATTTGACATTTGCCTAAATTAGCCACCGTAATGCGGAGGCAGAGAAACGCACAGGAAATGCACTCCCCGCCGCCATAGCAGCTCGAGAACGCTCCGGGGGTACACATACGAAATCATCGGAGAAACGGAACGGCAAAAATACATACCGAAAGGGTGATACTGCTCTGGAAGCGTAACATAAATCTGGGGGGAAAAAAAACAAAAAAAAATAATTACGTGTGTATTCATAAAAAATAAAAAAAATATTTCAGGGAGTTACATTTTGGGTATGACAACGTTGTTTCCCTGCGTGTCAAAATGTGTTTTGGGCCAAAACAACTACCTGTTTGGGTGGCAACACGTGTGTAACTATGACACATCTGGAGAAAAATATAAGCCTCACAACCAAGCCTCCAATCTGCTCTAGTTCTGATAGTGGTATTTAAAGGGGGATTGCACTTTCAAACACATATTTTGTTTATATTGTCCTTCTAATGAATGTGTCTACCTCATTTTGATCTAGTTCTTTAAATGTCTACGTTAAACAAGGACCTATTTGTTTTAGCGAGTCACAGGTCTAACGTTTCAGCTTTATTTCTTTTTTTCGACAAAGTCATAGCAGTGTAGTCGCGCATGATGCCTGCCAGGTCTTTCCTGAATTTGTAAGTAAGCAGCAAAACTCGTAAAATAACAGAACGAAATAACCAATCGAAAAATGAAGGTCGACACATTCGTTAGAAGAAAATTAGAAATAAAATAAGCCCATGTGCGTTTTAAAGAGTAATTCCCCTTTAAGCTTGCAGTGGTGTTTCAAACGGAACCTTAAAGTGGCAGACCTCACGTGCCCCTGGACACAACAACGCGAAACATGATGTCACTTTTGGCGTGGAATACCCAGAAGCCAAGTTACGCAGAGGACATACAATTAGAGCATCTACGGTACAGTAGATAGACATGGGCACCTAGAATGCCCAACCGAGAACGGACAAACGCTGTCTCGGTCCTCCAAACGGTTGTTGTTAACCCAAAATGGCCGTGCGAACAGGGCTCGTTTTTGTCCGATCGGGAGTCGATGCGGCTCAGGGGTAAGACGAAACGGGCAAGGTTTTCTGGCGCGGGGTTCGTAGGCCGCTGTGTTCGGCCGATGGCGTTCCAGGCGGAGCGTGCACCTGCATTGTTAGCACGTTAGCACCGCAGGAGCCGGGGTCCTGTTTTAATTGGGATTGGAGGATCAGAGCTGTTCACCGCGAGCCGAAAGTGGGTACGGCCGCGGGGGCCTTAACGTGTGCGCCACCGGCCGCTCTGTCGGCGGTTATTTATAGCGCGTGCGCGAAGGTTCGAACGCGGGGCGAGCGGCGGCCCGGCGTCCCGAAGCGTGCGGCGCCGTTGTTGTTGTCGTCGTGTAAAGTTGCGTGCCGTTAAAGAGTTCTTCGTCTTCGCGATCTTCGTCCCTCTGCTTCTCCCTCCGTCTCCTCTCGCTATTCTGGGAAAGTCCTAATTACAGTCTTTCGCTGTGCGGTCGGCCTGCGTGGTTCGGCGCTGTGCTCTCTCTCTCTCTCTCTCTCCACCTCCCTCTCTTTCTGCCTCCCTCCTTCCCCCTCCGACGCTGTGACTTCTCCCTCGGCTGTTTTGCCCTCCGCCCGATCCCCCTCTCACAGTTCATCCTCCCTTTTCATCTTTGTGATTCACTGTCTGTCTCTCTTCCTCTCTGTGCTCTCTTTCTCTTTCTCTGAACCCCTCTCTCTTCCACCCCTATTCTCAAAATCCGTATCACCCTTCTCTGCAGTCACTTCTTTCTTCAGTGCTCTGTTTCTTCCTCTCCACCCCCCTTGTTTTTTCTCTCTTCCTCAGCATTCCATTTCTCTCTCTCTCTCTCTCTCTCTCTCACACACACACACACACACACACACAATCTGCATATCTCCGTGTGCTTCTGCTCAGTGACCGGGCGCCAAATCTGGGTCCTCCAAAATAAATGGTGCTTTATTAAGCTTCGGGGGATCGAGTTTCTCTCCGTCTATCTGTCCCCCCCCCACCCCCACCCCAACCCCCTCTCCCTTTCTTGCCATCCCTGTCCCCCTTATTCACACTCCCCATGTGGCCAAAATTAATCGCGGCGCTGCAATCACGAGCGGGCCGGCGCCACGCGGTATCCATCATTAGGTCACGTGACCCCCCGGCGCTGGAGGTTGATTTTGGCACGAGCGAGCCCTGCGAGCGTTCGCTGCGAACCCCGGGGCGCGCGTTCACCAGAACCCGGTTCGCTTGGGGGAAACGAATCCCCGTCGTTTAGACCCCGCGGTGATTTAACCCGTCGACCCCCCGGCTCCGGGGTCGAACCCGAGTCGTGACTGCGGCTCGGGTTCGAAGGGGGCCGCCGGCGCTTGTCCCTTGAAGCAATTACCGGCGAATTTTCGGAGCCGCTTCGTACGCGGAGCGCGACGAGACCCCCAGAGTCATGTTTACTTTTTGCCGAAGAACAGAAAGAAAGAAAAGCAAAAAAAGAAAGAAAAAAAAAACGCTGCATTTTTTAAACTTGACCCCGGGGGTTAAACACTTGGTTGGATGCGAAAGGTGCATATCAGGTTTCAGCGGATTGATAAATGTCCCCTGTGATAAATCTCTTTCCCTGGATTTAACTCTTTTTTTTTTTTCCCTCAGAGAACGAGACAGGGAAGGTCTGGAGACACTGTGGCGTACCTGTACTTACTTGCAGTTCTCTCTGCTGTATGTTTTGGTTTTTTGCCAATCTGCCACTTCCACGGATAACTGCTGTCCTCGTCCTCCACCCAACCACCTCCGCCCCCCCCCCCCCCAACTACCACCACCACCCGGGCCTCCGCCTCCAAAAGTGTCGACAGTCAATATGGGGTGTGTCGCCATCGTGCCTGGCTGAGGGAGTTCCCCAGCTGTGCCTGCCCCCGCCCCCCCCCTTCCGACGGCAGAAACAGTCAATACCCCGAGCCCGTAAAATTTCCAACTCATCGGTCCCTCCTTGACAACGTCTCGACGACGCCTTGACTCACTCGCTGTGCGGCGAAGTGACGCAATGGCCCGGGAGCCGCTTTTATAAAGCGAAGGGGGTTTGCCAGTTCAAGTCCTGGGTGGAGCACAGCCAATTGCACCCTTGAGTACGGCACGCGGCCTGCATTACCTCAGCGAATACGCAGCTGTTTGAAAAGAATAAACGCTACAATTCTTCACGTGCAAGCTGTTCTGGATCAGGGTATCTACTGGGCAAATAAACAGCCGTTATGACCTTTTCGCTGTTATAGTTCTCAGTTGGATGTCTGGTGTGCACATTATCATTCCTGTGTTATGATTATCAGATTTTTGTTATGGAATTTGGAGCCTTGGTGCAGAGGAAAGTAAAATTTTACTGGCTGTACCTTCAAGAGCCAATTCATACAGCTGGAGTTTGACTGGAACCTTTGAGGCACTGCCTCTCACCCAGCGACACAATAGCTCAGCACCCACCTGGGATTCATACTGGCAACCCTCAGGTGTGGAGCCGTGTGATCTGAGGGTTGCTTCACGTGTCACTGGGTTATGTTGACACAGAGACTGGGCGGTCCCTCACCAAACTGAGGAAGCCAGAGCCTTACAGGGCTAGCCTGCAGAACTGCTCTCTGCCAGACTGACGCTGCGTGTGCGCGTGTGTGTCTGTGTGCGTGTGTGTGTGAGTGCTGTCTGTGTAGTGTTCTCTGCGTCTGTTGTGTAGTGTGTGTGTGGTGCGTGTGTGTGTCTTATGTGGTCTGTGTGTGCTGTGTGTTGTGTGTGTGTGTGTGCTGTTGTGTGCGTGTGTTGTAGTGTGTGTGTGTAGTGTGTGCGTGTAGTGTGTGTATGTGTGTAAGCAGGTAAAGCTGCAGGCCGGCTCCATGCACATTCAGCAGTCCAGAGTTCCAGACAGGCTAAATGGCGCTTGCACGGACACCAACAGCCACGGCTGAGCGTCTCTGCTGTAATGATCACCTCATCAGCGACTGCGTGCGTCTGCGGCTGGCTGCCCGGGGCGGAGAGGGGCAGCGCGCGGGCCGGGGGTCAATTAGCGCGGGCGCGGGCGTGGGCGGTGCCAGGGTCCGGCTCCTCACCGGCTCCCGGGAGTCCGGGGTTGCCGTGGCGACCTCGAAGGCAGCTCGGCCGCTCGCACACGCGGACAAACGGACGCCTTTTGGGGAAGCTGAGGCGCATGCATTCTGTGTGCAAGCACGTGATTGGCCTATTCCACAAAAGCAACGGTTGCTTATGGTTACGGGCCACCGGTTTGCCTCCACCATGTGACCCGCCGACGATTTAAACTTGTATTTCAACGGTTATTCTCCAGCGGCCCCCCGTAGGCACTCCGACGGCACACTCAAGTCGCTAATCATACAATTGAGTTTATAATTGAGGCATTTATAAAAACAATTATTTGATCTAATATGGAGAGAGTCAGGAAGGAACGTGAGCATGGATGGAAGTTTAAATGCTACAAAAAGCGTGTCTTTGAGCCAGCGATACACGATCCAGGTTCTGGAGAGCCACAGGGTCTGCTGGCTTTCGCTGTTACTCAACAACTGAGTAGCACAGCAATTGATCAGTTAAAGTTATTGATTACAAAGCTAACTCAACTCACCTGGAATTTGGGTTCAGAATCGGTCACTGATCTTAAGGAAGGAAAAAAAAAACCCTGGCAGACTCTGTGGCTCTCCAGGACCAGGATTGAGTATCGCTGCAGTAAAAAAAAAAAAAAACTACTTCATCAACTTAGATCATGAGGTGGTGCAAATGGGATAATTTTTTGAGAAGGGGCTTGACAAATAGACTATCGTGACCTCTAGCTGGCGGAGGACTGAAGTAGCATGCAAGAAAACAAGGGGAGTCAAACTGGTGGCCTGCATTATGGCATAGTAGCGTTCGTCAGAGTTTCAGCTAAATGAAAAAATCAAATATAAATGCAGACTGTAGGTTAGTTGCAATCGGCTGACTAGTTATTGCTAGCTGCCATGGAATCTCACAGTGAAAAACAGACTGAAGTTGACAGCTAGGTCGCTGGCTAGCTTGCTCGGTCATGGGTCGGCTCAGTCTCGAACAGACCTGTAGTTTAAGAACAAACCTGAATGCTGCAGGAGGAGGCGGGTAATATTGCGCAATGATTAACACGAGATTGCTGGTACACCTGGTCTGATAGCTTTAGCTCTGTTTACTTCCATCGCTTGTGTGACTAAACCTCAGTAATCCTCATTTGATCGCTCTGTGGCACGAATGGCAATATCATCTGGGCAAAATCGCGCATTCCTGTAGTGAGCAGGGAACCCATGACCTCCGGAGTGGTGAAACTCTCCTCGCTCCGCTGGGCGCCCGGTCCGATGGACCGTGACTGAACCACGATTGTGTCTAAACGTTTCTTGAAACCGGAGGGATACAGTGCCAAAATGGCTAATGCTAATTTTAGCCTGCTAGCTAGCTGGGTGCATTCGTTCTGTGGAAACTGTTTTCATGAAGGACTTTCACCCTTTACAATTCTTAGCCCAACCAGCTCTAAGCCAAAAGGAAGAAAGAGTCAGAGAGAGAGAGAGAGAGAGTGAGAGAGAGAGAAGAGGGGGGGAGGACAATAGACAGTCATCATGTTTATCATCCAACTTTAAGGTTGCCCATAGGTCCCCCTTCCCCCTTTTTTGTATTCTTTTGTATTATATATGTCTTATGTGTCATTGAGAATAGTTTTATTGTCGATGACTTTTTGCAATATTTTTATGTGCAGTCATGTCAATAAAGCATTATTGAATGAAACAGGGAGGGAGGCAGGAAAACAGGAGGAGAGAGAGAGAGAATTCATGCTTTATTTTGTATGAGGGCTACACATTACGTTGAAGGCATGGGTCACGCGATAAGCAGGGCCCATTACACAGAAGTACACAGCGAGCGCAATGGCTCATTAACTGTAACAAAAGCACTACTACACTATCGCAATCTGAAACTCGTCACCTGTGCTAATCTCAACGCATGAAGTCACTCCCAAAAACTATGCAGCCCACGCTCCGTAGCACGAGACACTGTTGACACACAGCCAGGGCTTTTATTTCGCGATCACCAGGGAGGACATCTGTTTCCCGTTTCCACGGAGAAAACGGTACCATTGTGGATAGGCTCGTGAATGGATATTTTAATTTTTAAAAAGCCGTATCTCGAAGTAGGGACATTTACGTGCCAGAAACTGCATCACAATTTTTTTCCCTATTCCTGTGTGACCTGTTTTAAATCTGTTTCAAATAAATTTTTAAAAAGGCTAAACCCGATTTTTATTCTCTATTGTTTCACTGGAGACCGCATTACTGCAGTCATGGGTGCGATGTGGGAAATTATTAAACTCATTTTTCAATACTGGATAATTTATCTTAATCCTCTGTCGTGCGTGTTTTGTTGCACTTCTGTCAATAGTTGGCAGTGTACATGTAAACGTTTCACATGCAATATTTTAATCTTGCGGTGAGGTTTGACACTGGAGCCAAACCAGGGATGAATGACAATTCCCCGGACTTTTCAAGTTTTCCCCAAAGGCTAAATGTTTTCAATAGTCACATGGGTTCAAATATCCTGTGGAAAGACGGTTTTAAAAAAGTAGACATAATTAATTTTCTGGCTATTTTTAACAGCCCCTTTTGTAATTTTTCTCTTTTCACAAAACTTTGCTTTCGTTTGCATTTCTTTTCACCCACAGAACTATGTCTGCTAATTAGAGATGGAACAGTGAGGCTTCATTAATTCAGATTCTGTCAATGGCTGGCATATATAAGCCATTAATTATGGCTTGCTGTTACTTGAAATGCACAATATGTCATAAGCTGTATTGGAAAGAACGCACTTATCGCAACTTTGGTCTCAGAGGGAAACTTTTGAGTATAATCAAAAGAATGCATAATTTAAACATAATGACAATATGTTTGCGTGCGTTGAAAATATATTCGCAGTGCCTCCATATATTCAAACTATATTATTCAAAGTATTACAGTATATTTTTTAATGAACAGAAATATATTTTTGTTGAGTAAGGATAAAGGAACATTGATCACACTCAACACATATATAACTATGTGCAGTTCATTAGCCATATGTATATATATTTTTTCTTGTAGTGATGTCAGACTTCTGGTTGTAATCTACCTTAGTGTGAAACAGCAGGTGGCTCTCTCTCTCTCTTTGCCATCCCTCTCTCTCCCTCACTCTCTCTCCCACTTTCACTCTCTCCCTATTTCCCCCCACTTTCTCTACCTCCCTTTCCCCTGCTCTCCCTTTCTCTTGCTCCCCCTCTCTGTCCACTCTCTCTCTCTCCCCCCCTCTCTCTCTCTCATGTTCTATTTTATAATTGTTCTGCCCCCCCCCTCCCCTCAGTCCCTTTCACTCCCTGCTCTCCTTTCTCTCCATCCGTCCCTCGCTTCTTCCCTCTTTCCCACACTCCGTCCGGCTCGCTCTGCCTCCGTCCGCCCGCCGGCTCCCGCTCCTGAATGAGGCCTCTGTTGGCGGGGGCCCCCCCATCACACGGGCTCGGTGAAAAGCGGGAAGAATGGAGCGCGTCGGAGGAGAGCGGCGGCTCGCGAATCGAGCACAATGGGGCCCCGCCTCCAAAGTGGCCAGCAGCGCTCCTTCAGGGGCACACAAGTGCCTCTGTTCCGGGCCCCGAGGGCCGCCATTGTGCTCCGCGGCGGAACGCTCGGTGTAAAATCAACTCCGATGGAGTGCCTCTCGTGCTCTGCAGGACACAAGGCGCCTGTTGGACTCATAGAAACGCATAGTTGGGATTTTTGCACTATTCTGTTTGCAGGAAATTTTCGACAAAATTTTTTATGGTTTGTACTGTTTGTGTATGTATGTATGTATGTATGTATGTAAGCTACTCAAGTGAAGGACATCAGACAGCAACTGAAATATATTTGGACCCTTATCGTGTATTTTATAAATGTGGAGCTAAATAAAGAATGAAAATATGTAGGTATGTGTCTGGGCGAGTATGCAATTATGTGTGTGCCTGTTTTTTCTGAGTAGGCTATGCAGGCTAATTGTGAGCGCGTGTGTGTGGCTCGAGTACATGTGTAAAAACGTGCTGGCCTACATTTCGCGCTTGTTTGCGTGCGGGCGCGTGTCTGTAGACGTTGGCCTTGCCTCCGACGCCAGTGCGCGCGTGATTTTTTTAATTTATTTTTGGGTGTGCGTATTTAGGAATGACTCAGTCCATAAATCACGACGAGTGCTGCCGAACGCCAGCGAGTATCGTTTTAAAAGCCGTGATTGTAAAAAAACAAACGCAAACAGGGAGCGGAGGGAGTGGAGGGAGGGGGAGGGGCGTTCCTGAGTGATGAGGCCGGGGGGTGGAGCGGTGGAGCGACTGCGCCGTCGGAAAGTTTAATTGTGAGCGAAGGAAACTCCCCCGAGGAGCTTCGGGGAATCGTAGGCGTCCGTTTCACCCGAAGTGACTGACACAGAAATGTGAGACTGCTCCGGGGAGACTCCAGACACATCGGGAAAAAACCCGGCGACACGACCGGCGGTGACGCGGAGAGGAGAGCTGGGCGTGACGCCGACGGCGGACGAGTTTCGTGGGGGGAGCTCTCTCTCCGTGAGCCGCGCCCGGACAAGCCACCGTCGCAACCGTCACCCCGCCGCGGAGCCGTTTTAACCAGACCCGGTTTTCTCACACGCCAATCGCGCGTAATCAGCCGCCGAGTTAGCAATATCGTTTGTTTTATATGTTTACAGCGGTTTACGTTTTCAGTTAATTAAATCTGAAGATCAACTGCCAGTAGCTTTATGTGACGCAAGTGGAATTACACAACGCTTTCGTGTAAACAGTGTTGCCAACTATTTTCTATGGAAAGTAGCTAAGGCCTCGGCTAAAAGTCGCAAGATGATGTCATACGTTAATTTGCATATGTATGACGTCACCACGTAATCATTTGCATATAAAAAAACGTATGTTAAGCCACGCATGGCGATAGCGATAGCGATCACTGATAGGCATGGCGTAGGTTTTGTGTCTGCCTGCCCTCCAATGACGTTGGCCGAGCTGCGTAGTGTATCTGTTATATCTGTAGAACGTCTACTTTCGTGTAATTACAGCGGCTGATTCTACATAGGTCAGTCATTACTTTTATAAACGTGGACAACGCTAGAGCACTAGGAAAGGCAGATGTGACGTCAGTCACGAATCGGCGAAAGGTGATTTTTGCTGTTGCTCGACAACGAGAATGGAGGTCGCCAAAGTTGCGAGAAGTCGCCAGATTTGTCGCTAGTCGCTAGATAAGATTTTTAATCGTTAGGGAAGGTCAAAAAGTCGCTAAATCTAGCGACAGTGTCGCTAAATTGGCAACACTTCATGTAAAAGACCTATTAGCTTTTTGCTTTTTTGGACTCTCGTTCGTCCCTGCTCCTCTTGGTGATGCGGAAGTCGTTTCGTGCCGCATCCCCACGCGCCCGTTCACGCAGAAAGGTTAGAAATGTGTAACCAATTGAACGCTCTTACGGGGCAGAGGGCAAACAAGCGAATCTTTGGCCTTCTCACGTTTTTTGACGAACACGTTATCCATGCGCTCAACCGACTCCCTGATCCTCACGGGCTCACAGTCGGTCTGTTAGACACAGCGTTCTGCCCGGGTTGGATTTGTCAAGTGTTTCACAATCCTGGGCCTTGAGGCATATGGGTTTTTTTTTTTTTTTTTTTAATAAGATCTGGGCATTTAACAAATTCAGTCTGATTGAGCAGTTAACTGGATAGTGATCTGGGCTTGACATAACTTGAAGCCTGCCACTGCCTATTTCTTGCTCTTCTGTGCCAGAAATTAATTATCTGTTTGTTTGGCCTGGCTGAAAGATAAAAGCAAATTTTTCTGTTGCTCTGACTGCCCTGCATTTGTTGGAACACATTTTAAAAAATGTGTTGAACAAGCAACTTTACTGGTGTTTAAGAATATTTTGAAATCAATTTCACCGCAAACGTGCTCTATAAAACCCTCATTTGACTTACAGGATACTGATTGCCAAAAAGGCTTATATTCATTTAATAGGTTAGTCAAACGTACTTAAATTAAATGTTCATTTGAATGTCCCCAGGACCAGGAATGCAATTCCCTTCATTTTGCCCAAGGCTGCAAACGACAGCACTGCTCCAGTCAGTAAATGTGTGTGCATGTGTGTGTGTGTGTGTGCATGCGCGTGTGTGAGAGTATGTGTTTGTGTGTGTGAGAGAGAGTATGTGTGTGCGTGAGTGTGTGTGCACACATTTGTGTCTAGATGCCTGTCTGTGTACATGTATGTAGTGTCTATGGGGGTGTGTAATTTATGTGTACATATTTCTGTGTGGATGTGTGTACCAGAATGTACGCGTGTTAGCACTGACGTGTGTTTGCATGCATATATGAGTGTTTGAACAATTGAACAGCATGTCGGTGTGTGTTTGTTTATGTACATATTTGAGTTTGTATGCGCCTTTGAATTAATGCGCGTGTGTTTGCGTGCGAGCGTGACTGTCGTCCCGGCGCGTGTGTGTGTGTGTGTGTCTGCACCTGCGTGCGCGAGCGCGTACATGTCAGAGCATGTGTGTGTCCTGTCCTTCTGTCCTGGCTCTGATTGAATTTGGGTTATATAAGAGAGCACTGGGCCAGGCTGTGCAGACTTGACTGAATGTTGTTGGATTAGTCCACACCCCCCACCCCACCCCCCACCCCCCTCCATCTTTATTTTCCCCCCATTGACTGGCTGGCTGCTTTTAATACAAATCCCCAATCCCCTGTCTATTCTATCTATCCCTTTTTTCATTCAATATCTCCTTTGGAAAGGCGGTACTTATGGCCCAGATGAAAGCATGTATTTGCACGCACTCAAAAAACTGAGCGTATTCCATAACAAGCGTTACCATGTTAGCCAGCTTACAGCATTGGACCAAAAATGGAAGCTTTCAAATAAACACTGATTGCAAATGTTTTTTTTGTTGTTTTTTTTTAAAGGCCGAGCATGGATTGCCTCTAATTCTTTACTTCCTGTTTGTATGCTAGTGGATACTGTAACCTGAATGTATTTTCTAGAGAACAGGCTATGAAATAGTCAACGATAAAATATTTTGGAGATCATTCTATTTTTGAGGGTAAGTCCACGCAAACCAGCTCCAGACACACCTGAAACATCCTCCATCGGTGGTGGCGGTTAATTTGAAAACACCACAGAGGGCAAATGCTGAGTCAGATCCACAAACCTTCCCAGAGATGAGTCTTCTGAGGGCCACCCGATCCGGTATTTGGGCCCGGAGGAACCAGATGGTCGGGAACCACGCCCTGAAAGCCACAAGCCGGTCCCTTGCCCAGATGCTCCGGCGGCAAACCTCCGTGACGCACAGCGCCAAGAAAGGGCCCGCAAGGTGCTGTTTTTATAGGCCCCTGGCGCTGGGTTTAAAACCGTGGCCCTGCCCAGTCCAACAGAGACACTACCCATAAGGCCACACTGCAGATTGTAGTTCTGCAGCAGAAGAAAAAAAAAGGTTCTACTGCAGTGGTTCTACACCAGTCTCGTTCGGGTCCGGGCATGGAATTCACTTTTTCACCCACTGACCAGAGCGCCTCGTGGATTCTAAAAATCGCCAGCCATTTTCGAAAATTTCCCATTTTCCAATAGAACACAACCTGGTTGGTTTCCTGCCAAAATGGCCGCTAGAGTAGAAAGTCTTACCAGGCACTATCAAAATTTTACCAGCATTTGGCTGGTGGCGGTTGTCAATTTGACACCCTGAGTGTGGGTGCAGGTGTTCATTTTAGCCCCACACAAAGACACCTGATTCTACTTCTCAAAGCCTTGACTGAATGCCACAATTAGTTAATCACTTTAATCGGGCATCATATGGTTACGCTAAAACAAAATCCTGGGTATGGGGCGAAGTAGCTCAGGAGGGAAGAGCGGTTGTCTGGCAGTCGGAGGGTTGCCGGTTCGATCCCCGCACTGGGAGTGCAGAAGTGTTCCTGAGCAAGACACCTAACCCCTAACTGCTCTGGTGAATGAGAGGCATCAATTGTAAAGCGCTTTGGATAAAAGCGCTATGTAAATGCAGTCCATTTACCATTTATCCCCGCTCTATGAATGTGTGTACGCCAGATCTACTTCCCTGTGTAGAAGAAGGCAAGCTCAGCGGAACGGGAGTTTTCTGCGTCTCGGTGAGCGTCTGCGTTGGAAAGCCTCGGTGCGGTGTCACAGGCTCACGCAGACATCTGTTTCTGAGCGATGAATCGGAGGCTAATTTCCCTGCGGCTTCCAGGCCTGGCTGGTTTCAGTTCCTGCCAATGTCCCTACGATGCAGTTCATCGGTGTAATCATCCAATTAGCTACATATATTCTATATCAATCCCTGGCCACAAAATGTTCTGCGAGGAAGCATTACGTTTGTTTGGGGGGTCATTTCCGAACTGTGGGGCCCCGTACACCGTGAGCACTGCATACTGAAAAGGTCAGAGAGCGGCAGGAGTGACATCAATTAGCTCGCTGAAAGTCTCACCGTGCGACACTAGCGACTCCGCATTAGCGGGTTCGACTCGTGCGACTCTTAATCCATGTCGGAGCACCCCCCCCCCCCCCCCATGAGGCACAGCAGGCAGATGTGTGCCGGAATGTGAACCAGGTGGGGGGCGGTGGTGGCGGGGGGACTTCAGTGTGTGTAAACGGTGTGTCCGCAAAGAAATGGAGCCACAGGGTTGTGAAAGCGTGTGTGTAATGTGTGTGTGTGTGCGTCTTTGTGTCTGTGTGTGCCTGTGTGCGTGCGTGTGTGTGTGTGGGTGTGTCTGTGTATGTCTTTGGTCTTTGTGTGTGACTGCATGTGTGTAAGTGTGTGTGTGTGTGCATGTGTGTGAGAATATGAGTGAGTGTGAGCGAATGTGTGTGAGTGTGTTTGTCTGTGTGTATGTATGTGTGAAGTGTTTGTGTGTGTGCATGTGAGTGAGTGAGTGAGTGTGTGTGTATGTGTGAGTGAGTGTGTGTGTGAGAGTGAGTGTGTGTGTGAGGGAGGGAGTGCATGAGTGTGTGTGTGTGTGTGAGTGAGTATGTGTGTATGTGTGAGAGAGTGTGAGTATATGTGTGTGTGTGAGAGTGTGAGTATGTGTGTGTGTGAGTGAGTGTGAGTATGTGTGTTTGTGTGAGTGAGTGTGTGTGTGTGAGAAAGTGTGAGTATGTGTGTGTGTGAGTGAGTGTGAGTATGTGTGTGTGTGTGTGAGTGAGTATGTGCGTGTGTGTATGTGTGTGAGGGAGTGTGTGTGTGAGTGAGTATGTGCGTGAGTGAGTATGTGTGTGTGTGCGTGTGTGAGTGTGTGTGTGTGTGAGGGAGTGTGAGTGAGTATGTGTGTGTGTGTGTGTGTGTGTGAGTATGTGTGTGTGTGTGTATGTTTGAGTGAATATGTGTGTGAGTGTGTGTGAGTATGTGTGTGTGTGTGTATGTTTGAGTGAGTATGTGTGTGTGTGTGTGTGTGTTTGAGTGAGCATGTGTGTGAGTGTGTGTGTGTGTGTGTGTGTGTTTGAGTGAGCATGTGTGTGAGTGTGTGTGTGCGTGTGTGTGTGTGTGTATCTGAGTGCCTATCAGCAGGTCTGTGGCCATGTGAGCTTGGGCGGGCACGTTTAAATATAACCCCCATCTGCTGAGCCCCATACAGATGCAGCAGGAAAAATAGAGGATTGCGGCTAAATATAGGGAGAGAGAGCGTGACAGAACAGGAGATGGTGGGATGTGGCAAGGATTGGAGGGAGGAATGGATGGGTGGGGGTGGGGGGGTTCCCCAAAAAACAGAAGAATGGGGGCAGAAGACAAGAGATGAATGAAGTAGACTCCAAAATGGGGGGACTGAGAAAGGGCCCAAGAGAGGGATGATGAAGTGATAGAAAGAGCCAGATGGTGAGATAAATAAAGATTATGATGGAGTGATATAGATAGAAGGACAGGAAGTGTTAGCACCCGGAAGTCTGGAAAATGAAGACCTGTTGCAACAAAATTAATCTGATTCAAACGTCAGTCACAATAAATGGGACTGGATTACAGCATAGTCATTGCTTCCAACCAACTTTAATTGTTTCCTGGAAATTTGTGGCAGTGACAGAAGACTCATGTAGACAACCAATGTGTGCCAGATATTGGTTTAATCCATTTCTATTTTAAATGTGTTAAATTCCACCTCAACGTATTTGGTTATCATTGGGAATATGCGGTGTTACGCAATGCGAAAGTCAAAACGGGAAACAAGACATAAATATAGGGGACTACACAGTTAGATAGTTGTCATATGAATTATGAATGACCGAAGACAAACTGAAGCATTTTAGAGTCTCTGCGAATTTTACCAATTTATCTTTTTTGTGAAGGATCAGGGATATTCTTGGTCTGTCTTAGAAGAAAAAAGATTAGGCCTATAAAAAGTTTTTTGTTACGTTTTAATTAGTATCTTAAAAACTATTGCTTATTATTTGCTTAGACATTTTAAAAGGTGGCAACAGTTTAAAGAATAAAAATGTCCAGTTAATTCAACTCTAACAGAGTACATACGAGTCCAATAGGGACCACTCTGTAAGAGTAGATTTTGGTGTGTATTTGTCTTGCCTTTCTATATGTGTCCTCTATTTAAGCCAAGAAAACAAAATTGGGTGCCACCACTTCCTCGCGATTACATCAGTTAAAAAGTTCTTGTGCTTTTGGCTTTTTTCGGCTTCTCATAAAAACTTATAAACGCTTTAAGATGGCCAATTATACCTTCTCCATACTGTAGCAACTCACAGACTAGCGAAAGTTGCGTAATTTTTACCGTTTTAACGTGTTCTTTCTTTCTCATGAGTATTTTGGTAGGACCGGTTTAAAGGCAGGCTCTAAGTATTGTCTATTCTGTAAATCCTCTTCTACGTTTGACAGTTGTCAGTCAGTTTAAATGACTTGATATTTAACAATGTCCGTTACAAAACATCGTTGCATCGTCCTTTACAAAATGCATGGGGTTGGTTTAACGCTTTAATTCTAGACCCTTTAGCCCAGCTGGATCATAGGTACAGGTAGCACGTAGCCGACAAAATACAAGCGTAAATGTAGTTTTACAACTGCATTATATCACAACCTAGTATTTAAAATCCCATTTAAAGCTGAAACTCTTAAATCCCTTACTCAACATCTGTTTGTACATATTTGCATGTGACTATATAGATTTTATGTAACAAAATTTACAGATTTTGTGGTCCTTTTGTTTCACCGTGGCTGTGTAACGCAAAGGTGACATCTGGAGGCTGGAAAAGGATCCGCACGTGGATAAGGAGAGCGCGAGCGCCTACAGTAGGCTAGGCTACTGTAGCCTACATCTATTTTAAATTTCTTTGTAGCTTCTCTGCGTTGACTGATTTGAAAACTCGAGATCTCTGTTTTATGTTCATCTGTATGGTGGGATCATGTAATCGCATAGCATTTTATTTCTTGTTATGTTCATTTGATAGAGGAAATTTTCAACTTTAGAGTGGATATAACTGCATGTAAAAAAGACTGCTGTCAAGCTACAGCGGTTAGAAAAGGTCATGGAAATGTACTCCCGCGACACGAATCGCTTGTATGCAATAGCCTACTGTCCAGCACTGGATTGTCCGAGTGAAACTTAAACTCATGAGGAGGTAGGCCACAACCTGTATATAAACCAATGTATAAATACCCGAATAGCATGAACATAGTCAAGTACGTTTCTTTGTAGCCCACTGACATAGGCGAATTATTTAAATATATATATAACTGAACCGGGATTCAGCGTAGGCTATTCAACTCGCTCCTATATATTTAGCTCATACACTGGACATTTTTAGTCAGTGATTTAATACCCGTACTGAAATTCTTTGGTTTGAGCCTACAGCTGCAGCTGCTGCAGTGACTGGTCCGTATGGGGGATAGCGCCTGGGGGAGTCCTAAACCATAAACGCAGCGACCGTACAGACTCCAACACAGATGGCCCCCTAGCAATTAATGACACAGAAAATTCTGGATCGGGAGGATGCGAAGAATTGATCATCGACACATGTTAGTATAACCCCCCCCCCCCTCTCTCTCTCTCTCTATCTCTCTCTCTCGCTCTCATACACACACACCACAGATATAGCAGGCCTATGAATTCATGAATTCATTTTGTACGACATACCTCATTTGCTTACTAACTCCTCTTATGCTGTGGGTAGATTTATTGGGTGATTTGTATTATAATCTTAGTTAGCCCTACAACACTCTGGAACTGTGATGGCAGCGGTTTCTTATACATTTCCGGTCCCCGTTGCGGTAAAGCCTATATGACGCTGTAAATTAATCTACTGCAATCTCGTGGATCCAATTTATTCCGTGTATAATACTCAAATGAATGCTAGGCTTCGCCATGCTATGGTCCACGGCGCATCGTTTGAAATATAGTAATACAGACCCCGTTCCGGATAAAAAAGTTAATGACCAATTGATTGAACTGTCGTTATTAATCACGTCTGGCGCTTGACGACACGTGATAAAGCTCGCGCTCGACTGTAACGCCGACTGTTCTGAAAATGTCGCGTGGGCCACATCCTCATTCAGATGTAAAATGTGGATTGCACCCAACAATGATAGAGGTTGTTATAGTTTCTTCATGCAAGGCCATCCCATCATATTAGATTTTTCCCTCTCTTCCCGTGTGTTGGGTATGAATTTCCATTTTTGCAATTATGGTACATGAAAAAGGCCACTATTTGTCAGAAATGCTAAACCTCATCTAAACCAGAGATCAACATCAAAGTGTCTATCTATCCACACTGAAAACCCAATTAAAATCTAATTGTGAGCTTAGTTTTGCTGGGTGGCCATCCCCATTGTAGAATTTTCATTAAACTTGTCTTTACATCTTACATATTTGCAGGGGCGATTACCATTTTCACAATTAAAGATCGCCACAAGGATATGTGAAATACAGCCGTTGCTCTTACATGGGAACTATTGCAACTTCTATGGACGTGAGCTCCAGAGGTATATAGCTGCTTATTTGTTAGCGTTAGCCTCATGACACAGTCCAGTTACATGGGAACTATTGCAACTTTTATGGACGTGAGCTCCAGAGGTATATAGCTGCTTATTTGTTAGCCTTAGCCTCATGACACAGTCAAAGTGAAACCAGGCTAATGGCGCTAATGGCACTGAGGTGCTTCGAGAGAGAAACCATTACCGTCGCTGCAACAGGAGATAAAAGCGTGGTGCTAGCTGACCGCGGCTGGCCCGAGAACAGTCCATTTCCCTCTAAGTGGGCCAGGAGGCAGCAGCAGCAGCATAAACCTCTTCATGTTCCTCCTTTCATCCGACGCGGATCTGACTAAATCCGATAGGCCTTTTTTTCTGCGCGGTCCGGTTTCCGCGTGTCCGTCTGGGAGATAGCCTAAGCAAATGCGCGAATGAGACTCCGAGCGAGGCGGAGGGGAAGATGGGGGTGATGTATACACAGACTGACAGAGAGAGAGAGAGAGAGAGAGAGAGAGAGAGAGAGAGAGAGAGAGAGGATGTGAGTGGGAGAATGGCTTCATGTGAGTGTGTGAGTAAGAAATACACGAAGAAGAAGAGTGGGGGGAAAGGTGGGAGACAGACATGGATACAGAAAAGTGGTAGAAAAAGTCAGGGAATAAAAAGGACAAAATTACGGCATAAAAAAGGGTGTAAGTTACAGACATGGCTATCGTTCAAAGGATACATAAAAAAGTAATGCCTAAAAAATAAATACACACACTACTTTTGTTAAAAGTTGATTTTTTCAGCTTGTTCTTTATTTCTGTAATCACCATTCTTAGTTCAATGTACATTTTTTATTCATTCCAGTCAAAGGTAAACATGATTGTTTTCTGTTGTTTCCAACTCTAATAAATGCTTTTGTCTTTCTTATACAATCTCTCCGTCTTCCCCACTTACCTTCTACTCTCTTTAATCTCTCTCACACACACACTCTCTATCACGCACACGCACACACAAACACACAGACCCACTCCCCCCACACACACACATGCACACATACTAATACAAACTTGCACATTAAAAACCTAAAGAAATGTGTACAAACATACATATGTAAACACTCAGTTAATACACCAGTTCTCTCTCTCTCTCGTGTCTAGGTTTTTAAGTGCAATATTTGAAGAGCCATTTCTTCGTCCTGATCAATTCTTCACCAGTTCCTATTCTAGCCACCCCCCCTCCTTTGCCCCCCCCACCCGCCATGCCCACCTGATCCTCTCTTCATAGTATTCTCACATAATACAGAGCAGTAAAATCTTGCTCTCCATTTTCAAATTTGAAAAAAAAAAAAATCCATGAAATTTCTTTTTCATTCCGGAACAGTGGTCAGCAATCCGGGTCCTGAAGAGCCACAAGGTTTGCCTGCCTTTGTCCTCGACTTAAAATCAGTGACCCATCCAGATCCAATAAATGAAATCACGGGTCTCCAACTACAGTCCCGGAGAGCCACAGTCTCTGCTGCTTTTTGGTGTGATTTCCTTTCAATCAGCAGCCATTTTAGGCCTTGGAAACAAGGCGTGTGGACTCTTTAGCCAATCAGTGGCATGAATCTTTAAGCTGAAAGGTCAGAAATATGTGATTAGAATGTTCTTAACTGAACATTCTAATGCTGATGTCACAATCACTACTGGTAATTGAACTCAGAGGAGTTCTAGAACGCTGACTTAGAATTTTGAAGAAAAAAAAACTTTTTAAAAAACCTAGTCGTTTAAATTAACCACTTAAGTGCAGGAACACATCCAAAAACCAGCAGACACAGTGGCCCTCCAGGACTTGTGTTTGAGGTCCCTGCTGTAAATGACTAAACCAGCAGAGCCTACTACTCTCCACGTACAGGGTTGAGAACCCCTTTCCCAGAACATTCCAGTAACATCAATTCATTTCTCTTCCTTCTGTATGGGGGCGCTGTGATCTAAAACACGGGTGTCCAGTCTTATCCGGAAAGGGCTGGCGTGGGTGCAGGTTCTTGTTCTAGCCCAGCTCTAAGGCACCTGATTGTACTTGTCAAGGTCTTCACTGAAAACCGCGATTAGTTAAGTAGCGAATCAGGTGTCACAGCGCTGGGCTAAACCACAACACCTGCACCCACGCCGGCCCTTTTCGGATAAGACTGGACACGCCCACTCTAAGAAGAAACATGGTCACTTTTACACCTCTACCATGGCACGCTATCACATGATATAGTAAAGCATAGTTAACTCTGGCACAATATTAAAATATAGTACAGTAAAGCATTTCCACTGTTAACAAGTTGCTATCATACAGTAATTGTACCACAGTAACATGCTTGTTACCTTTGCAGCTTTTACAATCCCTCAAATCAGCATATTTTAGAATTAATCACACTGCATCAAAGCATTATGTCAATCACACATTGTTTTTTTCACCACTGAAGCATTTTTCCGATATTTTGATGCATTGAAATGACTTGAGTTTATTCGGTCTCAAATCGCATTGGGCACCGCTACGTCCGTTTAATATTTGCTGGAAAACGTCCAAGTGTGACGCTAAGGCTTGGCTGAAACTTTTCAAGAGTCGACAAAGAAACAAAAAAAAAAACAAACAAACCATGATGTATGACAAAGAGCCGCAGTCACAGTTCTGTTGCTGCACCAAAGAAAATTCTGAGCAACATTTTGAAAAATCTATACGAAGATATAAAAAACTGTGTGTTGGTGTGTGTGTATATGCGAGTGTGTGTGTGTCTGTGCTTTGCTAAAAGGGGACCCAGCGAGTCTATTTTGAATTCCCCTCACACCCCCAATCCCAGCCTGCAATTCCACAAGCTGCCACTGGGGGCAGGCACTTCCACTCTGCTGGTATCCTTCTGGTTGAACAGGATGCAACAACAAGTTAGGGGTTCTGAGAAATCAAACAATGACAAATTACAATATCACTTAAAAAAAAACATTGCACTTGGCCATTCACTGAATATGCATGGATAATCTATGCTTTCTCAGTTTCATCCTCACAGATTGGGGGGGGAGAGAGGGAAGGGAGTCACAATCTGTTAATTCAAGGTGGAACCAGAGAAGCTTCCATCTGGTCGAACAAAATTAAAAATTAGGCACATGGGCTGGTTCTAACACACCATTTCATTGGCTAGCTACTAGTTGTCCTAGGCAGATCTGAAAGGTGCAGGGGTCAGAAAGTAAAAGTCCTGCCGTGTGTTTCTTCCACCCATGAACTCAGCCAGCTGATTTCACTAATTAGTTCTACCTCCTGGCTGAAGAAATGTGCTAATTGGCAAATCCAGGTGACTGGAACAAAACACCGGGGAGGACTTTTTTCTTTCTGAACCTGGATTTTCCACCTCAGGGTCCTGGTTAGCAGTGCAATGTGGCAGCACGTGAGGTGCGTGTTTATAAGAACCCAAGCTTGGACCCCAGGCACGGCCCTCATAGACTACCCTTCCTCAGTGCGCATGAGCTGGACGCCCAGTTGTACAAACGGGCAGAGTACAAAACTCAGTCCACGCGCTCCAGACAAGGCCGTCCGTGAAGCTAACAGACAACCACCATGTGAATAATGACATCGCGGCACATTGCCTTTAAAGGGTGAGCCGCGGAGGTCTGTTGATCGGGGCCCAGCCCTAGGCCGTACGCACCTGCTGGGCCGGCCTGTCGATCGCACCGCGAGACGTCGCGGGCAGTCAGCTCCCCGGATGGAAATCGAGGTTCGCGGGGTTCGGCGCGGCCAACCGAAGCGAGAGGGTTTTGTTAATCGGGGATTTAATAAATGCAAACAAAGCACTTTCAGTGACCTCACACTTCGGCCTCCATCTGGAAATGCATTTTAAATGGTCACACGGCCAATGAAGTCTCCGCAACGGATACGCTGAGCACGGACACTTAGTTCTGGGGAAATGAAAGAGGCGATTATATTCATATTACGATAATCGTGAAAACGAACACCCGGTGAAATATAAAAATGGAAAATGCTTTGTGTGGTCCCATTCGCTGCAGTGATAACTGCACTTGTAACCTGGAGGATGCTTAGTGGAATCCCAGCTGGGGGAGACTCGTCTGACTGTTCAATCTTTGATCAAGATGCGCGAACCACTTCAGGGACATTCCGTCAGGATATCTCTCATTTCATCAGCAGGCGTGTGAGGTATGTGAGATGGTACCTCAGTGACTTGAGGGTTTTACTCAGCACGCAATCAGCGCAAACAGGATGACGAAAGTGGAATTCTCTTGACGAGGCACCGTGACTTCCTGGAAAAAAAAAAAAAAAAAAAAAAACTCAAAAGAGTTGCCCTGCGGCTGCCGGGGCAGGCCGTCTGGGGGAAAACTCACTGTGACGCTCGCGAGCGGTTAGTTTGCGTACAGTGGGGGGTGTAGGTCCATTTACAATACTGTTTTTCTGCCTGACTGGATACGTTTTGGATAAGTTATGAGGGGTAAAATGTGTTCAGCCCAAAAAAAAAAAAAAGGTAAAAAAGTGTGTTGTATTTACAGTATGGAGCACGGAATGCTGTTTTGTGACGTAAACTAGAGAGCTGCTGGGGAGCCGCACGTGATACCGTGGGTACGAGGCCAGGGGGTTGCGGGTTCAAATGGTAGGTGGGAGGCACAGCCCGATGCTTCAGTGCCACGCCCAGCGGTTCAAACAGACGACTGCGTCGTTTGCCCGGCTTGAGGATTTCCGCGGACGGAATAAACTGTAACCCCTAGCAACCAGTGCCACTCTGTACATTCATACCAGTTTACAAATAAATAAATAATAATAATAATAAAAAAAAACCTACAGCCGTTCCGGCACACCCGGACAGTTACAGCTGAGCTGATAAGTCGCCACGGTGTGGCTAGGCTACGCTACTGTAAACCCAGGTGAATGAAGGCTCGGCAGTTCTCCATGGCAACGCGTAGCCAGCACACTCTCGACTGTAATCGAGTCTCCGTAGGACTCGTCCGAAAACCAAAGTTTCTATGGTAAACTTTGTCCGTAGTTTGTCGCCGCTGCTCCCCTGTGAATTCAAAAACCTTAGGGCAGCAATGGGCAGTCAATCCTGGTCCGGTTCAGTGCGGTTCTGGTCCAGTTCCGGTCCAGATAGGACCGGCGGAGTCCTCCTCCAGCACTGCGTCGTGTTCTAATTGAGTTTAAATGACACACAGAAGTCCGGTTCGGAGCGCAGCTTCTGCAGCGGATGGTCACAGGGCTGGCGTGTTCCAGCCCGTGCCCCGTTGCATCCCCAACGCGTGCGTCACGTGTCCGACACGCCTGTTCCTCGCGACAACGCAGAAAGCAGGGTTCACGCACACGTGTA
The DNA here is from genome assembly GCF_018555375.3 of Anguilla rostrata. Lineage (NCBI taxonomy): Eukaryota > Metazoa > Chordata > Actinopteri > Anguilliformes > Anguillidae > Anguilla > Anguilla rostrata. The sequence goes on along the minus strand of NC_057940.1, from coordinate 50,854,230 downwards.
ACGAGCACTTGTGCATTTCCTCACACGCGCGATGCGCGCCGCACCATTCCGTTTGCCTGTGACGCTGAGACGTAGACATACGGGAATTACACACGTCCCAGGGCGCGCGTGGCACACGCCAGGGCTGGCACCGGCGGTTAGCGTGTACTAGCGGCAAGGGCAGCGCGTTTCTGTTTCTGCATTTCTGCAGTCAGAGGCAGTTCAGCTCATTTGTTCGTTCTTTCCCTCTCTCTCCGCCCGTTTCCGGGTCGTCGTTCGTCCCGGGTCCGGGTTCGAGCGCCCCCGGGGTGCGCCCCACTGGGACAGCGCGAGGCATCGGACGCGCCGCGCTCCTCCGAAATCTTCCGGTCCAGTCTCTGTCCTCCCTTCTCTCCACCACCCCCCTCCCCCCCACACCCACCCCAGCAACCCTCCGTTCGTACCCGAGGCCTCTCCCTCCGGCCGAGCTCTCCCGTGGGCCGGCTGCGGGCTGTCGGCGTGACGTCGTCGCGGCGGTGGTTGCTAGGAGACCGAGAGGGCGGCCAGGAAGAGCGCGGCGACGGTGAGCAGCAGGCGGTCATGGGAGGGGCTACTGCCGCTGATGCTCTTCTCCAGTTTGGGGATTTCGGGGTTAAACTCGTCTGGGAGAGAGAGGGACAGAGAGAGAGAGATATTATACACTAATAAGCATTTTATGTCTGTTATTTTCATCCTCATATTTATTGTTGTTGTTCTTATCATCATTGTTGTTGTTGATTAATACACTTTGGCAATAGGTATCTGAAAATATGTCATGCCAATAAAGCACTGAATTTGAGAGAGAGAGAGAGTGAGAGAGAGAAGAGGGAGGGCGAGAGAGAGAGAGACAGGTGGGAGGGAGCGAGACAGAGAGAGAGGAGAGAGGGCAAGAGAGCGAGAGAGAGAGCACAAACCTTAGTACTGGGCGTAAAATGTGACACCCTGTTACATTCACTCTACCATGACAGAGGAAGAGGAGTTCCCCCTGCACATAGTGTCTGAACCACAAAACACCCAAGGACAGAAACAGAGAGACATGAAAAGAGGCAAGGAGAAAGGGAGAGAGGCTGGCTGGGGATGAGGAGAAATGAAGAGGGCGGTAGCAGGAAGAGGATGGGGAGAGAAAGATGGAAAGGTTACGCGACAAAGGGAAAAAGAGATGGAGAGATGGTGCAGGTACATGCACAGACATGAGAGACACACTGACTAAGGGAAACACTGACTGAGGAACACACTGACTGAGGGACACACTGACTGAGGAAGATACTCTGACTGAGGGAGAACACACAGGGTTTGGGGTCGTGGCCTACCCTGACCCACTCTGATGGGAACTTTAGAGGTTAAACTACTGATGGGGTGGGACACAGAGGAACACACTGGTGCAGGACGATACCAGACCTCTGACTACTCATATGGGGGTTTATCTGGGGGGGTGGGGGGGTCCTCCTGCCTGGAGAACAAAATCTGACTCAGCTGTATGGCTGGCATCCCGTTGCATGTCAGAATGGCTATGGAGACAGGTCTTTGGCCGGCTGTCTGTCTGTCTTATACAGTCTACGGGGGCACACCGTAGACTGTATAAAAATAGGGGCACACGTACGTGATGCAGGCGGACGTGTACGCTCAGCGGGTCTACGAGCTCTGCAGTGGCTCGCTCGCTGTGGTCACCAGGTTCAGGAGCGGTGGTCGGTTTGAGAAATAAAAGTCTTAAATACATTAAAAATGGAAAAACGTGCGGTAGAATTGACCGCACGTGTTAATAAACTTGTACGTTCATCATATCGTTTACAGAGTAATATCTTTAACACGGAGATTGTTTATTTAGAAGGGTTTGGATCACCATTTAAACTGCTAAACGATTAAGGAGTTTCAGTTGCTAGAACTTTCCATTCAACAACACAGGGACAAAGCTGGAGCAGAGCGGGACTGTCAATGGACAGTGTGTAAAGGCCACCATTTTTGTTTTTGAAAATCACAAATGCTTCTGCTTCTTTATGATTCATTTTGGGGGTCAGGTGATATTTTCACTGTAGAAATGGTGTCATAGGAGACAAGAGAGGCCAAGTCAGAGAGGGTGGGATGCTTACTTCTCAGCTGTGCTGTAAACTGAAACTGAAAACTGAAGACAGACCGCGCTATGCTAGCAATACTGGTCACGTTCTCTGAGAAAGAACATGACAACAGCAGTACTAGCGTTTCCAACGTTAGGAAAAAGAGTTGGACATATTGTTGATATAGGGCATCTTGGGAAATGTAGTCCTGCCCAAATGACCAATGCTTCAAGATCCTGGGCCTTGGGTCGCTCTGATGACCTCCAGAACACTTCAGCTCACAAGTCAGTTGACTTCCTGGACTTCTGAAGGTAACCATGGGTACAGAGAAGAAAAACTTTATCAGTCGCCCGCTCTGCTCCTGTCAAACACATTCATGGCAGGGTTGGGAGGGTCTTGCCGACTTTAATAAGAACGCATTAACGTACCGCCAATACGCGACGGCTCCCGGGGGGCCGAAAAGGGCAGCGGGGCCCCAGAGCGGGGCCCGGAAACCCTGCCAGCGTTCACCCACACTTCAGGCTTTTGGTTCCCTCGCACGCGTCTACCACCGCGTTTAGCCCGTTAGCCCGCCCGCGACGACCTGAGAACATTTCCTCTCCCGCTAACGCTGCTCGCTAAGTGCCTCCGCGCCGCAGGCCGGGCCAGGGCAGCGCGCGTGGGCGGGCCGGTCTGAGAGCCGGTTCGGCTGAATGGCGGGCCGTGACCCTGTATGCCAGCCGTTTCTCTGCCGTCCCCGTAGAAGGACCTTGTCCACGCTGTCCTCTTCGCACGGGACGCTAGATGCGTTTGGTTTTTCGAGAGTGGGGCGGGGCTGGTTGGGTGGGGGGGGGGGGTGGCTGTCCCGGATCCAACTTGCCATCGTCCTGGGGAGGGGGGTGGGGGGGCATACGGGTGTGAGGTCGTGTTTAACGCTGGGGGGGGGACGAGACCCCACGCTGAGAACATCAAACTGATTGGAGGCGGGCCGAGAGAGAGCTGTAAGTGGGCCCGCGGTTCTTAGAGAGAGAAAGAGGGAGAGAGAGAGAGAGAGAGAGAGGGAGACTGAGGGGGAAAAAAGAAAGGCGATAACACGGCTTGCTACAGACGCCCAGCGAGACGCAGAGAGCAGTGCTTTCTCTCAGCCGAGCGATTACACGTGCCCCCGTGGAGCCTCCAAAGGAGGGAGCTCACCAGGGAGAGAGGGAGAGGGGGAGGAGAGACAGGGAGAGAGAGGGAGGGAGGGAGGAGAGAGAGGGGAGGGAGAGGGAGGGAGGGAGAGAGGAGGGAGTAGGAGGGAGAGGGAGAGAGAGAAGGAGGGAGGGAGAGGAGGAGGAGGAGGGAGAGAGAGGAGAGGAGAGGAGGGAGGAGGGGAGAGAGGGAGAGAGAGGGAGGGAGGGAGAGAGAGGAAGGGAGAGAGAGAGAGGGGGAGAGGAAAGTTGGGCGAGGACGCAGTGATTTATAGCGTTTAGCGACCGTGCGGTCTGAATGACTGCGCCCCAGCGATAAGGCGCAGACGGAATGTTCCGGGGGCTTCCGTGCGCCGCTGGGTGGCAAGATGTTCCGAGGACAGGGACAGACGGACAGACAGACGGAGGGACGCTCCCAGGAAACACGGAAAACTCCGAGAACAGAAACCCCGGCGTTATGAACTACACACAGGAAATATGACTGATCTGAGACTCAGAAAGAGAGGGGGGGGGGGTTAGCATGAATTTAGCATCGCGCGTTGTGGTGATATTAAATGGCCTTAATGTCTCTGGTCCTAGTGTTCCTTCTGAAGTGACGCTGCTCAAAGGAGCGGCTGGAGATGGGACAGAAAAGATGAGAGGGAGTGAGCGAGATGGAGAAAGTGAGGGAGAGCGGTTGTTTTTTGTTTTGTTTTGTTTTTCGGGAAAGGGAGAAGGGGGCACTCACCGATGTCGTGTATTTTGATGTTGGGCCTGAGAGTGTAGTCGGACGGGGTGGGGTGGGGATCGTCTACTGTGTGGGAGGCTGGGAGACACAGAGACGGGTTAACTGGCCAGGGTGCCCAATTAACACAGAGCGCTCGATTAACACAGAGCGCACAGAGACTGAGAAATAACACAGAGCACACAGGAACACAGAAACTGAATGGGGATCAAAATGGATCAAAACTGAGAGGGAGAGAGAGAGAGAAAGAGAGTGGGAGGAAGGCAGAGAAAGAGAGAGGGAAGAAGAGAGAGGGGGGGAGTAGAGAAAAGAGGGGAGGGAGGAAGAGGAGAAAGGAGGGGGAGAGGGGAGGGATGGAGGGAGGAATAGAGGGAGAAAGGAGGGGGAGAGGGGAGGGAGGGAGGAATAGAGGGAGAAAGGAGGGGGAGAGGGGAGGGAGGGAGGAAGAGAGGGAGAAAGGAGGGGGAGAGGGGAGGGTGGGAGGGAGGGAGAGAGGGAGAAGGGGGGGAGGGAGTCGCGGCTCTCGCAGACAGGAAGCAGGTTAATAAAACATGCAGCGGTGGTAGACTGGCTCAGCATCGCTGAGTCTGACAGGTGTGCACTCACACAGACTGACTGGCACAGAAAGAGGGGGGCAGACACAGCCTGTACACAGTCCCTGACTGGCCTGCCAGAGGGGTGGATTAACACTAGAACAGGAAGGGGGGGGGGGCAGGGGGGCTGCACAGGCAGAGTGGCTGAGAAGAGCGCTGTAGAGAGAGAGAGAGAGAGAGTCTGACGCGCATCGCCGTGGTAACGGTTGGCTAGCGCCCGGGACGGATCACCTGCAGGTGACCCCAGCCCCTCCCGCTGCCTCGAGCCAGGCCAGGAACGCCGAACGCGGAACGGGGTCACTGAACACCGATCGCTGCCCTGCACCGCACAGGTCACTGAACACGGGAACGGGCCTCTTTAACACAGTGTGTACTGAGTTTCTGAACACAGTGCACAGTGTACCTGGAAGCTTACTTCACACAGTGTAACCCAACATTAATCCATGAACACAATGCATATTAGCGTCCTGCCCTTCCTAACACGGGTGTACACCAGCATCGGATACTCAACACAGGGTGTACCATCCAGGTCCACCATATTTCAGCATGTGTTACTGAACACAGCGCGGGGAATTCATTAACACAGTGAAGTAATTAACAGAGTGTGTATTGATATAAACTACTGAACACAGTCTAAACCGGCTGACCAAACACAATGTATCCTAGCCTGAGTTACTGAACACAATCTATCCCAGCGCATCATGGAGCACTGCACACAGGGACCAGTCTCCTGAACACAGTGACCGGCCTCCTGATCTGGAGCTGAACGCTGCAACCTGAACTCTTGTTAAACGGCACGTTCCAGCCGAGCTTACCGAATTCTGCAGCGGACGAACAGGCTGAGAACATACATGCCGGGGAGGGGAGGGGGGGTCGGAGAAGGAAAGGAGAGCAGCCAGGAGGAAGGGAGGGATACTGAAGATAGAAAAAAGGACAGAAAAAGAAAGAAAGAATGACTCTCCACAGTGCTGAATCTAAGTGGCCACCACGCAGACAGGGTGGTGAGAGAGACACAGGGGAGAGAGAGAGAGAGGGACAGGGAGAGGACGAGAGGACGGAGAGATGGAGCGAGGGATGAACGGAGGAAGAGAGCGACGGGGGGGCACTCACTGGCCGAGCAGCAGACGTACACCCTCAGTCTCAGGCAGCTGTGGCCATGGTGATGGGTGGGCGTGGCTGCAAAGACAACAAACAAACACACGTCAGCTACGCGCCACCTACTGGCCGCCGGGCTCCATAGCATCAGCCCCGTTAGCGGAGAGGAAGTCGTGGAGAAGCGGCGCCGGTGATGTCATATCCAGGGGACTCAAGCAGACGGAATATTAGCAAACCGCAGCGATTGGCAGTGACGATGTGGCAGATGTGACAGTTTTTCCCTGTTTCCTTACGCAGGACTATGGACTGCGAGTACCAGTCAAACACAGCTGTTCCATTAGCATTCCGAAGTAGCGTGACTACTGCACTACCCACAGATCTAACACTCAGGTAACGTGGAGCCAATCAGATTAATAACCTTAAAATCCCAACAGCCTATCACGTGGGATTTTATGCATGTGATCACGTACATTTCAAATGAATGAGTAGCTCTCGCGCTGGCGCGCATAGATTTATCCGCGTGGTTTTTATCGGGCCTGTCCCCTCTTATCTGGGCAGGGCCTGCGCGGACGTGGCGGTTTCCCTCCAGCGCGGGGCTCAAACTCCCGATTTAACGAACCGTGGGGCCCGCACCCCAAAACCCGCCGCTCGCTGATTAGATCGAATCGGGCGTCTCGGTGCGGCACCAGATCAGCAGCCTGCAGCCACGTAGACTGTGAGATGACACTGGACATCTCCGCTCCAGATGTACTCCCAGTGTGGCACAGCGCTACTTACGCATTTATCAGTGTACTGTGGGGATACTCAAATGGGGATCCGTGCTCTACAGACATACTCAGAGATGTGAGAGTGTATTTTATCGATGGATATATGACATTGTGTTTCAATAATTGTACGACAATTGAACTAAATTGTATTAAGTACCTGTGTACCCCAGAGAAACTACTGGATGTAGCAGCATACTGTGTAATTGTATCAGTGTACTACAGTGATAGTCAGATAAAGTACAACACTGCTTAACAGTATCGGTGTACTATAGTGGTATTCAGATATAGTACTACACTGCATAACTGTATCAGTGTACTACAGCGATACTCAGATATAGTACTACACTGCATAACTGTATCAGTGCACTACAGTGATACACATAGATATAGTACTGCACTGCTTAACTGTGTCAGTGTATTACAGTGATACACATAAATATAATACTACACTGCTTTACTGTATCAGTGTACTACAGCGATACTCAGATATAGTACTACACTGCTCAACTTAATTAGTGGACTACAACGATACTCAGATATAGTACTACACTGCATAACTGTATCAGTGTACTACAGTGATACACATAGATATAGTACTACACTGCATAACTGTATCAGTGTACTACAGCGATACTCAGATATAGTACTACACTGCATAACTGTATCAGTGTACTACAGCGATACTCAGATATAGTACTACACTGCATAACTGTATCAGTGTACTACAGTGACACACATAGATATAGTACTACACTGCATAACTGTATCAGTGTACTACAGCGATACTCAGATATAGTACTACACTGCATAACTGTATCAGTGTACTACAGTGATACACACAGATATAGTACTACACTGCATAACTGTATCAGTGTACTACAGCGATACACATAGATATAGTACAACACTGCATAACTGTATCAGTGTATTACAGCGATACTCAGATATAGTACTACACTGCATAACTGTATCAGTGTACTACAGCGATACTCAGATATAGTACTACACTGCATAACTGTATCAGTGTACTACAGCGATACTCAGATATAGTACTACACTGCATAACTGTATCAGTGTACTACAGCGATACTCAGATATAGTACTACACTGCATAACTGTATCAGTGTACTACAGCGATACTCAGATATAGTACTACACTGCATAACTGTATCAGTGTACTACAGCGATACTCAGATATAGTACTACACTGCATAACTGTATCAGTGTACTACAGCGATACTCAGATATAGTACTACACTGCATAACTGTATCAGTGGACTACAGCGATACTCAGATATAGTACTACACTGCATAACTGTATCAGTGTACTACAGCGATACTCAGATATAGTACTACACTGCATAACTGTATCAGTGTACTACAGTGATACTGATATATAGGAGTGCACTACACTAATACACACAGCTGACCCCACAGCGGAGACGCAGCGAGAGGTGGCAGAGGTTCCCCGGAGGCACTCACAGATGTAGTAGTGTAGGAGAGTAAGCGCTCACTGTAACTCACAGATGTAGTAGTGTAGGAGAGTAAGCGCTCACTGTAACTCACAGATGTAGTAGTGTAGGAGAGTAAGCGCTCACTGTAACTCACAGATGTAGTAGTGTAGGAGAGTAAGCGCTCACTGTAACTCACAGATGTAGTAGTGTAGGAGAGTAAGCGCTCACTGTAACTCACAGATGTAGTAGTGTAGGAGAGTAAGCGCTCACTGTAACTCACAGATGTAGTAGTAGTCCTGTCCCACGTTGAACTCGTAGCCCAGCGAGAAGGCGCTGTACCGCTGGAACTTCTCGGAGAACTTGATGGGCGCGTGCGGGGCGTACGGCCGGTTGCACTCCCAGCGCTTGGAGCCCAGGCGGTGGTCGCAGGTGCGGTAGCCGCGGTAGGTGACCATGTAGAGGACGTACTGCTCGCTGAAGCCCCGCCGGCTGTCGTTGTAGTGCGGGCAGTAGATGTCCAGGTAGTCGTTCACGTTCACCTGCACCGTGTAGCCCTCCCTGCGCAAGCTGCGAGACAATTCGGCTCCAGTTCAGTTCAATTTTGTTTGCGTAGCACTTTTTAGCAGTTTTTTTTTTACAGAGAACTGTCACAAAGACGCTTTACAGAGTAGCAAGGCAAGAAACGGAGCAAACAGAGCTAACAGAGCAAACAACAGGCCTGAACCTCCAAATAGCAAGTCCATAAAGTAAAAAAACTCCCAGTGGAGAGAAAACACTCAAACGGCAATGAGGAAAAAACTCCCCAATGGGAATTGATCTCGAGAGCAACCCGGCTATAGAGGGGGAGCCCATCCTCCACTGGCCAGCCTGGTGCACAGTAGCAGTAGAATGGAATGTGACAGAGGGGCAGGCTCTGACCAATCGCGTCCAATCAACCGACCGAGCGACCAATGAGCTGCGAAGAAACGCGAGGAATCGATTATGAGAACAGGTCGCCGGGCAGATTTCGGCTCGCCGTTTTTCTACGGACAGACCGGAGCTGTGTTTCCTAAATTATGGGTCGGGACCCAAAAAAGAGTCACGGGAGTGTATGAGGCGGGTCCGGGAATGAGTCTGTAGTCCAGTAGGCTATGCTAGTATGTGTATTTGATGGGTCCCTGAAAGGTACTACATTTATAATTTTGGGTCGCGATATTCCTAAATTTCAGAACCAGTGGACTAGAGAACCCAGGATTGGGTCAAGACCGGCGCTGAACCCTCCAAGGGTCCGTGCCTCCACCACATGATCTGGGGAAGCTGCTCCATCCATTGCAACTCATAAAAGCAAACAAAATAAAAAGAAGCTACAAGGGATATTAGCGCAGAATCTCCCTTTGAATTATGTCCATCTGCGGCCTCCTTGTTCTCCTGACAAAACCGAACATGAAAGATCCTTTAAAGGCTTGGAGACGAGATGTCCTTTGAAGGCAGACAAACAAGAGGAAGTGAGAGGGAAGATAAAAGGCTGTCAGGCGGCCGAGGGGAACCGAGGGAGGAAGACAAATATCAGGAGAGGAGCGCGGCGGGACGTCAAAGACCGAGGGAGGCGACGAGCTCTCTCCCGCTATCGTGCTATCGTGCTAACGTGCGCTGAGAACACGGCGGGAATATCGGGATTCCGAACCGGCAACGGACACCAGTGACCGGGGAAAGGGGATTCCTGCTGCTCTGTGTGAGAAACGTAATGAAAGGAAATGAAGAAGGAATGTTCATATAACATTGCTTTTTACTGCTCACAGGGCACCATATCTCTGTGGTGTTGTTTAGGGGTCTCCACGTCGATAAATAACGTCAGCCAGAGGGAGAGAGGGAGAGGGAGAGGGAGTAAGGGAGGGAGGGAGAAAGAGAGAGAGAGAGAGAGAGAGCAACAGAGGGAGGGAAAGAGGGAGGGAGAGAGCAAGGGAGGAAAGAAGAAAGAGGTAGGTAGAGAAGGAGGGAGGGAGTGCGAGAGAGAGAAAAGGAGAGAGGGAGGGAGCGAGAGAAAGAGAGAGCGAGAGAGAGGGAGGGAGCGAGAGAAAGAGAGAGCGAGAGAGAGAGGGAGAGAGCGAGAGAGAGAGAGGGAGAGAGGGAGGGAGCGAGAGAAAGAGAGAGCGAGAGAGAGAGGGAGGGAGCGAGAGAGAGAGAGAGAAGAGGGAACAGGAGGGAGGGGGAGAGATTAATACATTCTGAAGCCTTACACAGCATTAAGCATTGCTCAGATTTCTACTTTGGGCCGGTGCCAAAAAGTAGGAAATTCACAAGAACCAATCTGTCCCCTTCCAGTGAACACAGCCCTGCATTTTAAACGCAGCGAACTCGCGTCTCGCGAGCGAGCGGCCTAACCGCAGAGCCTGAAGCGCAGGATTTATTTTCTCTTTCAGACGCTCGCGTTAAAAGAGAGGGAAACGGGCTGGCGGCCAACGACACGCGCTCCTCGTGCCGACGGGGCGAACGTGAAAACGAAGAGACTGGAAAACAAACTGAGCGTGCCCAGAGCGCCTGCGGCTCACGTCAGCTGACTCGAGCGCGGAGAGCGGAAGAGGGAGCTGACGCCTGAGCTTCCGGAGCATTGCGTGCTGCAACGCTCCCGCACTGCTGCATGCGCTACTGCATGCTCTGCTGCACCTGCTGCGCCACATGCAGTCCTTCCTTTGCACCTGATGCAGGAAACACTGCGCTGGTGTGGCAGGCGACACTATGCCTCTGTGGCATTCGACACTGCGCCTCTGTTGCATGCAACGCTGCACCTCTGTGGCATGCAACGCTGCACCTCTGTGGCATGCGACACTGCACCTCTGTGGCATGCGACACTGCACCTCTGTGGCATGCGACACTGCACCTCTGTGGCATGCAACACTGCACCTCTGTGGCATGCAGCACTGCACCTCTGTGGCATGCAACACTGCACCTCTGTGGCATGCGACACTGCACCTCTGTTGCATGCGACACTGCACCTCTGTGGTATGCGACACTGCGCCTCTGTTGCATGCGACACTGCACCTCTGTGGCATGCAACGCTGCACCTCTGTGGCATGCAACGCTGCACCTCTGTGGCATGCAGCACTGCGCCTCTGTGGCATGCAACACTGCACCTCTGTGGCATGCGACACCGCACCTCTGTGGCATGCGACACTGCGCCTCTCACTGTCGCAAGAAACAGTGCATCTCTTTCGGCTGCATGCGCCTGTGTGCGTCTCTCTTCTGCATGCAGCACTGCGCCTCTCTGTGCTGCATGCAGCGCCGCATGTCTCTACTGAATGCAACAGGGCGCTTCCCTCTGTTGCGTACACCACTCCCCCTCAGTCTGTTGCATGCACCACTCTTCCTCTCTCTGCTGCAGGAAGAACATAGCTTTTAACGCAGAAAGATGGATTTCTCAATCAGCTAAGATTAAGCGTAATTTCCAGAAGCTTAATCTAATAAATGTAAACAGATAAGTCTTCTAATTCCGGTAAATAATTCATCAGCTGTAATGACACATTCACAGCAGTAGGTGTCACTAGATTTATTCTGCACCAAGCCACCAGATACTCAGGCTTTCAGATTCTCTCTCTCTCTCCCCTTCTCTCTCTCTCTCCCTCCCTTTGCTTTCTTCTGGGTCAGTTCCCCAGGGAGATTATTATTCAATTATCAAATGAGGGATCGAAAATGCCATGGTATCCTCTGCCTCTCTCCATTTCGGTGCATCCCTCTTCCTTCTCTACACCTCTCCTGAAATACCCTTTCCCTCCCTCTCCCCATTATGTACGCACGAAAGAAAAGGCCTCCTTCCAGCAATCCATGCCATACAGTTTCTGAAAATGATGTCCTTTTCTCAAAAATAGGCCGCAGTATTTTTTCCCTCGTAGTACCGTGAATAAGCGAGTGCTCTATGATTAGAGAACGACATTTAAATAGATATTTTTAAGAAAGAGAGAGAGACAGAGAGAGAGAGAGAGAGTTGCTGCTATGATTGGTTTATGCAAACAATCCCTCTGGTAATACTATGCTGATGTGTGGTCATGCCAATGAATGTAATTTGAACGGAATGGAATTGAATTGAGGGTGAGAGAGAACATTATTATTGTTCATATGGTTGTTGTTGCTACTATTGTCGTTGCTTAATGTAAACAATCGCTTTGGCAATACTGCTGATATGGTGTCATGCCAATAAGGCATATTTGAATTGAACTGAACTGAACTGAGAGAGAGAGAGATTGAGAGAGAGAATTTTGATGTTCTTGACATGAAACGCAGAATTTTCCACAACTACCTTAGAAACTATCCCAACCCCCCATTTACAGACCCACAACCCACCCCTACAAAAAAACCCAAAAACAAATGCAACACAAAAAGAAACCCCATACAATGCCCAACGACCACAGTTAATCTAAACATATCTCCATCTCCTCTTCATTGGCCACACAGCTCTCTCAATACACCACATTCTTTAAAATGTTGGCACATCATGCATCATTTTAAAATACTCAGATTCTACTCTGAGGTGCACAGAGACATAACCCCTAAACACCTGCAACACATCTGTGTGTGTGTGTGAGAGAGAGAGAGAGAGAGAGAGGGAGAGCAATGTACTTTAAAAATTTTAAATGCTCTTTATTTTTTACATTTTTACCTTAAACTGAGGGCATGGGGGAAAGCACTCTGTAGGTATTATGATGTAAGAAACAGAGAGAGAGGGGGAGGGAGGGGCTGAGCGAGCGGGGGGGACTGTGCATGCAGATGTGCAGTGAGAGGAGAGGGAGACGGAGGAGAGGGAGGGAGGGAGGGGCTGAGCGAGCCGGGGGGACTGCGCATGCAGATGTGCAGTGAGAGCAGAGGGAGGGGGAGGGAGAGGGAGGGAGGGAGGGGCTGAGCGAGCCGGGGGGACTGCGCATGCAGATGTGCAGTGAGAGCAGAGGGAGGGGGAGGGAGAGAGCTCTCCAAGAGCCTGGGGAGCCCGGGAACCAGCTCTGCAGCTGTGTGGGAAAACTGCATCTCTCCCAGACACACACACACACACTCTCTCTCTCACACACACACACTCACACACACTCACACACACACACACACACACACACACACACTCTCACACACACACACACCCACACACCTCCTCACACACAGACACACACACACACACACACACTCACACACACACCACACACACACACACACACCACACGCTCACACCACACACACACACTCTCACACACACACACTCACACCACACACACACACACACACTCTCACACACACACTCTCACACCACACACACACACACACACACCAGCACTCACACACACACACACACACACACACTCTCACACACACACACACACACACACACACTCTCATACGCACACACACACATAATCTCACACGCACACACATGCACACACACACTCTCACACACACACCTATGCACGCACACACTCACACACACACACACGCACACTCTCACACGCACACACATGCACACACACACACACAAACACACACACACACTCTCACATACACATACATACACACACACACATGCACACACACACTCTCACACGCACACACATGCACACACATGCACACACACACACACTATCACACGCACGCACATACACACACACAAACTCTCACATGCACATACATGCACACACACACACACACATGCACACACACCCCACACACATGCATGCAACTGCATCTCTCCCACACCCACACACACTCACACACGCACACACACACCATACACAGACACCACGCACAAACACACTCACACACACCACACACATACTCACACAGACCATACACACACACACACCCACAATCACACACACGCATGCAACTGCATCTCTCCAACACACACATACACGCCCGCATGTAACTGCATCTCTCCCAGACACACACACACACGCATGTAACAGCATCTCTCCCAGACACACACACACGCATGTAACAGCATCTCTCCCAGACACACACACACATGTATGCGGCCAGAATGTTATGTCACCACTTTAAACAGACAGACACAGGAAGGGGAGGGGGATTACTATAAATGACAGTGTGTGCGTGTATGTGTGCGGGGGCGGGGGGGGGGGGGGGTTGGGCGGGGGGAGGGCAGGCGACCAGGTGAGGCCTGGGGAGGGAGGGGGAGGAGTAAGAGAGAGGGAGGGATGTTATTCTCAGAGAGAAGGGACCCAGGGATAGAGGGAACAAGCATAAGGAGTGAAAGAGGGAACGAGGGAGAGAGAATGACGAGAAGAGGGAGTAAGCCTGACTATTTATAAACCCAACTAGGGAGAAGAGGAGGGAGAGAGAGAAAGAGAGAGAGGGAGAGGGAGAGGAAGGGAGAGAGGGAGGGAAGACATAGAGGCCTCCCAAGGGACGTACTGATGTGGAAAACAAATGAGGTGATGTTCTGTGCTCTCTCTCTCTTTCCCTGTCTTTATCCCTCTCTTCTGCTCCCTCCCTCTCCCGCTCTTGTTCTTTCTCCCTCTCTCCCTCCCTTTCTCCTGCCCCCATTCTCTCTCTTCCTCTCTCATATTGCCTCGTCACATGTGTTGAAAGTGCCACGAACAGATAAAAAAGAGGGGGAGAGAGAGGGAAGAGAAAAGGGGGTGATAAGAAATGAATATTGTTTTTTTTCTTCTTTTTTTTTGCAACACCTGTCTCCGCCACCTATTTCGGCTCACAAGCACCAATATTGATTTAGAAATAAAAGCACGCGCTCCGGTGCTAATAGCAATAGCGCGAGAGCGTCGGCGCTATTATTTACACGCAAACTCCGGTGGCGAGGTTTCCGCCGTATTAGCTTTCACCGACGCCGGCGGCCGCTGGAACCAGCCCCCGCCGCTATCGCGCCGGCAATAAAACCCCGCGATTTAGCCGCCCCGATCCTCCCTGCGCCGTCTCCCCGGCGGTAATAGATGGCCTTCGTTTCCTTATCGCCGCGCGTCGCTCAGTCGGAATCAAACCCGCTAATCGTTTCACCCCCGTTTGCGCGGCCCCCGTTCGGCCGGGGTGGGTGACGGACGACTCCGCGGCGGAAAATAATCGCGTCTCGAAAAAAATCGTTTTTTATTTTTTTTTTTCCGGAGCCAGATTTTTTTTTTTTTTTTTACCGGATAATTAAGGCGATGCGAGGCGCTCGGGGGTGCGGCTGCGCCCTCGTTCTTCCTGACTCCGGTCCGCGAGGTCGCGGAGCTGCTGACTCTCCTGCACGCCTGGGTTTGCAAGCAAGGTTTTCTTTTTCCCAGACTCGGCTAATTAGCTCGACGTCCCAGCGCCAGTTCAGTCCTCGCGTAGATGAGACCAGAGTGAAGCGTTTCATATCGGCGCGGATGAACAGGTATTAGCTGTTCGCGAGTTTATCACTTGTTTTTTTTTCTAAAAAGTGAGATACATAATTACTCATTTTAATAATTAAGAGCAGCAGTTGGCAGATGCAGAAATGGCCTTCTTGGCCTCCCCGTGATACAATAACGTGAGTTTATTGCTTTCTACTTCAACCGCTAACTGTCCCCCTGCTCCCTTTCTTAATTAGAATTTTTTTGAAGGGAGACATACAGACATCACATTATATTTTTCATCACATCACAGTCTGCGATATTGATTAACGCTCAAATAAATATTTTTACTGCTCTGCATTCTGGGAAATGCGCACAGCAATTAACTAATTAGACGGATAAAGGCAGGGGAATTGCCTGGAACCGGCGGCGGCCCACGCACGGCCCTCTGGGAGTTCTGACAGCCCTGCAGTGAGGCTCATTTGGATCCTAATAACAGGGAAATGGTTTCATTTGTGGGGTTACGTGTACATGCCCAGGGTACTTGCTGCTGAGAAAGAGAGTGGATGAGAGAGAGTGAGAGAGAGAGAGAGAGGGAATGAGAGAGAGATGCACATGTGTATGCCGCTTATGTGCACCTGAGCATATATTTGCTGCACTCTGTGTACAGTGTGTCCATGTTACTGGGGTACTGTGCTCTGCCAATGCAGCTTTATCGGAGCAGAGAAGCTCTGTTTGCTGAACTGAACTGAATTGAATGGAATTGAATTGAGGGAAGAGAAATGACAGATAATGGCGTATCCCTGAGAATGATCTCTGGCTCTAGCGATGTAATGGAACAGGATCTACTGACACTAAATATCACGCGCACACACAAACACACAGACAAACAAACTACACACAGACGCACACATACCACACACACACTACACACGCACACACAAACACACTACACACACACGCAGAGTGTCAGAGTGTCAATGGACCCTGTGCTTTCTAACAGGATTTCCCACAACAGAAAAGAACTCAGCAGTGATTGACAGCTCAACAGCGAATGACAGCCGAGACACACAGAAAGAACACGCCCCTCCCCTCTACCTCTCAAGGCCAGTGAGCCTGGCTGGCTGAAGGGAACGACTGGCCGTGTTGCCCAAGCCCCGTGCTAAGAGTAAGTGGGCGGGGTCTGTGAACGGACAGGCCGGCCCCGCCTTCTCCTCGGCACCATAAGTACCCCTCCGTCTGAAGAGTACACGGAGCGCTTCTTCGCTCGATGTGAACTCCCTCCCAGCGTCCAGCTCCCGGCCCGGCGGAGAAACACACTCTTCCCCCATTCTCCTTCGCCCTCTCTCCTCACGCTCTGCTCTCCTTCCTCCTCCTCTTCTCTTTGCCTCCCTCCATCAAGCTCTCCCTCCCTCCCTCCCTCTCTCTCTATTCTCTCCATCCATCGCTCTCTCAGCAAAGACGCTGGTGAATTATTGAGAGGCTGTTCGTCTCGGATACGTCAGCAGGCTTCAGGCTTCAACGCCGGTCCTCTCTTTCTTTCTCTCACTCTATCTCTTTCTCTCTCACTCTCCATCAATCCCAATGTGAAGGTTTTTTTTGTAGGACAGAAGAATGTTTCCTTCAGCAGTAAATACACAGACGATGACATTAATACATTGAGACTGAAAAAGACAATCGACACACAAAAGCACATACCTCCACCCATACGAACCCACACACACACACACACACACACACACACATACACGTGCGCGCACATACACACACACACACACAACACAATGTGCACATGCCGCACCACACACACCAACATCACGCGCACACACACACACACATCACACACACACACAACAACTAAACCAGACTTAACAAGCGCATGTGCACAACCAATCATCTGGAGTGCAACATGACACACAACACAACTATTAACAGCCTACACAACGAGCAGACACTACAGAGGCATCGACAAAACTGCACACCAACACACACACCACACTTAAAACCAGGACTTTTAACAAGCGCAGTGTGCAGCCTCAGACTCAATCATCTCCGGGGAGTGCAGTTTACGGAAATGATATTACGAACATTACTACAAACGTATGTAACGGCGTGCTTTGTCACACAAGGCGAGCTAGTAGATGGCGGCGGGCCTCAGCTGTACAGAGTGAGTCGTGTATGCGAGGTTGTCATTATATCTGGCGACGCTCAACTTAGTGTTGTGCGGGTGTGTTGGGAATTTCTTACCTATCCACAGGTTTTTTATCGTGGGATGAGGGTGTTTTGAAATATGTGTGTGCGTTTGCGAGTGTCTGTGTGTGTGCGCGCGTGTGTGTGTTTGTGTGTGTGTGTGTGAGCAAACGCGCGCTTATTTGTGTGTGGGTGTGTTTGTGTGCGTATGTATGTGTTTGTTCGGTGTGTTTGTGTGTGTCTATTTGAGTGTGCGTGTGCGTGTAGTGTTTGTGTGTGTGCGTGCTACCTGTTGTGTGTTGGTGTAGGCGCACTGTTTGTGTGTGGGTGTTGTTTGTCATGTGTCGTGTGTTATGTGTTGTGTGTTTGTGTGTGTGTGTGTTTGTCTGTACACTAGTGTGTGCTGTTATGTGTTGTGCGTGTGTGTGTGTGTGTGTGTGTGTGCTGTACACTAGTGTGTGTGTTATGTGTTGTGTGTGTGTGTGTGTGTGTGTGTGTGTTATGTGTTGTGCGTGTGTTTGTGTGTGTGTGTGTTATGTGTTGTGCGTGTATAAAAGGCTAGCAGTCCCAGTCAGGCTTAATTAGCGGTGCAGACTCAGACCCCGCAGAGCGAGTGGTGTCTCGCCGCGCTGGTGAGCGGGAGGGTGAGGGGAACGGACATTCCCCCGTTAGAGGGAGCGCGGCTCAGCCGGGCATGCTCGCCCGTAAGCCCCGCCCCTCCGGCCCCTCCCCTCAGGCCCCTCCCCTCTGGCCCCTCGCGCTGATAACAAGACTGCACTCTCCTGTAAGCCCCTCCCCTCCAGGCCCCTCGCGCTGATAACAAGACTGCACTCTCCTGTAAGCCCCTCCCCTCCAGGCCCCTCTGGCCGATAACAAGGCTGCCCTCTCCTGTAAGCACCTCCCCTCCAGCCCCTCGTGCCAATAACAAGGCTGCCCTCTCCTGTAAGCCCCTCCCCTCCAGCCCCTCGTGCCAATAACAAGGCTGCCCTCTCCTGTAAGCCCCTCCCCTCTGCCCCTCGCCAATAACAAGGCTGCCCTCTCCTGTAAGCCCCTCCCCTCCAGCCCCTCGCGCCAATAACAAGGCTGCACTCTCCTGTAAGCCCCTCCCCTCCGGCACCTCAACACTCCTTATTGGGGCAGGACCGCGGCTGGACAGAGCGTTCGCTTCCGTCGCCGCGGAAACGATTAGCATAAGCGCACGCGCGCGCTCGTTCGCGCCGGGGGGGCTCTGATCTCCGATTGGACCTTAAAGCGCTTAGCGTCCTCCGTGACAGCGTGTGGCCAGGGGTAACCACGGGTCGCCTTCAAAGAGCCAACTCTTCAGATAAAGACACTCACTTGCTTGATAATTGACTCTTTTTACTGCCCTGTCATATTGAAAAGGCCGCTCTGGATCCTTTCTCAGTGTGCTATGCCCAGGAATCATTCTTCGTGCCCCATGCTAGCAGGGACCAGCGGTAATAGTTATACTGCATTGTGTCTGGTTTCTAATGTGTAATTACATTGTAACAACATTGGAACTCACGTGTAATAACAGTTCAGATCACGTAAACGTATTCATAGCCAAACCTTAGCCTTAATCCAAACCAGCTCTTGCCTTTTTACATAATTACACATTTATGCTGTGAAATAATGCCAATACATCACAAAAAAAACGTTTATTTAACTGACGTGTTAACATTGCATGCTGTCCAAGAATTACCCAACATCCGATGCCAACTTAATATAAATAATGAGCACGTAATCTCTTTTAGTCCATTTTTCTCTAGCCAAACACTGTAATGTTTACAGACTGCTAGATTTCATTTTAATAACCGATTTCAAATCCGGCAGATTACGCCAAAAGAAAAGTTCTTTCTTTCTGGACGTGACCTCGGGCTGTGTTTTCCCCGGCTGTCGGGGGCGCCGATCGTCTCGTTTGCATAACAGAAATCGCACGAAACTTCGCTTCGTCTTCGGCGAAGTAAACAACGCCCACGTTCCCGGGCCCAGATTTCACACGTTGTATAAGCGGCCTGTGTGAAGACGCGCTCTGGTGTTTCCACTGTGTTTCCATTGAGCGCTAACCTTCGTGTGCATCGCTTGTATACGTCGTACGCATTTACCCTGAAATGCAACCGCAGTCTATTTGATTTTGTGCTTCTACATTTAATATACTTAAGATTTATCGTACCTTCAAACACGTAAGTTTACCTTGACATTTAGTATACACCTAAATGTGTCCCTTTGAAAATATAACAAGACCAGGTCAAAACCTAGTATATAGCCGGACCTCTCCGGCCGACCAATGGTGTAACTTCATAACTTGGCCGACCAATGATGTAACTTCATCACTCAGTCGCTCAGTCGGTCACAGACATTGGTGTTTGTAGGGCTGGCCCCGCTGTTGCGGTCCAGCCAAAAATGTGACATCATTTGTGCCCAGGTGTGTAGTGTGGGCAGAAGAGTGGAGGTGGACAGCCAATAAGAGAGGACTATGAGAAGTGCAGTTTGTGCGGTCGTTCTCCAGACCGGCGGTTCATGAGACCAGCGCTACAGACAGACGGACGGACGCGTCTGGGATCCGCGGCGGCTGCCTGAGCGGACCCTCAAAGAGGTCGCGCTGTAGCCGTGGCGATGATCTGCGGTTTGCCGCGCGCCCGGTCCGAAGGCGGAGCTTCGTTGAGTCGGTGCGGCCAAGCGGACCGGGGGAAAAGAGACGCCGGGCGCCACGGCAACGCATGGGGGAACGTGCCCCATTCCACCCCCCCACCGCATCATAGATCCCATCACGTGCCCCGCCCTCTCTCTCTCTCTCCTGAATTCGCCTCGAGAGATGGCTCCGCTCGCCCGCTGCAAAATCAGCCCTGATGCTCTCAGCTCTAATGCAGCGCATCCGGTCCCGCTGGACTCGCTCTGTTTCAGCTGGTGTTAATGCTGCGCTCGGGCGTGGTCGGGGGGGGATGGGGGGCTCCGGCAGTCCGTTTTTTTGTATAGCGAGGGCTCTTCCTTTCCATCCTGCAGGTGGCGCTCTGGTTAGCACCGGTGCCTCGCAAGTAACAGGTTCTGGGTTCGAGTCCCGACCGGGCCTGGCCTGGAGCTTGCGAGTTCTCCCCGTGTTCGTGTGGGGTTTCCTCCGGGCACCCCCGTTTCCTCCCACAGCCCAAAGACGTGTAGCCCAGGGTCTACAGACGAAAATTAGCCTCCCTGGCTGACTCTGGCGCGTTTACAGAAATATTATTAATGTGAAACAGCCCTGTCGAACCTAAAGGAACTAATAAATAAGAATTCCATCCCGAGCTTTTATATGGGTGAATGAATAAAATACTGTACGCGCTGTCATTCTGCCAGTAAAAGGGCCAGCTGGTCCCACAATCGTATGGAGAGTAGGAGGCAAGGTCGGCGTACATCTTGTCACTTTATGCCCGTGAGTGAGCATCTTCACCTCATGGAAAATTCTGGATGCCGCTACACCATATGCTGCGGGGCACGCAGGCCATATTGGCCGCACGCGGGGGCCCGACAGCCTGTTAAGCGACTTTAATTGGGTGGTTCCCTTTGTTTCTTCACTGCCTGTGATAAAATCCATAACGGATGGATAATGGATATCCACCCATTATCCATTAAGTCCATTATTCATTCCTTATCCATTAAATCCATTATCCACCCATTACCCATTATCCATTACATCCATTATCCATACATTACCCATTAAATCCATTATCCATCCATTACCCATAAATACATTATCCATTAAATTCATTATCCATATATTACCCATTATATCCATTATCCATCCATTATCTATACCCGCGTATTCCTGGTCCGGGTTGCAGGGGGGCTGGAGCCTCAGCGTGCACTGGGAGAGAGGCAGGAATACACCCTGGACAGGTTGCCAATCTATCACACAGCTCATACCTATAGGCAATTCAGAGTCTCCAATTAGCCTAGCCTGCATGTCTTTGGACTGTCGTAGGAAACAGGGGTGTCCAGAGAAAACCCATGCTGACACAGAACATGAAAACTCCACACAGAAAAGCAAGATTTGAACCCGGGTCCTTTGAGGTGACAGTGCTATCCACTGCATATTTGAAAGTATGTGTATGTGTGAAAGTATGTGTGACATAACCAGCTAAATAGCCAGCTAACTTTGGGAGGAAACTGCCAGTCAAAAGACTAATGAGGAGACTGCAAACATGGTGGTCTGCTGCATCGAACAGTTAAGGCTTTGAGGAGCCTGCTAACATGGCGGCCTTCAGCATCATCAGTTAAGGCTTTGAGGAGCCTGCAAACATGGCGGCCTTCATCATCGAACAGTTAAGGCTTTGAGGAGCCTGCAAACATGGCGGCCTTCAGCATCGAACAGTTAAGGCTTTGAGGAGCCTGCAAACATGGCGGCCTTCAGCATCGAACAGTTAAGGCTTTGAGGAGCCTGCAAACATGGCGGCCTGCAGCATCGAACAGTTAAGGCTTTGAGGAGCCTGCTAACATGGCAGCCTGCAGCATCATCAGTTAAGGCTTTGACCTTCAGTCCATTAAAGAGGGCCATGCTAAATGGAGCCTGATACACAGTTGACCTAGATGGGCCGATAGCCTCTTACATACATTACGTCTCGTAAGTGGGGCAGCAGTGTAGCATATCGTTGGGTAACAGCACCCGTGAGTCAGAGGTCGCGGGTTCAATACCCAGGTGTGGCACAGCCGCTCCATCACAGAGCGAGGCGCTTGACCCGAGCTGCTTCGGTTAATATCCAGCCGCAGAAGCGGACCGCACGCGGAATAAAAGCCTACGCACGTCTCATAAGAGAGCATCCGCTAACTGCCTGAATGCAATGTGATGTAGATCGAGCAGGAGCAGCTAAACTGCGTCAGGGTCCCCGCGCATCCCCTGTCCATGCGCAGCGTTCCACAGCGTGCTCTGCGTTCTCTGCATTCAGCGTTCCACAGCGCGCGCCGCATTCGGGATTCCGCCAGTCTTCCCCAGCCGGACGTTTGCCCTCGCCACCCTTCAGAAGCATTTCCGAAAACGCACCGCAAACGAGGAGATCGGACGCGCGTTCGGTACGAAGGCTGCCGACTTTCCCCTCAAGGTTCGCTCGACGCTTCCCCCAGAGGGGATCGGGCCGCCGCGTCTGTCCGTCAACCTTTGCACAAGATGGCCGCCGTGCCACGGTTTCACGACCAGGAGCAGTTACTGGCAGAGAGACGCGGGGGCCTGCGATCTCTGACAGCGATCTGTTAAAACTGCGTTCTAATCTTTTTTTTTGGGGGGGGGAACGTCTGTTTTGTGCATGAAAAGAACGCCGCGGCAGATCCCGTCGCGAAAACAGCTTTATTAATAAAGATGATTGATGGGCCGGTGGTCTGCTTCATATTCCGTTCAGCTCGTGCGTGCACATTATCTGCGACACACACACACACACACACACACACACACACAAGCCCTTTAATTCAGCCTCACGGAGAAGAGGAACACGCCCACTTTCGCCGAAGCGCTCCGAGAAGACAGAATGGAGACGGAGAATGACTCACGCGAGCAGAACGGAGGAGAACGCACAGACGACGGGAGAGACAGACGAGAAAAAAAAAACCCCAAAAAAAAAAACCATGGAAACCGTACGAGGTCTGAACAGCTCACAGGCGTCGCCGCCGTTAGAGAGAGAGAGAATGAGAACTCCGGCGCGCGCGGGGAGGCAGTCCGCCAAGCGCGGAGCCGCGGTCGCAGAGTACCCCGGTAACGGCAAGCGCCCGCCCGCGGCCTTCCCGCGATTTACGCCGTTCGCTCTGACGGAGGCTGGCTTTCCAGGCGTCCCCGATCCAAAAAAACGAACAAAAAAAAAGACCCTCGCTCACCCTCGCGTACACACCGCGACCATGCTAACGACCCCGTGAAGTCGTCTGTCCGCGCGCGGCGTCGGGGCCCGGGGTGGAGGGGGGGGCGGGGGGTGTTGGGGAGGCGTGGGAGCGGTTTCGGTAAGTCAGCCAGCCCCGCCGCTGCCAGGCTTTGATTAGGGCCCGGCGCAGACGCCAGCGCCGCGGCGCACAGCACGCGCTCCCCGCCGCGCCGTCGCTAATTAAAGGCCCTGGCGCCGCAGCTGCGCTCGGGCGCGGCCCAGACCGCCCCCGCCCGCGCGACATATGCCCACGGGCACCGCGACACGGGCGCTGTCCATCCAGGTAATCTTTTCACCTTTTTTTTTTTTCCCGCTCTCTCGAGCTGGATGACGCCCAAATATGGGCCTCGGGGGCCAGGAGTGCTGCTCCAACGGAGGCTCGTGTCCGCCGCCCTCCAATCAGGAGCCGATTCACACCCGGGGGCGCCGGGTTGGGTTAGGTTTCCGGCCAATCGGTGACGTTAATCACTCAAATAAATGTCGGGCGGAACAGGGAAACCGGCAGGACCAGCGAACAGTGCGCAATGATCGCCCCGCATGAAGACGTGTGCGCCGTGTGTGAAAAGGCACGGGTCGCACAGAAAAACACATAAAGCTGAGGCGCACACTGCGCTACGGTAGCTTTGACCTTACAGCTGCCGTCTAGCTGCACGCCGCGTGGCTCGTTATAGAATGCGTGATCTGGCACCCGCGCAAACGATTGGGATTCCGGCGGCACCTGGGCGGGGAGTGGGGGGGGGGGGGGGCAAGGCTGTCATGGAGACAAAGGGAGAGGAGACCCCTGCTTCTGAAACCACCCTGTCCCCCACCAAGAGAGATAGGGAGATAGGGGGAGAAAGAGAGAGAGAGTGGAAAGGGGGGAGGGAGAGAGGGATGGAGAGCGAGGGACAGGAGGGAGAGAGAGAGTGAGGGAGAGAGAGGGAGGGAGAGAGAGAGAGGGATGGAGAGTGAGGGAGGAGGAGAGAGAGTGGGAGAGAGGAGAGAGGAGAGAGGAGGGAGGGAGGGATGCGAGGCGAGAGAAGAGAGTGAGGAGAGAGGGGAGGAGAGAGAGGAGGAGAGGGAGAGAGAGAGAGAGAGTGAGGGAGAGAGAGGGAGGGAGAGAGTTAAGGGAGCCACTGTCATTAGCGTTAATTACTGCCAACGCTTGCTTCTCTGTCACACTGTGTCCTGGCTGCAGTACTCCACTCACTCACCCACTATCACAGAGAGAGAGAGAGGGAGAAGGAGGGAGAGGGAAAGAGAGGGGGGAGAGAGAATGTACATTAGACTTAAAAATACTCATGGTCCTCAGCCATTAGGATATACTGTATGCCCTGGGTCTTATTAATATTTCTGTTTTCCTGGGGTCTGTTTTCCTGGGGTCTGTTTTCTAGGGGTCTGTTTTCTAGGGGTCTGTTTTCCTGGGTTGTTTCCTGGGGTCTGTTTTCTGGGGTCTGTTTTCTAGGGGTCTGTCTTCTAGGGGTCTGTTTTCTAGGGGTCTGTTTTCTAGGGGTCTGTCTTCTAGGGGTCTGTCTTCTAGGGGTCTGTCTTCTAGGGGTCTGTTTTCCAGGGGTCTGTTTTCCTGGGGTCTGTTTTCTAGGGGTCTGTCTTCTAGGGGTCTGTCTTTAGGGTCTGTCTTCTAAGGGTCTGTTTTCCTGGGGTCTGTTTTCTAGGGGTCTGTTTTCCAGGGGTCTGTTTTCCTGGGGTCTGTTTTCTAGGGGTCTGTCTTCTAGGGGTCTGTTTTCCAGGGGTCTGTTTTCTTGGCCGTGCGATTTGATGTTAGCACGTGAGCACGACGCCCCAGACCAACAAAGACCGCTTTCCTTTTTCAACTGGAAGTAAAGGCCGGGCGGGAGCGAGGGATAGAAGAGGGGGAGGCAGAAGGAGGAAGAGTGTCAAGGAGGAGCAGGAGGAGGGGGGGCAGAGATAGAAGACCTGGCCTAGGAAAAGCGAGGGAGGAGGTGGAAAAGATGAAGGGATGGATCCAGAGCGATAAGGAGGAGGGAGGGGGAAATGAGAAAATCGGTGAGGAAACACAGATGAAGGGAAATGATACGGCTTATATGGGGAAGATACAGGGGATGGAGGAGGGCGGGCGAACGGACAGATAGCTGTAGAGATTATTCAGGGAAAAAAGGGATGGAGACGGGCAGCGGCCGCAGTACAGGTAAAGGAGAAAACGGAGGGAACGGGGAGGGGAAACGGCGCGGGCGGAGGGAGAAATGACAGCGTGAAATGAAGAGAGGGACAGGGCGAGAGCGGAGGTGCGGGGCTGATGGATTATGGGAACGCGGCGTGAGCCGTCGCCCGATCGAGATCGCCGTGCCGATGGCAGCTGAGTCAGGCCTCCTTCTTCCGGCACGTTCCGCCACCGGCCCGCGCTCCTTTCGCCCTCTGCTTTCCACCCCTTCCCGTCCTCCCTGCCCTCCCTCCGTCTCACTCCGTCCATCCCTCCGTCCGTCTCCATCGCTCAGTCACAGCCCAAACGGGCAGGGAGCGACAGAGAGATGGAGAGAAAGAGAGAGAGAGAGAGAGAGAGAAGCATGGTGCGTGGGGAAGACATACAAGAAAACAGGTGTGCGATAGAGGAGAGACAGCAAGAGAGAATGGGAGGACTGCTTAGAAGAGAGAGAGAGAGAGAGAGAGAGAGAGAGAAAGAGAGAGAGATGCGCCAGCAAAAGGGAGGGAGGGAAATACAAAGGGAGAGGGTGAGTGAAAGAAAGAGGGGCATGAAGAAACACTGGACAGGGAGGAAGAGAGAGAGAGTGTGGAAGAGAGAGAGAGAGTCTGTTTGTGAGCAGGGTGCGTGAAGGTAGTGTGTTTGGTTTTGAGCGCGGGGCGTGTGAAGGCAGTGTGTTAGGGCGCTAGCGCGGGGCATGTGAAGGCAGTGTGTTTGGGTGCTAGCGCGGGGCGTGTGAAGGCAGTGTGTTTGGGTGCTAGCGTGGGGCGTGTGAAGGCAGTGTGTTTGGGTGCTAGCGCAGGGCGTGTGAAGGCAGTGTGTTTGGGCGGGGCGCGGGGCGTGTGAAGGCAGTGTGTTTTGTAGCGAGTGCGGGGCGCGTGAAGGCAGTGTGTTTGGGCGGGGCGCAGGGTGTGTGAAGGCAGTGTGTTTGGATGCGAGCGCAGGGCGTGTGAAGGCAGTGTGTTTGGGCGCTAGCGCGGGGCGTGTGAAGGCAGTGTGTTTGGGCGCTAGCGCGGGGCGTGTGAAGGCAGTGTGTTTGGTAGCGAGCGCGGGGCGTGTGAAGGCAGTGTGTTTGGGCGCTAGCGCGGGGCGTGTGAAGGCAGTGTGTTTGGATGCTAGCGCAGGGCGTGTGAAGGCAGTGTGTTTGGTTTTGAGCGCGGGGCGCGTGAAGGCAGTGTGTTTGGGCGCTGGCGCGGGCCGCGTGGGTGGGGGGGGGGTGCGGTGGAGAGGCGTCGGAGCTTGTCTGGCGCGCGGCGCAAAGGAAATTGGTTTGGCTTATTGTGCGCGTTATTGCATTTCGGGCCGCATTATGTAAACATGAGATGGAGAAACGGGGCCCGGTTCACGCCGAGCGCAGCGTTGCCGCGCCAACGCGCGCCGGCGAGAACGCCAGCTCCCGCGCTTCATTACGCCGTTAGCCTGCTTCATCGGCTATCTCAGCTAAATTTACCCACAGGCTCGTGAGTGACACCCGACCATAACCCCTTCCTTGTGCCCAGATATGAAATGTTTCGCAGTGAGTCTAATCCACGAGTGGACTAGCGCTGGCGTGCGGCGCTAATTAGCTCATCGAGCCAGGATAATTGGTGGAAACAAAAGCCTTCATATACACACCGGTCCTCCTGGAATTAAATTAGCCTTCCCCGGTGAAGTGTGCGTACGCGTGTGCTGTACATACAGACGAGCTAGCACTGCGTTAGCGTATCTGTATACTGCGCAGACGAGCCAGCACTGCGTTAGCGTGCCTGTATACTGCACAGACAGACGAGCCAGCATTGTGTTAGCGTGCATGTATACTGTGCAGTCAGACGAGCTAGCACAGTGTTAGCGTGCATGTATACTGCGCAGACAGACGAGCTAGCACAGTGTTACAGTGCCTGTATACAGTGCAGACAGACGAGCTATCACTGCGTTAGCGTGCATGTATACTGCAAAGACAGATGAGCTATCACTGCGTTAGCGTGCATGTATACTGCAAAGACAGATGAGCTATCACTGCGTTAGCATGCCTGTATACAGCGCAGACAGATGGGCTAGCACTGCGTTAGCGTGCATGTATACAGTGCAGACAGATGGGCTAGCACTGCGTTAGCATGCCTGTATACAGTGCAGACAGACGGGCTAGCACTGCATTACAGTGCCTGTATACTGCACAGACAGACGAGTTATCACTGCGTTAGCGTGCCTGTATACAGTGCAGACAGACGAGCTAGCACTGCATTAGCGTGCCTATATACTGTGCAGTCAGACGAGCTAGCACTGCGTTACCGTGCCTGTATACAGCGCAGACAGACGGGCTAGCACTGCGTTAGCGTGCCTGTATACAGCGCAGACAGATGGGCTAGCACTGCGTTAGCGTGCATGTATACAGTGCAGACAGATGGGCTAGCACTGCGTTAGCATGCCTGTATACAGTGCAGACAGACGGGCTAGCACTGCATTACAGTGCCTGTATACTGCACAGACAGACGAGTTATCACTGCGTTAGCGTGCCTGTATACAGTGCAGACAGACGAGCTAGCACTGCATTAGCGTGCCTATATACTGTGCAGTCAGACGAGCTAGCACTGCGTTACAGTGCCTGTATACAGCGCAGACAGACGGGCTAGCACTGCGTTAGCGTGCCTGTATACAGCGCAGACAGACGGGCTAGCGTGTCTGTATACTGCACAGTCAGACGAGCTAGCACTGCGTTAGCATGCCTGTATACAGTGCAGACAGACGGGCTAGCACTGCATTAGAGTGCCTGTATACTGCACAGACAGACGAGTTATCACTGCGTTAGCGTGCCTGTATACAGTGCAGACAGACGAGCTAGCACTGCGTTAGCGTGCCTGTATACAGCGCAGACAGACGAGCTAGCACTGCGTTAGCGTGCCTGTATACAGCGCAGACAGACGAGCTAGCACTGTGTTAGCGTGCCTGTATACAACGCAGACAGACGGGCTAGCGTGTCTGTATACTGCGCAGTCAGACGGGCTAGCACTGCGTTAGCGTGCCTGTATACAGCGCAGACAGACGGGCTAGTGTGTCTGTATACTGCACAGTCAGATGGACGCTAAGCGCTTAGCCCACAGCGCTACGACAGAAACTAAATGATTGACAGCTGTCACCGCCATCTGGAGCCGCGCAGCAGTGACGTGGCAGCAGGCGCCGAGAGAGAGAGAGGGAGGGAAGGAGGGACAGGAGGAGAGAGTGACAGACGGTGGAAAAAGGTGTCAGAGGCAAGCGGGAGGGAAAAGAGAGGGAGAGAGAGGGAGAAAAAGAGAAAAAGGGGAGAGAGAAGGAGAATGAGAAAGACGGGAGGGAAGAGAGAGACGCGGAGAGAGTGATTAAGTGAGAGAAAGTAGGTGAGAGAAAAGGGGGGAAGGAGAAAGGGGGAGAGGGAGAGACAGACGGGGAGAGTGAGAGAAAGAGGGAGACAGAGAATGAGAGAAAGGGGGAGAGACAGACGGAGGAGAGTGAGAGAAAGGGAGAAAGAGAGAATGACAGAGAGGGAGAGAGAGAGACAGGGGAGAGTGAGAGAAAAGGGGAGAGAGAGAGTGAGAGAGAGAGAGAGAGCCGACGTCTGGATAAAATATTAACGCATCTCCTGCGGGCAGTAGGGAACACGCCCTGGCACGCTGAGGTCAGCGGGCACACTCTGAGCGCGTGCGAACGCCGACAGACGGCGGCGCGACGCCGACGACCTCCCTCTGACCTCCAGCGCGATCCTGGCGCTCCGCGGCTACCGCCAGGTGCGCCGTCGCGTCTTTTTGGCGGACGCCGCTAAGAGGCGGGGACGCCTTCGCCGCTGCTTCGGGGGCGCCCCACAGAAGCTGGCGTCTCAGGTCGCCGGCAGGAAGTGACATCACAGGTAATGAGCTCCCGTCGGCGGAGTGGAAGAGGATTAGAGGTCGCCGCTAAGCCCTAGTAAGACGGGTGTAAGTGGCTGTAATTAGACTGGGTCACAGAGACCTGCACACGCCATGGAGACTTTAATATGGAGACGCTGAGCGTTATTACACAGCCGGCTTAAAGAGGAGTGGATATGTGCGGCTGTGCTTCAAACAGACGGACAGATACACACACACACACACACACACACACGCGCGCGTGCGCGCACACACACACCCACGCACACGCACACACATACCCACTCACACCCACGCACACGCGCACACACACACACACATACACACAAACTCACACCCACGCACACACACACACACTCACACCCACACACACGCGCACACATGCACACACACACACACACACACACTCACACACACACACACACACACGCGCACACACATGCACACGCACACGCACACACATACCCACTCACACCCACGCACACGCACACACAGACACACACACACACACAAACTCACACCCATGCACACACATGCACACACACACACACGCACACTCACACCCATGCACACACATACACACTCACACACACACACACACACACACACACACACACACACACACACCCACCCACTCACAAGCGCACGTGCACACATGCACATACACACAAATGCACACCCATGCACACATGCGCATACACACACACACACTCATACAGGTGGTATCTTTCTACAGCTCTACAGACACTCCTAGACTGGATTAGGACCGGGATGCGATCAGATCTCTAAAGCCGGAGCGGTGGATAAGACTTCAAAGCCGGAGGATGTTAGCAGTCTGTATATAATAGCCCGGGGTCTCGCCCCTTGACTCTTAACTTCACCCGACCCATAAGCCCCGGCCGGCCCTGACGCGCCCGCGTCGCGGCGCTCCCTGAAACGGGCACAAGGGCACGGGAAAAAAAAACCATCCGCACCCCAGGATCAAACAAACGGCCCCCTTGAAGAGGTGCCATTACAGGCGCACCTCGCCGCCGACCCATTCATCTCGGATAAGGCTTCGCTAACGCTCGAGCGCTTTTTCCCGTCTGTCCCGCGAAGCCATTATCCCGCGCTCCGTTTCCCCGGAAACTCCTGACACCGCGACCTTCGGAAAAACCTCGCCGGGATTCCGAGCTCTTTCACAGAAGGCCCTCTCTGCCACGATATGGCTTCTTTTTTTTTTTTTTCTCCAAGCATCGTCTATTTATAGAGCTGGATATTAATAGACGTTCATAATTACGTCGAGATTTTTTTCACCGGTGACTGTAGAGCTTAATTTTATCTGGGTGCTTTCCTGAAGCACTCAAGGTTGACCGACTGAAAGAACGGTGTCCGTGTCAAACTGCACGCAGCTGAGTTTTCTGCTACACGATACAATAATACGCATTAAATGCTCAGTGCTAATTCAGCTCTAAAACAAATCAGCATTTTGCTCTCTTAGAGAAAAATGCACTCTGTCAGTGTTGATTTAACACTGGGCATGTTCCTGCGCAGGACAATCAGATGTGTGTCAGACATTTCAAAACTGTCAGGAAAAGACTACAATTCTGTCTCAAAACAGACAGGAAAAAACTACAACCCTGTCTCACAACCGACAGGAAAAAACTACAACCCTGTCTCACAACAGACAGGAAAAACTACAACCCTGTCTCACAACAGACAGTAAAAAAAACTACAACCCTGTCTCACACCCGACTGGAAAAAACTACAACCCTGTCTCACACCAGACTGGAAAAAACTACAACACTGTCTCACAACCGACAGGAAAAAAACTACAACACAACCCGGTCTCAACCCTGCAGCTAGGGACGAACACCCTACAACCACAGTCTTCAAACCCACCAGACAAAAAAGATAACTCAGTTCGGGTCACACAACAGAGGGAAGACTGATAACCGTCATGGGTACTACGACCTGTACTCTGGGAAATTACAATCCTGCTGTGAAGCATGTTTGAAAAAAGATGAGAGCCAGAG
The DNA here is from genome assembly GCF_018555375.3 of Anguilla rostrata. Classification (NCBI taxonomy): domain Eukaryota; kingdom Metazoa; phylum Chordata; class Actinopteri; order Anguilliformes; family Anguillidae; genus Anguilla; species Anguilla rostrata. The sequence continues at coordinate 50,823,013 of NC_057940.1, read as the reverse complement.
GTGGGAAAAACCAAAACCCTGCATTCACAACAGACAGGAAAAAAACTACAACCCTGTCTCACAACAGACAGGAAAAACTACAACCTTGTCTCACAACTGACAGGAAATAACCTCATCCCAGCACAGCAACCCAAGGTCTCAACCCTGCCAGCTTAGGGACGAACACCCCTGCATCCACAGCAGACGCCCCCCTCCCCCCCCCCACCCCCACCCCACCCCGACCCCGACCAGTGCAGGAGGAGAAGGGATAATAGTTCTGGGTAATGTTGAGATCAATGACACAAGCAGAGGGGTTTAAGTTTAACTGAGTGTGAAATTCACGGTCATGGCGGGTAGCTACGCCGCATGTTGAGGGGCTTCTGGGAAATTCCCAAATCTCTTTCAGGCTGGTGAAGCCATGTTTGATAAAGAGAGAGAGAGAGAGGTGGGGGACAAACCAGAAAACCAGCTGCATTAAACCCTTAAACCAGTGGTTTTCACATTGGGGTCCGTGGCCCCCCAGGGAGCCAGTGAAAAGTTATAGGCCACATCGTTCTGATAGGAAAAATGAATGAATTACATATATATATCATACTTTTATTAAAATCGTATAAAACATGAATGGCAAACTCAGCCTATACAGGAGTGTGAGAAATGGAACTATAATATGCTTTATATGAAATCATTTGTTCGATATGTATGTGAGGGGGTCCCTGAAAAATGTTCTCCCATAAAAAAAAGTGGAAAAAAGTTTGAGAACCCCTGTGTTAAGATCACAGATATGTGATTAGAATTTTCTTAACTGAACACTCCAATGCTGATGTTACAATCACTACTGGTAAATGAAAGCAATGTTCTAAAACACATTAGGAGAAACCTACTCCTCAAAGCCTTAACTCTACCACTCCATCTAAAATATATCACAGGTTGGATACTGTTGGAGAGAGAGAGAGAGAGAGTGAGAAAGAGAGCGTGAAAAGATAGAGACCTTTACTAAAGGCTGAAAAAGACATTAACTTTTCAAATGCTGATATTATAGGTGACTAATATATCCCTTGTCTGAAGAATTTGTTCAGCTCTGGTAAAAGAGGATCATCATGTATAGGTTATGCACTTTGGATTTATAAGTCCTGCTAGCACTCAAATAGAGGGAGAGCAAGGAAGAGACTTGGAAACACACACACGCTCACTCACTCACACACGCACACATACACACACACACACACTCACACAAACATGCACGCTCACAAACACACACACACTCACACACACATTCTCACTCACTCACACAGACACACACACACTCACATGCTCACAAACACACACACACACACACACACACACACACACACCTGCCTCCCCCTGGAGTTGGGCCTTACTATGCAACATGGCCGCCAGAGTCGCAGACAGGCAGCCACAGCCCATCCTGCGGGAGCCGAAACCCCGCCCCCTCCGCCCCTCCCGCCCTCCCCCTCGGCACCTCTGCCCCCCCCACCCTCCTCCTCCCGCCTGTCGCTCCTTCCGGCCGTCCCCCGGCCTCCCCTCACCTTTGTCCATCTCCGTGTAGGTCACCCCGAGATTCCCCGCCTAATGCCGGTACCCCCCCCTGGCCGCCGCTCTTCCTCGCGGCCGTTCTGCATTATCTTCCTCACCCAGTCAGGCTCCCTTTGTTTTCTTTCACCTTTCTTTCTCTCTCTCCCTCCTTCCTCATCGCTGTCTTTTCCCCTGCCGCCTATACCTCCTCCTTTCATTTTCCACCGGTCCCCTGTGATTCTCTTCTCCTCTGTCTCTGTCTCTCTCTCCCCATTTCTCTCTCTATCTCTCTCCCCTCACTCTCTCCCTCTCTCTCTCTCACCCTCTGCTCTCACGATTCATATTCCATGGCAGAAGAGGCCCTTGTGCTGCCAAGCGCTTTGAAAGCAGCTCTTTTGAAATGAAAGAGACCGCGCTCTCTCCCTCTCGCTCACTCTCCACCAATTCAAATTCAAATTGAAAACGGCCGTTTTTTTTTTTTTTTGGTTAATACTTTTTTTTTTTTTGTTGTTGGTACAGCCAGCACACGCGTCTCCACCCAGAACGACGACAAACGAGGCGACAAATCAGCACGGCCCCCTGCGGGACACCAAACCCCCCCACCACCCCCACCCCAAACCCGCCCCCCCCCCCTCGTTTTAGCAGATGGCAGAAGACACAGCAACAGCCGAAAGAAGGCTGCTACCGATGGGACTGTCACTTTCCCCCCAAATCTCTCACCCCCGCGGCCCTCGCTCTTAGTCATCCCCCTCTCCCTCCCTATCTTCCCTTAACAGTCCCGTGTGGACATTTTCAAGCGCTCCACTCCCCCTTCCACCCCCCTCCCCTCCACGGTTCACTACCCCCTAGCAGGGAGTCTTATACTTCAGTCGGTTCACTAAATGCTGCCGACATACCACAGTCGGGGGGGGGGGGGGGGGGGTGGGGGTGGGGGGTGGGTGGGTGAGGGTGTAGGGGTTAGGGGGGGGCTGGCCAGTGCAGAGAGGAAGAGAGATGCCCCGGTTTAGAAACGGGAGCGGGGTCTGAATATAATTTCTGATTTATTGTGACAAGCTGACTGTAACACCCCTCGCCTGAAGAATTTGTTCAGCTCCGATGGTACAGAATCTACATGTAAATGCTGGAGTACGTAGAAATCATGCTGCTGAAACACTCAGAGAGAGAGAGAGAGAGAGAGACGGGGAGAAAGAGACAGAGAGAGTTACACACCCACATGCAAGTACATGCAAGCACACACACACACGCACGTACACACATGCACGCACATTAAAAGGCCAATCTTTCTGAAGGATAAAGAATATCGCTATAGAAGAACATATCCCGAAGCACAAAACCTACTGCTCTCACACCGAGAAACAAATAAATGTATAAATTCCATAATTAATTAGCAGATTTTTAAATGAAATCGCAATGCCCCGTGACCACAGCATTAATTAAGGGACTGAAGCAAAGCCGTTTTTGTTGTTTGTTTTTTTAATTATAATTTTTTTCTCCTGATGATTTCAGCAACCACTCTATATCCTGTGCGCAAAACGAAGAGGTGTGTGTCTCGCTCGCTTTTCGTTAAAGTGAAAGACAGGAAAGCGGAGCAGCCGGGACTGAATCTGGGTCTTCACGCCACGAAGTAGACATTAGGCGGGCGTTAGGACCCAGCGGAGATCGGACCGGGCGTGCGCGGGGGGGGGTGGGGATGGGGGGGGACAGTTGGCGATGAATTATTCAGATCAATTTTGTGGATCTCCGTGAGTGCTGTGTAACAACATCTGAAAACTATTGTCTCGTCGTTTTAAAAAAAACCGTGAACGCAAACGCTCGGGCCGCAGGCCGCCGCCAGGAGAAGAGCAGAGGCGCGCGGAAGCCCCCGGGTCTCAAACCGGAAACGCTTCGCCGGGACGCCGCGCCCGCGTCCGCAGGACGCGACCTGAGACTCGAAAACGGGACTCTCGTCGTGCGTCTGAAAGGATAACAGAGGGCGAGCAAAATCACAGCTAAATCGTGCTAAATCGTGCTAAAACGTTTAACGAAGATCAAACGCTGGCACGTCGGTCACAACGAATTTAAATGGAAAAAAAAAATAAAAATGAACCCGTGAAGCCGATGAATCGACTTTGCGTCTGATTCGCACGCTACGCGGCGTGTGGGGCGATTTCGCCCCCGCGGACGAAAACCTTCGGCGTCAGAGGGGGGGGGATCGTTACAGTCGCAGCTCAGTCGGGGTAGACCGGAAGACAGGCGGTTTAGAAAGCTGTTGAATGCGAGAAGCAGTCCTGGAAAATCCAGGTTCACGGGGGAGTAAAAGTCCAGCCCCAGTATTTTGTTCCAGTCACCTGGATTTTGCTAATTAGCACCTTTCGTCAGCCAGGAGGCGGAGCTAATTAGTGAAACCAGCTGGCCAGAGTTCACGGGTGGAAGAAACACACGGCGGGACTTTCACTTCCTGACCCCGGGACTTGGGAGGGTGCCCGACTGCAGTCTTCTGAAAACCGCGAGCAGGCCCCCCTGCTTGTGGCGACCCCCTAACTCCGCTCCCCTGCGCTGCTCGTTGCGGTACTGTAAATGGTAAATGGACTGCATTTATATAGCGCTTTTGTCCAAAGCGCTTTACAATTGATGCCTCTCATTCGCCAGAGCAGTTAGGGGTTAGGGGTTAGGTGTCTTGCTCAAGGACACTTCGAACACGCCCAGGGCGGGGTTCGAACCGGCAACCCTCCGACTGCCAGACAATCGGTCTTACCTCCTGAGCTATGTCGCCCACAGGTATTGTTCACAGGTGCCGGAAAGGATGGAGCAGAGGGTCGTGTGTATTCGGGAGTGCCTGCGTCCAGGGCTCCCAGAGAGATTAAGATGGTCCGTCTCCAATTTGAGGGGCTCTCTCTTTGTTTTCGGCTTTGTTTTCGGCTTTGCTCCACGCAGCATCACTTCGCCACACCTTCCACACACCCGCTCGCCTACGCACCTGATAACGCTGACTTCCCCCTCGTTCGTCCCGTTCTTTGTACGTTAGGTGAAATAAACGCGAACGTGCTTTTCTAAACGCGCCTCCCTTTCCGTCACCGCGGCCTCGGGCCAGGTCGCGACGTGCTCGTAAAAGGAGGTCGCGAGCCTCCCACCTTCCGGTGAAAAAAGAGAAACAGCCTCGTAAAGAGAGGAGGCCGAGAAGCCCGGAGGCGGTTCGAGGGGCGATTCGCAACGCCGGTCGACCCGAATTATCGAACGGAGCGAAACAACCGCCGGTTTCACAGAGGAGAGACGGACGCGACGCTGGTTAAAAAAAAAAAGAGGACAGAAGGGAAAGTTGAATCGCACCACAGACTGGGGCAACGCAAGCAGGCGGCAAAACGCTCTGCAAGCGCAAGGTGCCGGCTGCTGTTCTCTTTTATGCGGTTGCCAAGGTAACATTTGCATGCATCCTGTGGGATGTTGCCCCCCCCCCCCCCACCCCCACCCCCGACTGGTTACAAGAGACCTACCGTTACTGTTATCTGAGGGCTTAGTCAGGCATTAAGGTGTTGTGTGGACAGCGTCTAACACGTAAACACAAACATCACCTGCATGCCTTCATACCGAATGCCATGCTTCTGGTAAAGGAGAGCGGGGCAAAACCTAACATGGGGTAAAATGTAACACAGACTTTTTAGGGAGATGCATCAAGCTCGAACAACGTACTTCAGGTTAAAAACGCAGAATTACCATCTCTTTGTCTCCAATGAACGGCGGGAGGGTTCAATGAATATTTCGGGAGATGTCGCCAAAAGTTTGGCTCTATGCGAGTGATTTTGTACCGGAAGTGTTTTTTTTGGCTACTGCATTGTGTGTGTATGTCAAGGAATCCAAATGTATGTAATCTTAAACAGTCTCTTAGTGACACACAGATTGCATAGCTTTGACATAGCATGCCAGCTTGCTGGGATTGCTAGCCAGGCTAAAGTGCAGACACACCCCCTGCAGGGTTGAACTAAACAGGGTTTTTAGCCTGTTGTCAGTAGACTATTAATTAATCAATTGATTGGATTTGTTCAGCTCAGACCGGATCTTCGTAAATATATTTGACTCAACTTTAGGCGTGGTGACATGTGACATCGTCTGACACAGCTGTTTGGGTCGAACAGACATTAGATGGGAACCAGAGAATAATGTCATCAGTCTAGTGATAGATTTTCATCAATATACTGTAGGTGGACCAAGATACATATGATAACATTTGATAACATAAATGCATTCAAAAATAAATTAAAGACTGTTTGTATCATATAACATGGAATTGTATCGAATTGCCTTACTTTGTGTTAATAGCTTTTAACGCTATTAAGACTGTTAGGTCTACCCCGCGTTGCGTTATGTTTTACCCCAAAATCTGGGTTAAATATAACATTTCACTCTCTGTACTTTCGGTCAAATTGCTAGTGAATGGTATGGCCCAGAAATGTCATTGTTGTGTGTAATTGTAGCCGAGGGATATAGGTTGTTTGCCTTAAAAAAACGATTAATCTAGCTCTAATATTTTCAGAATTGAGCCAAATAAAAAAACTGTTAGTTATTTCGCCACTCTCCCCTACATATCAAAAATGTCTCACAACAGTTTATCTGCAGCAAAGTTCCACTTACAGTGCATTCTACTAGTCCATGCTGTCCTACAAACCCTCATTTAAAAAAATAGACATATGGATAAAGATCTTAACAATAACAAGTTATAGTACAAGACACACAAGTTATAGTTTTGAAAAACCAGGACTGTGTGTAGGTGTGGAACACGAAGGTTATAATTAATTACCTGGGGTATTTTTAGCCGCTGTCTGTATGTTCCAGTGTAAGCTATAACAATGTACCAGTAACGGGGCTGTGCTGCCTCGTTGCATAAGCCACACTGTAATCTTAGCAGTGGCATAAAAAACAATGCCAAGTGCCATAATCAGTGACAAACAAGAGCTGCGTTTATTAATAGCTGCGTGGTAAAAACATTGCGATCGAGTGCCGCTCTTGAGAGATGGAGGAGGTAAGAAAAAAAAACAAAAAAAACATTCCCACATCTGTGGGTGCTCCAGACGTCTGTGTGAAAAAAAAGGATGGAAGAGGATTTATTCCGATGAAGGGATCGAGTCTGTTTTTTTTGGGGGGGGCGGGACATCGGATGTTTCGTTTCCCCTCCGGAGCCGGAGCGACCCCATTGGCTGAGGAGCAAGCAGCCGTCAACGCCAACGCCGCGCGGCTTCTGGGAGCCCTTACCGTTCGGCCTGTGACAGCGTGGTGTGAGTGTCCGGCTAAGGCCTCAACGCGGTCAGCATTCGTCCAACATCGTCTCAAACACGATCTCTCCAAAATGTCCGCGAGGAAAATTAAAAGAAAAGCTTGCTTTTGTTTTTAAAGCCAGCGCGAAGGACCCAAGCCGGCTGTTTGCAGGCCCTCGTCTAGACCAGAGCAGCGGCCTCCCCCCCCCCCCCCCCCCCCCCCACGAGCGAAAGGATCTGGAGGCGCTGCAGCACCACGGACAGCACCTGGCACGCCAGCTTTCACAACCCTGGAAAGAGTCCAATCTCTCTCTCCGCTACGGCACCCTGGAGAGCCCCCGAAAGCACTTGCTCAGCTCCTGCAGTGCTCCTCTCGACAGGGAGTGCTGCACAGCGGACGACGGGAGACGAGGTCTAGCACACGAGGCTGCGTACTTCATTCCCCATCAGCCCCTGTGCTGAGGGCCTTTACGTTACTGCAGACGGAACGCGGCCATTATGACATCACAATGCGTCAGAATGTCATGTCATGAAAACCCATTGCCCGTTGCAATTTCTATACTGTTTAGAGCTGTGTTATTTTTCACGTAAAACCATGGATGTTCCGTGGTTAGAATGCTCCTGTGCTAATACTGTTTAGGTATTCCAGGCATAATTTGCATCATCCAGCATCGGCTGGCGCCACACACGGAAGACAGGCACGCGCTCGGACACACTGGGAGTGTTTGGCAGCTCGACGCTCGATCCAGCGGGCGGCATCGGCTCTGGAAAACTCTGAGCATCTGCTTCGCGCTCTGGAAGCGCCCCGGATAATGGGCCATCCAGAGCCCTTTTGCAGGTGGCTGCTCATTAGGGGGTCATTAGTCTCTCCCTCGCCCGGCTCACTCCGTTTCCCAGCACCAGGGGCACTGCCAGGCACCGCCAGTCCTGGTCTGCTCGCGCTCAACTGCAAGCGCTCACTGCAGCAGGCGGCTCGGTTTGTGTTGCGCTCTTTTTTTCTGCAGCGCCACCTAGTGGTTAGGGGTAATATCAATTGTAGTTTTGAGTAAAAACAAAACAAAGGAATTCTGTCCATTCACTGGAACCCTGGGTTGGCCTCTCTTACCACACACACACACACACACACACACGCACGCACGCACACACACACACACACACACACACACACACACACACACACACACACAGAGTGAGAAAGAGTCCTGCAGGGTATTGCTTCTGCACTACACTGTGTGTTTAATTTGAATATTTTCATTAAATGTGATACTATTCCTTTTTTATTTTTACTCCTGTTCTACAGTTATTATTTTACAAATGATATTGCTGTTCATTATCAAAGGTTCCTGGCCCACCTGTTGAGGGTGCATGTTTAATACTGTTTATATTACTGCAGTTTTTGTTCTTTTGATCTTCAGTTTAGTTACCCCCAAGTTCTAGAAAATGATATTCAAGTTCACTGCAACAAAATACATTAACATCAGCGAAGCTTCACAATGCAGCATCATACTAAAAATGTGCTACGAAGGTACTGTTTACAAAAGTGTCGTATCGCTTGTAAGCTTAAGAAATCCAAATGAAGCATTACAAAACAAAGACACGGACACACACACACACACACACAGTGCAGGTTCACAGCAGCACAGCCCGATCAGCGTATCAGCTGAGCTGACAGGCAGGGCCGAGGTGGGTAAAGAGGCTGACGCACACTAATAGACTCGTCCTGTTTTAACGCTGACTGACGCTCCGCAGTCAATAGAGCCGTGGGGACAGGAAGCCAGACACCGCGGAGAGAGAGCGCGGCGAGGGAGACAGCGACGGATCGGAGGAGACAAAAGGCACGGGTCGAGGTAGAGAAAGAGAGAGGGAGAAAGAAGGACAGGAAGTGAGACACTGCAGAGAGAGCACGGAGAAGGAGACAGTGACAGACTGAAGGAGACAAAAGGCACGGGTAGAGGTAGAGAAAGAGAGAGGGAGGGAGAAAGAAGGACAGAGAGCAAGACATCGCAGAGAGAGCGCGGACAAGGAGACAGCGACAGACTGAAGGAGACAAAAGGCACAGGTAGAGGTAGAGAAAGAGAGAGGGAGAAAGAAGGACAGGAAGTGAGACATCGCAGAGAGAGCGCGGAGAAGGAGACAGTGACAGACTGAAGGAGACAAAAGGCACAGGTAGAGGTAGAGAAAGAGAGAGAGAAAGCGAGAGGGGGACAGAGAAGGACAGAGAGCGAGAGAGGAGAGAGAGAATTGGCGCGGCCAGCGGTAGACAGGTAAGTAACGGGCAGGACAGAGGCGGGAGGCAGAAGGGGTGACGGGCGATGTCGAAATCGCCCCCATTAACTACTGTGAGCTGAATTACACAGAGGGGAGGCAGAGCACTCACACCCCCCCCCCCCCTTCCCCACCCCCCACCCCCCAACCCGCACCCGCCCCGTATAGTGGAGCGCTATTATCTGTTTAGGGTCACGAGTAATGTTCAGGTCGATGCCGCGATCAATTATGAAAGAGGGGGTGTGGGGGGGGCCCCAGGGAGCGACGAGCCCGGCCTCGGCCTTGGGAAGGTTCCTGCCGGTTGGACGCGGCCGGGACGGCTATCGATCTCTGCCCAGATTTAATGTCTCCCCCCCCCTACCCACCCCCACCAAAAACCCCGCCGCGGTAAATCGCTTCCATCAAGCGCTCAAAACAGTCAGTGGGCCCCAACCAGCACCGCCGTCGGGGCCCCAGATATGCGATGCCCGTGTGCGTCGGCTGTCCGAAACAAACGGGGGGGGGGCCTCGCGTTACCGAGCCGGCGACGGTCGCGGGGAAACGGGTCGATCCGATTGGCCCGTGCGAGCGAAGCTCACTCGCTGCCTCCGGCCCCTCTCCTGTGGTGAAGCGGCGAGCGTCATTTCTCCGTGAGGTTTTCCTGTTTTCAGCGCACGCCGATTCTTTCAGTATTATTGTCATGTCGGCTTTACATAGAAAACGGGCTTTTTTTGTTTGGTGCCAGATTGCACAGACTACACAAAGGAACACAGGCAGACGCACACACACACACACACACACACAGACATACACACATGAAGACATGCACACACAGACACACACACACATGCAGACATACACACATGAAGACATGCACACACACACAGGCGTACACATGCAGACATACACACAAACACACACATGTGCAGACACAGACACACTCAGACACATACACACATACGCACACACACACACACAGACACATGCATGCGTACACACACAGAGACACACACACACATGCAGACATACACACATGAAGACATCCAGGCACACACACACACACACACAGACGTACGCATACAGACATACACACATGAAGACATACAGACACACACACACACACAGCCGTACGCATGCAGACATACACACGAACACACACATGTGTACGTGCAGACACAGACACACCCATGCACACAGACACACTCAGACACACACACACATGCGCACATGTGCAGACACAGACACACCCATACACACAGACACACTCAGACACACACACACATACGCACACACACACACACGCGCACAGAAAAGACTGGAGACCGGGTGGCAATAAAAAAGAAGACGGTGATGAAGTGGGGGAGAGGCGGAGCGAGTGGCTGAAAGGAATGGAAAGCACTGCGACAGGGACGGAGGAGACTGGGCGGGGCGTGGCGGGGGATTGGGGGCGGGGGTGGGGTGATGGAGATGCAGCATTGCAGGCCATGAACACGCCATTAAGGTTCGACCGCTTTGACAAAGTGAGGACCGCCTGAGCGTGTTTCCCCTCCACCCCCTCCCTCCATCTCCACCCCTCCCTCCATCTCCACCCTCTCCCTCCACCTCCACCCCCTCCCTCCATCTCCACCCTCTCCCTCCACCTCCACCCCCTCCTCCATCTCCACCTCTCCTCCACCCAGCCTCCTCCATCTCCACCCTCTCCTCCACCTCCAGGCCTCCTCCACCTCCCCCTCCCTCCATCTCCACCCTCTCCCTCCACCACCAGGCCCTCCCTCCATCTCCACCCTCTCCCTCCACCTCCAGCCCTCCCTCCACCTCCACCCCTCCCTCCATCTCCACCCTCTCCCTCCACCTCCAGGCCCTCCCTCCTCCTCCAGGCCCTCCCTCCATCTCCACCCCTCGTTCCACCTCCAGGCCCTCCCTCCTCCTCCAGGCCCTCCCTCATCTCACCTCTCTCCCTCCAGCCCTCCACTCCCCTCCCTCCACCTTCAACAGGCCCTCCCTCCACCTCCACCCCTCTCCACCTCAGGCCTCCTCACCCACCCCCCTCCTCTCAGGCCTCTCTACCTTCACATCCCTCTCTCCAGCCCCTCCCTCCACCTCAAGCCCAGGAGCTCCACTCCCCTCCTTTTTTCTCTTACGGAGATTTTTTTCTTCTTCTCACATTTTAATTTGAAATGTGGCTCATTAGCATCGCGGGCTCACCCCTGGGGTCCAGGAGCCTCTCCGAAACACGGCGGCTCTGATAATTCAATTCCCTTCTAATAATTCCCTCACTGCGCGGAGACCAGAGCCAGAGTAACGTAACTGTGTACGGTAACATAAAATCCGCCTCCTTCTCGCCCTCCCCCCTTCTTTTTTCTATCTCTCCTTCTCTCTCTCCTTGTAGACTCATTCATTTTCCTACCCCCCCTCCCCTCCTCCTCCATCCTGTCTCTCTCTCCTCTTCTTCCTCCTTCCTCATCCTTATTTTACACGTTTTCCATCCTTTTTAAAAAAAACCAAATGCACATGACTCAACTGTCTTTGCTCCCCGTGGCCCAAGCTCACCATCGCACGGCGAAATTCTCAGCCTATGGGGGCGACTTAGCTCAGGAGGTAAGACCGATTGTCTGGCAGTCGGAGGGTTGCCGGTTCAAACCCCGCCCTGGGCGTGTCGAAGTGTCCTTGAGCAAGACACCTAACCCCTAACTGCTCTGGCAAATGAGAGGCATCAGTTGTAAAGCGCTTTGGATAAAAGCGCTATATGAATGCAGTCCATTTACCATATATATATATTTTAAGTCGACTCGCACAGCGTTCATCGGGGATCAAATACATTTGGTTAGAGTTCAAGATACTCTACTAGTTTTTCTTCTTTTTCACCTGAGACTTTTTGCTGCATAGCCCACTCAAGTCATTCCTTCTGACTCATTTTCGGTACCCCTCCCGTTCTGATCCCTCTCAATCTCCCCCCCCCCCCCCCCCCACCCCGCGCCGCCGCCCCGCCCTCCCGCCAAATCTCTCCCCTCTCTCATATCCCCCTCTCATCATTTAGCTCCTCTCGTTATATGGGTCCCTCGGCTCCCCTGTTTTACGAGCGCGGCTCGGAGATCTGACTGCCCTATAACCGCGCTGTCGCGGGCGGGCGCAGCCCGTATTTATGGGCCTGATCGCGGCCTCGCCTGTCCTTGCCAGTCCTCCTCGCCCGCCCCCGTCCCCCCCCCCCTCGTCCCCCCCACCCTCCGCCTGCATCCCAGCCAGCAGCGTGGGAGACGCTGGCCGGCTCTGTTAATCTGCGGGCCTCTCGTTCGATGGCACGGGAGGGAAAACACACAAATAGCTGGCTGGCTACCAATCTAAGGTATCGCTAATTGGAATAAAGCACTTTCCTCTCTCCCGGGAGGGGCATTCTAAATGCTTCGGTTTGTTTTCATGAACGGTCCGTTTGCCGGTTATTTTCATTAAATTCGCCTTCCGTCGTTACAAAATGGACGTCCCCCAAACTCACTTAGCCGGCAGGCTAACATTTGGGCCAGCGTCAAATGCATGTGTAATCGCTTTAAAATCCGCGCGCGGCCCATCGATGTCGCTAACCGGTCCGCTGATTTTCATTGTGCCGTTTGTACCAAACAGGTGGCGTGACAAACAGGAAGTAGCTGCCAGAGAGGCTTGTCAAGCGGCCCAGATCCCTCCGTCGCTCGCTAACGCTCGTTATTTAACAGTCCGACGAGCCCGCGGTCCACGGGAGGAGCGAAATCAGGGGGCAGGGCAAAAAGACAATTACAACATCGGCGTTCGCAACCGCTCTTCGCTGATTGGATCGTAATGTCATTACCTATCAATTCTCAGCTCGGCAGAGACAAAGGCAGGGAGGCGCCGGCAAAAAAAAAGAAGCCAAGACTTCATTCATTCGACTTCATTCCCAATCATTCGTAGCTGCTTTCAAATCGCGCTCGCTAAGAAGGTCGTTAAAGAAATGTGCGCGAAACAAAGCGACGTTTCTCAGCCTCCTCCTCCGCGCTTTAAATTTAACCGTTTCTTCTTTCATTGCTTAACCCGGCGCGAGTTTAACATGGCAGGCGGTGCTGAAACGGACGGTAAAACTCTGGCGGCCTTAACGCGGCGTTAAGAACGAACTGCGGCGAGGTTAGCGCCTCGCGGATAGGGCGGGCAGAGACGACGAATTGTCGATCCGCGAGCTCGTTCGGCAAATCACAGACAGTTTTTTATGAAATCTGGCGTTCTTCGCTGACCGGAGAGATGAATATTTCTCTCTAACAGGACGTGACAGACAATCGTTTGAAAAGTGTTTTTCACATTCGGTCTCGCTCGTTCCCAAAAAGAAAAAAAAAAAAACGAGAGAAAGATATTTACAGCGCGCCTCCCCATTCGCGCGTTCCCTGAAACGCGTAAGGAATCGCATCGCGGTTGATGCATATTTCATGGGCCGTTTCTGCATCTCAATGGAAATGCGGTGCACTCAGCTGTGTGGAGCAGAGTGGATTCGCTCCCAGGACACAGCGCAGCAGCGCTGCCAAACCCTGCCGGGTTCAGAAGCGACCGACCCACCCAGCTCGAATAAAAGGAAACTCGTTTTTATTTCATGAATTATACTCCACCTTCGTCAAACCGGGTTGGTCAACGGAGATCCCAAATCTCGTTTGCAATGACGGCTGGCGAAGTGGGTGGCAAATTCTTACGAGGGAATTGACAGGCCAAAATGTTTTTAGCATTAATTCAGCTCTGACAGGATTTATGTGAATTCGACAGGGATAATATTTACTCCGTCAGAGTGCAATATACTCTATTAGAGTTGACACCGAACATAAAAGTCACTACACTTAATGTATTCTCAACCTAACATGGAATAGACTTTTGTTGGTTTTTTGTGCTGCATGAATATCCCTGCACAGTATTATCAACCCCAGGCACTCCCTTTGTACAACTCAGCAAAGGAAAGTTAGTTTGTAAGATTGGTTTCCCACAATACGATTGGTGGAAATAAGTTTGAACATGTACCAGGCCTGTGTCATGCCAACTATGTCAGCGGCTGACTTGGCATGAATCACCACCTCTTATTGGAGCCCCAGTTACATGACATCATGAGTCATCAGAAGAAGTACCAAAAAAGCACATCCTGTTAAACCACGGTTCTAGTGCGCGGACGAGTCTGGCATCGAACCCGGGCCGCACCGGTGCCGAACGTGGACGGCAGCCCCGCGAGGCGGCACACGATTGGCTCTAGCGCGGCCCGGTGACGTCAAGGTTATTATGACGTCATATTGGTCACGGTGTAACCAATGACAGCATCAGCTACATGACAACATTACATTACATTACAGGCATTTAGCAGACGCTCTTATCCAGAGCAACTTACATTGTATCCAATTATACATGCAGGTAAAGTACCTTGATGAAGGGTACAACGGCAGTGTCCTACCAGGGAATCGAACCTGTGACCTTTAGGTTCCAAGACCAACTTCTTAGCCATTATTCTACACTGCCGCCCGACAGGACAGCACAGAGTAGCACCCAGCAGAGCCTGATTTCCCATTGGTCAGCAACGTCTTCTGCCAGCGTTGGGAAGCAAGCTGGCAGGTACGCACTAACACACTGATGACGATCGTTTCTCTATTATGTCACTGCTCTGAGGTGATCAAACTGACTTGGTCGTTTTCTTTTTCGGCCGTCTCTGAGAGCGTCTGCGGAGGCACTTTGTGTTCTCTGCGTATTTTCGGCGGGGTAATTGCGCGGGGACCGCCCGGCGGAGCAGAGGAACCGGCGGCTCGCCGAACCCGCCGGATCGATCTGGGTTCCCGACCCTTTCCCGCGGAGGACAGAACACACACCCTAAACCGTTTACCGCCGTGGGTGGCGGCTGAACCCCCCCTTCCAATCAAACCCTAACCTCCCCTAGCCCTCCTCCCCCGCCCCCGCCCCCACACCCCCACACCCACACCCCCACCCCTACCGTGTGAAAAACCCACATCAGTGCCCGTCTGCAATTTGCCATTAATGGGACGGTGAAAAACTTTTAATTTAATCGCCGCCTGAGGGGGGAAGAAAAGGCATTTGCATACAAATGAACAGAGTTTCGGCTTTATTTGAGCTCAAACATCTCCGAGTAGAGGGAGAGGGAGCTAAAACAAAAAAACCTGTAGAACTTACAGGCCACTAGCAGAACTAAATCAGATTGCGTGCACTGAACCGAGCACTTCAAACACAGGCACGCTAACCGTACAAAAGCGGGAGATGTTTGAGTTCCCATTAGCCTGCAATGGCCCATTAAAGTACCTTTGAGCAAGGTTATAATGCCTTTTTCGTAGAACGGCTATGTTTACCGTCAGGATATCTCTCATGTGGATCTCGGAGATACGCAGAGAGCGGGCTCCCTGAGAAAATAAAGCTCAGGGGCACTGCCCTGGGGACTCAGCAACATGCCGTGGACATGATTCATGACTTTTAAGGGGTAATTTAGCAGGAACTTACACCTCAGGTTTAAACCAATGGGCCACAGAACTCACATTAGAAGTAGCTGCTCTTGTTGTGATGTGGCTGTGTCTTCCAGGGGTTTAGAGCTGAGGTGTGCAGTCCCGCTGGTCGGCTGCGATTGGCTCCTCAGTTGCCGAGGCGACCTAAACATCCATGGCGTTTGTTATCCCGCCTTAATTCTGACTTTAAGTCAATTTACACATTTGTTATTTCTAAAGTCGGAAGAAAAGACTTAAACTGTTTTAAAGGTGCACCTTTAAAATGTGCAAAACATAGCCTGAAACGATTCACAAAAAGCTCAAAATCATAGAGCACGTCTATCATTTTGCTGCTTATCAAACACATACAAAAAGAGCCCAGTTGTTTTTTTACCTGAAAATTTGGACGTTAACATTTTGTCAGCATCACTCCTAAGCTGTGGAGTTTCTGACACCACTGCATGCGATCTTAAAAATGTTGTTGAAGACAGAAGTCGGTTACTGAATAGCCCATCTACTTTGCAGCAAGCAGGTCGTGGGTTCGAATCCTGGCCTGGGCCTTTCTGTGCGGAGTTTGCATGTTCTCTCCATGTCTGTGTGGGCTTCCTCCGGGTACTCCGGTTTCCCCCCACAGTCCAAAGACAGGCTAATTGGAAACTCTAAATTGCCCCAAGGTATGAGTTTGTGAGTGATGGTGTGTGTGCCCTGCGATAGATTGGCGGCCTGTCCAGGGTGTATTCCTGCCTCTCGCCCAATGCATGCTGGGATAGGCTCCAGCACCCCCCTGACCCTGCCCAGGATAAGTGGGTATAGGTAATGGATGGATGGATGATCATTTTTTCAAAAAACCTTTAAGTTGTCCTGTCTGATTTTTAGACTTGACTTGATCTGTTCAGCCTAGGGCAGGGCTAGCCGAATAACACAGACATCGTTTTGGCCTGAGAACGAAAACAGTCCTGCTCCACCTGATTTGGGATGCTAACGCTGTACGCGAACTGAAGCCCACGCGGCGGCACAAGGGCAAGATTCGGGCCGACGGACGCCGCCATCTGCTCAACTCAATCGGACGCCCACACCAAAGAGCTGCTGCAGAACTGATGGCGGGAAAAAAAAAAAAAAAACAAACAGGTGGAAGCAGACGGCACGACTGGCAACACCGTGATGTCATCATCCTCAGAGAATTCAGGACCCCAACCCCCCCCAGCCGCCCTTCCTCCGTGAACGATCTCCGCACGTCCCACTATCGGACATCTTTGGCGATTACGTGCATCGACGATCGCGACGACCAAACAAATTATTTACACCAACAAACGGGCCCAACGTTTCCTTCTTCCGACAATTACATTAATAGGCCCATAGACAGTCTCGGTCCCCCCCCCCCCCCCCCCGCATACGAATTGCGTTTCGCGTTATACCGGGCGAACGAACCTGTGACGAGGCGGCGAAGAGCCGACGGGCGCCATTTTGTGCCGGCCGAAGTCGGCCCGAAGAGGTGCGATAGAGAAGTGAGGTAATGTCTGACCGCGGCACGGAGGAGGACGCAGTCTAAGCGATCGGGCGCGGGATCCGCCGCGCAGATCGATACCGGGGCCCCGCTCGGCGCATTAAGAGAAATCGACGGGCGCGCGGCCGCCCGCGTTGGGCGTTAGCGTCGCTTCTCGAAGGCCTCTCGCGGCAGCGCGAGCCCGCTAACTTCCCGTTAGCCGGGCACCGCTCATATCCCAGCCTCCCGGCAAAGTAATTTGTCACTTTAAAGCTTCCGTGAGGTTTTTTTTCGGGGGGGGGGGGGGTGGGGGGGGAGAGAGAGAGAGCGTAATCAGTCTTTCTGACCGTCCGAAGATTGCCTGGTGAATGTAGCTCATTGACTCCGCGTCTGATCGAATCAAGACTTCCGCCCGCTCGTTTGACCGGAAAGACGCCTGACGGGCGGGAAGATTGCCACCGGCCGCCGGGCCCCGGCGAATCGTGATTAGTGGGGACGGGACCCAGCTCTGTATTCATATCCAGGACGTTTAATTGAATCAAATTTTAGACTTGACGGTGTGTTCCCTCTGGCCGGACCAGCAGCCTTCTGACGAGCGGGGGGGCGGGGGGGGGGGGGGTAGGGGGAGAGACACTGGGAGGAAGGCTTACGGTGAATACCAACTACAGCCGGGAGCTAGCGGTGCCATTTAAAGAGAACCCGAGGCTGCTCCCCGAAAAAGCACGCACTGGGGGGTTTAACTTTACAATTAATAATATAATCTCGCATAAATTTTAAAATTAGTTAATTGTTTCTTTTTTTTTTTTAAACAATTCCAGGTATTTGAAAAGGATCATGGATTGAAGACTCTGTTTATTTTTCTAGGTCCGCACTGAAGAAAGCCAGACGCTCCGGGCGTAGCAGGGCAAGCTACTCTCTGAGGTCTTACTCGACAAGTGCTAACGTTCTGCTACGTTTAGGCTATTCTGTCTACTGAAGAGGACACATTCACATTCACAGTTTCATTTACAGGCGCTTAGCGGACCCTCTTATCCAGAGAGAGAGACTCGCGCCACGTTTTTTCCGGTCGACCACGTTTCGGGGAACGCCCCAGGAGACGTTTTCTGGGCGCGTCGTCGGGCTGGAGCGCGAGGAGCACGCAGCTAGCCGTTAGCATAAACGGCAGCTGCGGAATCGGCCGCTTCTCCGGAATGTTCCGCGACCGGATTTTTTCGCTCTCGGAACGCGTGCGCCCCACGGCCGGCTCGGGCGGGACTTCGGCGGGCCGGGGAGGCGGAAAAAAAGGGTGAGGCACGGTATTCTGAGGCCGGGCCTTTAAATCAGGCGCGAGGCGGCCAAGCCGGGTAATTACCGCGGCGACGGCGGCGGCGGGCGGCGGCGAGATCCGAATGTGTCACCTTGAGGCGGAGCGGGGGCCCCGTCGGATTACCGGGCGGCCCGCCTGACGCCCGACGGCCGCGAATAAGCGTGAGCTCGACGCGAACGAGCGCCGCGAAGGTACGGAGACGCCTGGGCGATACCTACAAGACCACAGACATGAAGGCTATTAGCAGCACGCTAACCGGCCAGCCGGCGAGTCAGACGTGCGAACAAGCCTGGCTCTCCCGCTGCAGGGGACGTCCTGAGGCACCCGGACCGAAGAGGAAGAGACAGGGAGGAGAGAAATGGACAGTCAAACCCCGCGCCGTCCTTGACTGGGGGGTAATTGAAACGTCGATGCGACTGTTAGCCTGATTAAAGCCGGCGGCGGCGCGGCCGTCATTTCTAATCGCGGGGCCGACCCGACCGCGCGTCTCTCTATCCCGCTATCTCTCCGTCTCCCTCCCTCCCTCCCTCCCTCCCTCCCGCAACTCGGAGGCCCCCCCGCTGTTAAATTCACATCGAAACTTCAACGCGGCCTATTAGGCGGGACAGGAGCGTTACCGAGGGTGACCCCGGCGAAAAGGGCGTGCCGGAGAGGGGCTTCTTGGCCGATGGGCCCTGTGTTTACTGTGCCGAACCGCCCCCCACCTCCCCTTCCTGCCGTTTCACCCCAATGAAGGGCCTAAGGGCGTAAGTGTGCGTGCAGTGACCCACCCCCCCCCCCCCCCCCCCCCACAGAGACCCCGCCAAAGTCTCCTCAGCGCGGAGCTTCCTCGCCTGCCGCACAGCTCCGCAGGGCTCCAGTAATGAGCAAGATGACTAACCTGCCCCCCGCCACCACGCGCTGCCCCCCACCACCGCCGCCTCCTGTCACGAGTTTTGGGAGGGGTGCGTTTTTGGGTCCCCAAACCCCGCCTCTCTGACAGCACGCTGCGGATCGGGTGTCTGTCGGTTGTCACGAGCGAGAGACGCGACATCAGGACGCCTCTCCAGCCCCCCAACTGCGGGATACCCCCCCAACTCTCTCTCCCTCTCTATCTCTCCCTATCTATCTCTCTCACTCTCCCTCTCTATCTCTCTCACTCTCCCTATCTATCTTTCCATCACTCTCTATCTCTCTCACTCTCCCTCTCTATCTCTCTCTCTCTCCCTCTCTGTCTCTCCATCACTCTCTCTCTATCTCTCTCACTCTCCCTATCTATCTCTTCATCACTTTCTCTCTATCTCTCTCACTCTCCCTATCTATCTCTCCATCACTTTCTCTCTGTCTCTGTACCTCTCTTGCCCTCTCTCTTCCTGTCTATCTCTCTCACTCTCTCCCTCTCCTCCTCTCTCCCTCTCTATCTCTGTATCCCTCTACCTATCTATCTCTGCATCACTCTCTCTCTATCTCTGTATCTCTCTTGCCCTCTCTCTTACTGTCTATCTCTCTTGTTCACTCTCTCTCTCTCCCTCTATCTCTCCCTATATCTCTTTCTCTATCTCTCTCTCTCTCTCCTTCCATAATGAGCGGAGTCTCACCGCCCTCCTCCACCCAGAGCCCAGCGCCAGACGCCCTCCTCCACCCAGAGCCCAGCGCCAGACGCCCTCCTCCACCCAGAGCCCAGCGCCAGACGCCCTCCTCCACCCAGAGCCCAGCGCCAGACGCCCTCCTCCACCAGAGCCCAGCGCCAGACGCCCTCCTCCACCCAGAGCCCAGCGCCAGACGCCCTCCTCCACCCAGAGCCCAGCGCCAGAGGCAGGAGCGTGCAGCGCTTCCAGACGCCCTCCTCCACCCAGAGCCCAGCGCCAGACGCCCTCCTCCACCCAGAGCCCAGCGCCAGACGCCCTCCTCCACCCAGAGCCCAGCGCCAGACGCCCTCCTCCACCCAGAGCCCAGCGCCAGACGCCCTCCTCCACCCAGAGCCCAGCGCCAGACGCCCTCCTCCACCCAGAGCCCAGCGCCAGACGCCCTCCTCCACCCAGAGCCCAGCGCCAGACGCCCTCCTCCACCCAGAGCCCAGCGCCTGAGACAGGAGCGTGCGACACTTCCAGAGAAGCGGACCCTCGGCGGGCCGTGAGCTGCGGTCCACGCCCTCCGCGTTCGTCTGTCATCCCGGAGCACGCCCGGCTAATTCGCCCGGCTGCGGCGCCCCGCGGAAGTCTCCAGCTGGAAGCGGTCACATGTCACGCCTCACACAGCAGGCTCCGCCTACATTCGGATCTGCATTTAATTTATTTTTTTTTTCCCCACAAACCACCGAAAAGTTCATCTAAAATCGATACGGATGGATATAGTTTGCTTGGCACTATTTTTATCGGCCATTCCTCCTTCTTTAGTCGGACAGGCCGGGCTGCACTCAATCAATATGTGCCCTTAAACTTTAATCTGCAAATCAATATGAGCGTTTCCTTTTTATCTCCACCAATCCAATTTGGTGAGTTCAGCAAGTACCGAAACTAACTAGCCAGACCGTGTTTGTACAGCAACAGAAAAATAAAAAATAAAAGAATGTTGCTCGAATGAGGCTACAGCGTTACTTGACAGTGGCGCTTCCACTTGTGAGGTCATACAGTGTCGACATGACGACCGCGGAATGTTCCGTCGGGAGGGCAACGGTGGACCGGGTTAGCCTAGCGAATCCCTGTACCTACAAACAGGAAAGACTCCACTGCCATGAGTCCATGTGCCCAAGTTCCCCCTTAAGAGTGCTTTTCTCCTGACAGACAAAACAAAAAGTGGCCCAGAGCAAGCTTTTGGATCTGAAGCTTTTCCCCCCAGACAATTTAGAAAGAAAATAAAAAAGTAAAGAAAATAAAGCGAGTGAGAGAGAGGAGAAATAAATAGAGAGAGACACGGTAAGTGAGAGAGGAAGATGATAGAGAGATAGAGAGAGAGAAAGGAAGCGAGAGAGGAGAGATAGATAGAAACAGACAGAGAGAGGGAGAGCATGCCTGTCTCATAGTGTTGTGTACCAGGGGAGGAGGGTTACTGTACTGTGAAGAAACTCAACTCTCCTCAACAACTTAACATTAATATTCCTCTCCCTTTCTCCCTCCCCCTTTCTCTCTCTCCATCCTTCTCTTCTCCTCCGTCTCTCCCTTTAATATCGCCCTCCCCTTTGTTCTCTCTTTCTCTCTCCAGCAAACTGCTGCAAAGGCAATTTTATTACTCTACACATGCAAATTTGTAAATGTTTTGCACACTGCACAAGCACCCACGCTGTCAGGTATATGCAAACACAGGTGTGTGCAAAAACAAACAAATGTGCTCACATGTGCACACACACACACCAACACACACACATGCACACATGCATACACACACACACACTCGTGCACACACAGCCACACACACACACACACGTGCACACAGACGCACACACACGTTTGCACGCACGCACACACACACACGCACACACATGTGCACACACACACATACACACAAACCTTCCCACCGGGTAACATGTATGTTTGCCAGTGTTCATGCATGCATAATTATAGAAGGTCCTGGTTTTCAGAATCACCATCGCTGTGCATCTCTGGTGTTTTTCTCTAAAGTGTTCCCTCTCTGTTCCCACACTATTATCACCATGTGTGGAATCAATGGGAAGTCCTAACAAGGACAGCCTGGTACACTGTGTGTGGGAGTGTGGAGTGTGGGGACCTGCTGTACCATGGCCTACTACTGCTTTTACTGCACACAGTGAGTGCGAGTGTGTCCTGTGTTTATCTGTGCGCGTATACATGTGTGTGTGTGCGCATGTGTGTGTGTGTGCGTGTGCGTGTGTGCATGCTTGTGTGTGTGGGTGTGTGTGCATGTGTGTGTGTTCAGCAGGAAAGGGTGAGGGTGAGGGCATAAAAGATAAAGAGAGAGAAAGTGAAATACAGATTGCATTTTGTTAAGACAGTACAGAAAACATACACAATCTGTATGGGTGTCTGTACAACTGGTGCGTGTGCGTGTGCATGCACGCGTGTGTGTGTGTCCATGTGTGTGTGCTGGTGTGTGTGTGTGCATGTGTGAGCGCACACACACACACACGCATGCGCACACACACACACACACACACACACACACACACACACACACTCAGGACTGCTGCCCGTGTGTTTCCCCAGCCCCACATTACCCTCCTGCAGTGTCACTCCATCAGTCCCACATATATTACAGAGCACACCACAAAGACACAGAGGACATTCAACAGCACAGGCAATCACACACACCCTGGATCAGCACAGGCAAACACACACACCCTGCAGCAGCACAGGCAACACACAAACCCACCATCAGCACAGGCAAACACACACACCCTTCAGCAGCACAGGAAAACACACAAACCCTGGATCAACACAGGTAAACACACACACCCTGAATCAGCACAGGTAAACACACACACCCTGCAGCAGCACAGGCAAACACACACACCCTGCAGCAGCACAGGCAAACACACATACCCTGGATCAGCACAGGTAAACAAACAAACCCTACAGCAGCACAGGCAAACACACACACCCTGAATCAGCACAGGTAAATACACACACCCTGCAGCAGCACAGGCAACACACAAACCCACCATCAGCACAGGCAAACACACACACCCTTCAGCAACACAGACAAACACACAAACCCTGGATTAGCACAGGCAAACACACACACACCCTGGATCAGCACAGGCAAACACACACACCCTGGATCAGCAAAGGTAAACACACACGCCCTGCAGGAGCACAGGCAAACACACACACCCTGGATCAGCACAGGTAAAGACACACACCCTGCATGAGCACAGGCAAACACACACCCTGGATCAACACAGGTAAACAAACAAACCCTACAGCAGCACAGGTATACACACACACTCTGCAGCAGCACAGGCAAACAGACACACCTTGCAGCAGCACAGGCAAACACACACACCCTACAGCAGCACAGGCAAACACACAAACCCACCGTCAGCACAGGCAAACACACACACCCTGCAGATGAGGAGAGGGACAATCCATGCCTGCATGCATGCAACGCGTAAATCAATGAGAATAACACAGGATAACATACACCACACGTACGGACACAAGCACTGAGAAACATATGATAATGTATGTATTCTATCTCATACCCGAAGCACAAGACAAGTGATATGAACAACAGTAAATTCAGCTCAGACCCTGTAAACGGTGGCTGACCGATATATTTACCCTTGACACACTTATAAAAAGACGACTTAAAACGACTGATGGTGAGCAGTATTTTTATCGCGAACGCACATGAAACACGTAAAACCTTGCTATTACTGCGAGCTGCAAGTGGCCGCTATGTTTTACAGATTTCCTTTACTCTGATAGGTCATCTGCTTGCTGCTGCTGTTCAATGATTGGATGCTTTAGGAAGCTGTCAAGAAGTCAGCACCATCGGGAGATTAAGGACAGGAAACAAAGCCCATTTATTTCAGAGAAGTTATTTTCCCAATAGACGGCCACACTTACAGTAAATATGTACATATTTACAGTGCACTGCGGACACATATGACTTTGATAAGCAAACAGAAATTCATGCAGGTTATGAGGCATACGGCCTAAGACTGATGATATACTGAAGAGACACTAATGGACCGTTTCAGACGCAGGGATGCAATATCCATTTACACGTCAACGTGGTGAGCCAGACTTACAAAAGAGAAGGGAGGAAAAAATGTCTATCCGTTGCCATGAAATACCCACAGGTCCGGCTCACGCGGGATCAGAGACTGAGATGAGACAGGAAGGGAGATTATTCCTTTAAGGTGTGAGGTCACAGATATGCGATCAGAATGCTCTTAACTGAACATTCTAATGCTGATGTAACATTCTAATGCTGATGTCACAATCGATGCCGGTGACTGAAAGCAGCGGAGTTCTAGAACACCGCCTTAGAATTTTGAAGAAGAAGAAAAAAAAACCCAAAACATTCCGAAACACCTACGCTTCATAGGGTCGATTACAATAAGCGGGCGGGATAACAAAGGGATGGGCTCTGCAGGACGGGCTTCGATGGCCCGGCGTTGCGGATGAAAGCGGGGGGGGGGGGGGGGGGAGCGCTGAAAGCTGTAAAATTGAAAGGGAGCTGAAAGGCCGGGCTCCCGCTGCGACCGCGGCCTGTGGGCGCGGGCGGCGTCCGCATAAAAGGCGCTGCCAGGCCTGTGAGTCACAGCCTTTTTTCCTCCAATCAGAAGCGCCTCCGAGCCGCCGTTCTGCGCCGTTTAGCCTAATGATGCTACTGGATGTCTCTGCGCAGAGTCTCGTCGAAAGCTTAGAGGAACTCCACGACTGTTCTCTCAAACGTTCACCGCATCAATGCCAAACTTTCCTCTCGTTATTTTCTCTTTCTCTTGCAAACATACACATACATCTCTCTCTCTCTCTCTCCCACACACACACAAAAACATACACACACACAATCTATAAGCCAACAAGTAAACAAATAATGACTTTCCAAGATTTGTTTATAAAAGTGGTCTGAAGACGCATCTCTTCAGACCATACCTGGACTAACTGCCACCGCTCTGTGCATCATTTCGCTTTAAATCCCCCCCTTTCATGACACTCATGTTACATGTACCCCCATTCCAGCACTTTTTGTAATTTGTATTTGTCCTAATATTACAGCTTGTTCTTCTCCCTAGTTTGGCTTGGCATAATGTTCACTGAACACTGAACTGTGTTCTTGGCTATAA
Organism: Anguilla rostrata; assembly: GCF_018555375.3. Classification (NCBI taxonomy): domain Eukaryota; kingdom Metazoa; phylum Chordata; class Actinopteri; order Anguilliformes; family Anguillidae; genus Anguilla; species Anguilla rostrata. Next base: position 50,798,043 of record NC_057940.1, on the reverse strand, counting down.
ATAACTGTACGAAATGAGTACCGTACCTTAATGAACCTGTGATTTTTTAGTTGTCCAATGAACACGATATGCACTTTTGTACCATTTCCCCCTTTCCTAGGTCACATTTTCTGCTTAACGCACCGCAGGTGCCTTTTAAAATGTAAGAGAACATTCTGGCTATAATTTTCATTGACAGACGTGTACGTTCTCAGTCCCTCTGGCTGGCGGAAGCCCGTCGAGCAGGGAGGTCAAATGCGATCGGCACTTTCCCACGCGGCCGCTTCCCTCAGAAGCCCTGTCAGGAAATTTGCCGCTTTTCTTTTTTTTTTTTGCGTGTTTCTAATTGCGGAGACGACTGCAGCCGAAAGGTTGGAGACCTCCCTACAATTAGAGTCTCCGCCAACCAAATTCCCAATTAGGACGGAGGGGTTAATTATTATATCCATACTCAAAGCTTCGTTCCTCCACGAACAGGCCGTGGCGTTCCCATCTACAGAGCTTCAGAAGGCCACTGCTGATTGGCTCCGTGGAAGGACACTCGAGTCCGGGACCGGAAAGGGGAGGGGGGCTCTGAAGGGGCATTTGAAATTGTGGAACGAACCGCGAAAAATCGCAAACCCGTCACCTGACTGTTCGCCATGCCTAACGACCGCGGTGAACGTTAATTCGGCTAATCTTTTCATCTGTCTCTTTTAATCGGCCTGCCTACCTGCACTCTCTGGGACTGTGGTATTAGAAGCACCACGTCACTGGGCGCCCGACATGACACATTTATGAAAGAATTCCTGTTCCTCAAAGTTTCTGTGTCGGAAAATGTTAACAGAGGTCACACAAATGACACAGATCACCAATCAGCGGTCACAGATCCTGGCCCCTTTCAGTTGATTTGAACATAGAGACAGAGGTAAAGACACAGTAATTCTAGACCGAATGCAATCCATTCAGATGAGGGGTAAGAATAGAGAAAATAGTGGGGTTGGGTTATAAGCCCAAATGTGAATCCGCATTCTTAAAAAGAAGGTTAAAGTCTCGAGTCTATGCTTGGGCGTCGATACTTACCGTTCCAGTTTGAGGTAGTCGGGTTTTGAGCTTTACCACCACGTTAAGTGAGATGTTGGTCACTTTTTCCAGTTTCGTCGATTTTTTTCTTGGTCAGTAAAAACATCAAGGAATGTGGATATTGGGGTCAGCAGGCCGTCACTGTTAAGACAGCCACGGAGGGGAAGTCTGCGGATTAGCCGAAATGCTACGACCCTCAGCTGAGCCGCAGGGGCGGATGTGTTCGGGGAGCGCTTAACGCGAGAGCGATCTCAGGACGTGTCAGCTGTTTGTTTCCGAGTGTCGACCGACAGATTCCTGAGCGGATCTGTCACGCGAGAAATAACTTCCTGTTGATAAAACGGGTTCGGTGCGTCGCGTTGCACTCTGGCTCTGGGGGGGGGGGAGAGCTGTTCCCAATAACTGAGACTGACAAGTCCCAATTTATACCGGTGACCGTTGTTTTCCGACAACGATGCAACAACCTGACAGGCAGAAAAGGCACACATAAATAACCCACAGGCTTCGTGAAGGGCAAACCCAGGGCTGTACAACCCTCTGTTCTGGGCCAAATCGTTCACACTGAAACAGTTTACTGAGGAATCAGTTCTGTTGTTAGCTCTGGGGGAACCACATGGTTTAGTTTCCTGTTTGGTTTCAGCTCTGGAGGAACCCAGCGCATGGGGTTCAGGTTCCTGTTTGGTTTCAGGTCTGGAGCAACCCAGCCATGGGTTGGTCGTGTGGTTTCAGGTCTGGCAACCCAGGCTGGGTTGGTTGTTTCAGGTCTGGAGCAACCCAGCGCATGGTGTTCAGGTTCGTGTTGGGTTTCAGGTCTGGAGCAACCCAGCGCATGGTGTTCAGGTTCGTGTTGGGTTTCAGGTCTAGAGCAACCCAGGGCATGGGGTTCAGGTTCCTGTTTGGGTTTCAGGTCTGGTGCTACCCAGCGCGTGGCAGTTGGCTTCTGTTCAGAATTTGATTCAATTTGAGAGATTGAGTTAATTGAAAATTAGAGTGCGGAAGCAGCTGAGAGGTACTCAGAATATTTATTCCAAAGCTCTGCATCATTTTTTTTTTCTTACTGCGTTACAGAACATTCCGGTCCAGTGCTTAGATGTACACAATTCACAGATATCCATGACACAGCTTCTCTTTTATAAACGCACATTCTAAAAACAGCCTAATATTCTCAATAATGCCCCCTTGCTTTCTCAAAACTTGTGTCCATACCAAGCAGGTTATGTTATCACATACAATATCACTGTTATCACATAACAATGTCGATTTCGCAAGACCAGGTAAATATATGATAAGTGTCAGCATATAAAAGAAATAATTATATGAAATATCCAACTTGAGAAAAAAATCCTGCTATTGTACCCTTTTGCAAGCACATGATAGTTTGGGTTTTTTTTAAACACTGAGTTTTTATTTTTCTTATTTATTTTTTTACTCTTTTACTAGGATTGAGCAGAAGGAGGTTGAAACGCATTTCTGGATCCGCAATTACATTGGACTTCCCATTTTTCAGTTGTTCTGGGGCTATTGAAATATTTTATGTGGACGCCAGTAGAAGGGCAATACTTGCTAAGATGGAAGAACATATCCATATTTCAATGGATTTGTGAGATGGTTTTTTTGCCCCCGTAACAATATTGGGGAATATTGTTCTTTTTTGTTTGCACTAGCAAAGCCAGGGTTGAATGGGCATTTAATAGGCCTGGATGGACATTAAGCTTCAATTGTGGCTGCAAGGCACAAGATGTTTGCAATGACTGTGTTTTTTTACTGAAAAATCTAATGAATGTTTTATAATATAGCAGGATGGGACATTCTAATTATTTGGTTTAAGTGTCCTTCCAATAGAGTACATGTCATGCCTTTAATTTTCTCAAGATGCTTTTCCTCTCTCTTCCTGGTGAATTTATGCACACATATATTCTGGGAGTGCATTGGCAGAAGAAGCTGTTCTTGTGTATCATGGTGGTGTTTGATCTATTCAGAGGAAACCGGTGATAGCCAAGGAATATCATTTACCAGTCTTATGACTCCAGCGATGCCCGCGCCCAATTCTCATCCTCAGTAGTTAAGTTGCCTAATCTCACATGGGAAATATGTCGAGAACAAAGGCACAAAGTCAAACTCCAAACCTGAAACTTTTTTCACCAAATTATACAAATTCATAACCGATGAAAATGTATTATGTGCTCTAAGTTCAGGGGGTGAGAAATAAGCAGCACGCCAATTGCGTTGCACCCCATTTGTGCGAGCTGCCGTCCTTTAAATGCAGTCGCACGTAGGTTGGCCGGGTCAAAGACACATTCACATTCATGCGCACCGGCGAATACACGGAAGGCTTCTGTTTGGGTGGGCGCTCGTCACATCTGCACTCAAGTCATCGAGTTTGAAATGGGTTTCGCTTGTTCGCAGGAGGGTTCCTGGAAAAGGGAGAGGTTTTCGGGTTCCGTTGTGTATTGTCTCTATGTTCATTCGAAGGAAGAAATTGCAACACCTGTATTTTCCGGTATATCGTCAAGATTAAATAAGCAGGTGGCTCACGATAATCACGAGGCAGAATATATTCAGGATGCCAGCTGTAACAATGCCCGGCGGTTTCATCCCTGACAAGAATAAAGACGTTCCCAAAAAAAAAAAAAGAAAAGAAGAAAATTCCCATTTTTCTGGTTTCTAGATAGCCATCAACGATGCAAACAAAGTCTTCGCGGCGTGTTTATCCTGGGAAAGCTGCTCTGATGAAACCAAACAGGGAGCTTTGCATTTTAATTGCGCTGCTGACTCAGGGAACGTCGTTACGGAAACACATTTCCCATTCATTTTTACCACCTGCAGCTTCCTACTTTTAGCAGGTCGAATGCCAAATTTGCACGGTCGCTCATCGGCTTGCGACAAATCTCGACGTGTATGCGCGCGCGCTTCCCCGTCCAGGACGGAAGGCCGCGAACAAAGACGGCAGCAAATGATGCCGTTTGTATGCAGCAGCCTCCGCATCCACCAACTCCGAGCTCGAATGTTTATCTCCCAGCCCAAAATAATCAATGCCGCATTCTCTCCCCAAGAACTACTGAGGCCGGGGACCGTTGTGACATCATTCGGCGAACCGGTGTGCGCATAAATAACGTCGGGGGGGATTAAATTAGGACTGGCTGCTTTAGGCGGTTTGCAATTATCAGACGACGCAGTTACGGGGTATTTCACTGGTGAAAAAATCCCGCGCTACAGGGGAACCGAAGAACGCGAGCGCTGAAACGGACATTCCGTTAGGTGGGGTTCCACGCAGGGGTAAACACTACATCGCCCGGGGCAACAGGCCGACCCGCTATTGTATCCGGTGTCGAGCGCGAGTCGGTCCGCCGCGGAAACCTCCGCCCGCCATCTCGGGCCCGACAACCCACAGCAGACTTGGGTCACGGGAAAGCCAGTGATTACACTTCCGAAGGAGATTCTTCTATACAGAACACAAATGCCTCTTCTGTACAGTAGCTAGTTCATGTGGGGTTGGGGGGGGGTTTCCCCACAACTAGAATACGCTGGCACGGCAACCTGGTCTGAGCAACAGATAAGAAAATTATTGACAGACAAAAATTAAAAAATTTAAAAATTTATCAACAGACTTTTAGCCTAGTGCTATCTGACCCCATGCAATGAAACACCTGAGTCAACAAATCAAGATGTTGACTGACGTCCAGGTTCAGATCATTAGTTTAATCGTGTATTTTAATATAGCTGGGCGTGCCACCAGGGATTCTGGGCCGTGAGCAATTACCTCACATTTGGCCCCACCACCCCAGAAAATCATGTTCTAAAATTTTTTGAGGACCCTTGAGGTCCCATGGAATCATCCTGACTCAACACCACACCCGCACCCCCCCACCTCCTTACAGCACCCCTGGCTGGGCGAGAACACAAACCTGTACCCTTCTTGGATGAGATCTTACTTACCTGATATAACTTAATTAAGAACAACAATTCCCGAGCGTAATCCTAAAATGTAAACTATCGTTGACTGTGTATGGCGGATTAAAGGACATCCCGGGTGGCGGGACACCTTCTACACGCATTACGATGTCATTCTCCTTGGAAGACACACTTGTGTCTTTTCAAAATGTATAAAATAACTAACAATAAACTAACAATAGCGCACATTATGCTAAATGTGCGCAGCCAATGAGTTCAAACCACGTTTCACTGTAGACTGAATTTTCTGTGCTTTGCTGTGTCCTGATTGCGTCCGTGTGTTTATTTTTTATCAGTCATCTTAATGACGTGTAAATGTAGAAACATGGTGAACTCCAGGGCTTCCAATGTGTGCTCTCCTCCCACTAAGCTGTTTTTTTATGAAAGGGAATATATTAAATTGAGATGGTGTCATGACATTCCTGTCTCTATCACTGTGAAAAATCCAACGACTACAAGCCTCAGAAACCCGACAGTGTAGTTCATTACTGCTACGGTACCCGCAGTTTTATGAAAGATAGCCTAATGAGTTAATCATACTACAGTTTGCTTGCTGGAACATTCTGAATGAGTCATTCAATATGGATTGACTAAGCAAACAAACAAACGCCTGCTACAGGTGTCCAGTGTCGTTCTCAAAACAATTTACATTTCTACGTCACTCGATTGCAAATTGAATTTGCAAGTTATTTTTCCGAGAAATGTCTTCTCATTTGAATAGATATTTTTATTTGCCGGTCCACTGTTACCGCAGCAACCATATATCAAAATCCCCCTTATCTAAATTCTTCATAAGTGAATGTCATTATGTATAAATACATAATTTATCAAAGAGAGCTATGCGTTTTACACTCAGTGTTCCATATTCTCTCACCATGCGACAAAAACCCAGTGCTTTGTGGGGGGGGGGGAAGGAATTTAATGTCTATAAGCAACAAGTGCAGTTCTATGTTTACAGGGGCGAAAGGAATCTAACGTGAGGGCAAACGTTGTTCGTAAATCTAATTTGGCAAGTCCGCTCTCAAGGAGATCCAATCGACGGGCTTGCTGGTGATCAGACAAGAAGCACAGCCGTCTTTCATTCCCGCGCGCAGTTGTTTCTATGCATCGGTCCACAAGAGTAGCCCTGCGTCTCTCGCGAACATCAAGTCTCTCGTGACAAAAAACTGCACGTTCCGTAAAAAAATCGATTTCGTCTACAAGACCTTTCCTCCACGGTCTTTTCGCACCTAGCATCACAGCGCGAAGGAAAGGTTTCTTTACCTCTAAATTGGCGCACTATTCCCCCCCGTCTTAAATCCGTAAAGCCCATGTGAACCTAATGGCTCGGCTGAAAAAAAAACATTGTTCTCGTCCCCCGCATTGATCGCGGTGCCCCTGCGCTTGTCGTTTTTTTTTGCGGGGAAAACGTGTTTTATTTGTTGCTGCAAACGCCTCGGAGCCGACTTCGCTGGCGTCCCTTAATGTAAACACGCCCGACGGGGCTCCCACCTTAAAGGCCTTAAATCGATGGTTCGGGGGAGCCGCGGCGGCTAGCACCGCGCGGATTGAAGGCGACGGCTCGGGTGGATTTCTCGCGGCGCGGGAAGCTGTTGCCGGAATGTCATTCGGCGGGGGGGGGGGGGGGGGGGGTAGCCTACCGCTCCCGGGCTTCGCTCGGGGCTCACAACAAACCCGCGCGCGTACCCAATCCCTTCTTTTAATTGGCAGATGGGCCCCCAATTACAGTCGATTTAATGGGCCCGTGGCTTTGTTTTTGTTTCCGACGGCCATTAGCGAGGGCATCTGTAACAAGCAGCCCAGCGGACACTGCTGCGCGCGGCGGCTGGCTGAGAAGCTTTCTAATGTAGATTTGTACGCTCGCTTGTGCTCCTATCGCCGCTCACACTTAATTCTTTCTGCCGCCTAACGGACAGACACAAAACAAAGCGTTTTTGTTTTTCCTTTGAGTCTGGTTGCTTGCAGGAAGGCTCTGGCAGATTCAAGAAAAACATCGGGTCTAGCCGCGTAACCCTATATCATATATAGATATGTCCTATTACCAGTCATGAAATGACTATGGGCAGTTGTGAATGTAATGGAAATTCCTTGTTTTACAGGGCTCGGGCAAAAGGAAAAACAAGTCAACTATTATAGGTGACTTGTAAGGCATCAATTAACGCTTAAAGCATTGACATGTTTTAAAGGGCCTGTCCCATATTTTGAAGGACCTGTCCCATGTTTTAAAGGGCCTGTCCCATGTTTTGAAGGGCCTGTTCTATGTTTTGAAGGACCTGTCCCATGTTTTGAAGGGCTTCTCCCATGTTTACAAGGGTCTTTCCCATATTTTGAAAGGCCTGTCCCATGTTTTAAAGGCCTGTCCCATGTTTTGAAGGACCTGTCCCATGCTTTGAAGGGCCTGTCCCATGTTTTGAAAGGCCTGTCCCATGTTTTGAAGGACCTGTCCCATGCTTTGAAGGGCCTGCTCCATGTTTTGAAGGACCTGTCCCATGCTTTGAAGGGCCTGTCCCATGTTTTGAAGCCTTTTCATGTGCCTCATTATTTGTGAAAGATGAGTGATGACTACTTTAGGACAGACGCTACAGTGTACACTAATACAAGAGTTTTGATTCATTCTGGTAAATACCACACTTAATAATTGGTAGATAATATTGTCCTGCAGGCCTATATGCTGAAATGTTATTGAATTATGCAATTTGACAATATCTAGCATCTGTACATGCATTATTATGATGTACTGTTAAACTACTTGCATCTTAACTGATTCAGAGAAATTTCTTTTTTTACCTGAAATGTTTTATGCGAATATGAGAAAAGGTGGTTTTGATTATACTATTTTATACTTTTACACTTGATCGAGCATTGCACATGTTAATAACGTCTGAATAATATCTTGATTAAGGCTTAATTGATAAGGACCTAAAAGCTCCTAACAGCTGTTGTGTAAAGCAGAAGAATATGGCGGGGAACACCAAACAATAAGCCTTTTCACCACGGTCAGCGCCCGCTCTACAGCGAATGGAGCTGAGCTTCTCTCCGCTATGAAATCACGTAGCCGCGTGCTGTCAGAGGTCAAAATTGAGTAATGACGGCCAACCATGCGTGAAAAATGAACATCTTCAAATCCAAGCGCAGTTCCAACCCCGTGCGCAGAAAAACTAGGACTCAGAATTTATTAAAGCATTCTGAACCGTATCTTAATAGGGGTTAAGGAGTAGCACACATTTGGTAATACTGACTGTTGTAACAGTGAAGCAATATCATTAATCCTTTAATACTTTTACTAATGTGCAGATCCAGAGATGACAGGAGCACAGTGACACTGGTGTCCTGACAATTCTGTAGCACAATCTTCGATGCTTGCAATAACACCAACTATAAGTTTCCCGTTAGAACAACAGAGCTCCATAAATTCCACAGACCCCTCCACCCCAAACTCAAGTGTACAAATATTTTTACCTTGCCAGTTTGTTTTAAATTTTTGGCTGGACCGCAACAGCGGGGCCAGCCCTACAAATGCGAATGTTTGTGACTGACTGAATGAGTGACTGAGTGAGTGAGTAATGAAGTTACACCATTGGTCGGCCGAGTTATGAAGTCGCACCATTGGTCGGCCGGATCACGTGTGTTAGGGCCTGCCATATGCTAGGTTTTAACCTGGTCTTGTTGAAAGTGTATTTGACAACTAGAATGCGGCAAAAGTTTGGTGGCAGTGTAGCATGATGGGTAAGGAACTGGGCTTATAACCTTCTAAAAGGTTCTAATATAAGGCAACTGCATCATTCCACACAGTGCTTCCCTTTGATAATGGGTGAACTGCACAGCAAAATGTCCAGTGTTAATTCAACTCTAATAGAGTACATAAAGAGCCCAATAGGGCCCTTCTTTACTCCATAAGAGTTGATTTAACACTGAACGTTTTACTGTGTGGTTCGCAAAAAATAAATAAAGAATCACTTTCCATTTGTAGTCAATGCCGTCTTACATTCGGATCTATATCTGGTCTCTTTGGATCGTTTGCAGGTCAAGAACAAACCGCGGATGTCTTTTTGTAAGCACGCTTAAATCCTCCCAGTTGCAAACAATTCTTAAGCACTTAAATTCTTGAACATGTCTGACATTCACTGCAGTAAACGGTGTCAGGTGCTAACAGAAGGTCACTGCCAGATCACAGACCCAGAATCCACAGAAGCCCGCCACGAACGAGCTGAGCTCAGTGTGAAGGCTGATATTTATAAACCCCTACAACACAAAGGAAATGGAGGATGCTGGGAAAATTACTGCACAAGCAACAAAAAAAAAAAAACAAGAGAAGCATTTAAACTCTCAGCCTGTAGTCCCTACGAATATGATCAGGTGTCGCACCTGAGTTTTTACACCAGCAGCTACAAAAACGAGAAGAACGATAGCACCTTTCTCCTTAATTAGCATCAGCAAATAAATTCTCTAAAACACTTAAATATTTACAATATAGGCTGTGAGTTACGCTGTGGGATTGTATACTGTGGCGTTAAAATTAATCAGTGGTATGAGGTAGTACGTGCTATATATAAAAAAAAAAATTGGTTAGGATTGGTAGGTAGCATTACTTACTGTAGCTTATTTAACAAGTCAAACATGTGTTTACTGACATTGGCTGGAAGAGGTTGTTCAGAACGCAGTCTGAACTTCTCTGTTAGCAAAAGGTAATTAAGCAGGAAACAATTTACATGTTTAGACATATAATTAAAATTACCGTGTGCTCCTGCAATGCAAAATTACAATTTAATGGGTAATCGTTCAAGTGAGCATGCATGATTGATTAATGTTTTCCATTAAAATACAATTAGGTCCAAGGTTATACTTTTCCATGCCATCCATTTTCAAATGAACTGCAAATTTAAGTTAAATTAATGAATTTGTTAGAGACAAATTGTATTTCGATGTTCTGCAAAAATATGATGAGGGTCTTTATATTGCTGTTGAAAGTCACAACTTTTCTGTGACTATAAAACAAGGGAGTAACTGTGTGTATCGCAAGTGGTAACATTAATAAGATAATAAGATATCAAATATTCTGTATTGGCACTGTGGGGTAATTTGTCCTAGCTACTTTGGAGCAGTGATCCACTACTGAAAATAAACAAAATAAAGGTTACTTTTAATTATGAATTCAAAGTTATGTTTACAGGATGTCTCACATCTGAACAAACAAGTCAGATACAAAACAAGCCTTTTTTGTATAAGAATCATCTTATATATCTTATACATAAGTTTTGTATAAGATTCATCAAAGAACTGCCAAACACATTTGACTGAAGCTTCTGGTTGCTAGTGGCTAAAATATAAATTAATACTGCATTAAGATTCAGTCATTCATGAAAGTGTGCAGCAAACAGACATAGGTATGATCATTACTTAAGACAGTTAAAACCTTTAGAATGTGAAAGTGGTAGCAACGTTGCCACGGCGACAATTCTCAGTGAACTGCAGAAGAGGCACTTAAAGGGTTAAGTACATATTTACACCCAGGTTTGACAGTGATCTTATTTCAGAAAGGCAGTTCTTACTTACAGTTAATTATATGATTAACTATCCAATACCAAATGCCACAGTTCCTCAAACAAACTCATTTCACACATTATAATGGCCCAATTTGTTTTTCACACTGCTGAGAACTACTTGTAAAGTCATTACCACCAGCTTAATTTGACCATCGTTGCTTGCAATATTTTATCAGTGCCATTTAAAAAGAATACAAGTTTTATTTATTTATTTTGCTGTATGATGCACTAGATTTCACATTCAAGGGAGTTCACCAGTATAGGACCAGCACTTGGCTACGATACAGAAACACTGTGCCCCAGTCAATTAAGTACATTCAATGAAAGGGTTCTCAACCTAAAAATAAATGTGAAAACAATAAAAAATAAAGAGCAGTTTTTCTTTCCAAGATAACAGATATTCTGTATACTTTCTAGAAATGAAATAATAATTTTTTTTTTTAACTAAAAATTTGCCAAAAGAAAAAAATTATTTGTTCCACACAATTTAATTGTATTTCACCAGCTGGAGTGGAACAGAAATTTCACACAAATCAATACACAACTGTCACTCGCTTTGTCCTCATGCTCGCATATCTATATTAGCTATTTTTTTTGCCAGTTTTATCACTGGCTGTCAAAATGAAACACCTGCACCCTCTCAGTCTCCAGGACCCCCCCCCCCCGCCACCCCCACCCCTGCCACCACACTCCCCCCATCGCCTTTTGGTTTACAATGATTCATGCCAGTGGACATACTTGCTGGAAAAAAAAACCCACCTGACTGCTATATTGTTGAAGCCAGCTGGTGTTTCGAACTGAGAGGGAAACATAGTTCTAGGGAAAGTAATAATGCTGTTTTTTTTTGTTGGTTTTTTGATATTTGATTGATTTTTTTTTGGCGGGGGGGGGGGGGGTGTTTTAAGTATGCGTTGTACGTTCTCAATTTCCAGCTGGCATTGTAGATGTTTATTCCTTTATTCAAGTGACTTCTCAGCTTACTTTTCATATTCAAAATATTAATCTAATTTATGTATTAATATATTTTGATATTTGTGTTCGCAGTCATGCAGATTAAATCTGCGCACAAGAAAAAAAAAAACTCACTCACTGCTCGTGAACTGCTTGTCACAGAAGCCCAGGTCTATTGTGAACCCAGGACCTGTCTCTCCCCTCTTCAGCCATTCAAGACATGATAATATTGCAGCTCAAACTGAATTGTAGCTTAGTTTCCTATCCTGTTATCTCAATTCCATGATCTGTCAAAACAGACAAAGCAGAATGCTCTTAAGGTTTATCTTTAGTTGCCACCAGGGGACTGACAACTTTTTCACTTTTTTCCCGGTTTTCTGCGTGTGTGTGCATGTGCGTGTGTGTGTGCGTGTGTGTGTGCACGTGAGTCCGTGCGTTTCATTCTCAAGATCGTGCCATTTCACGTGATCTCACTTTACGCTGATTTTAAGTGCTCCTTCAGAATATCTCTCCCTGTATAAACCGAAGCACAGATTAGCCGTTGATGTTATTACTACCACTCTAACAGTTACATTTCTATTGCTAAATCGCCAGTGCCTCTTTCTTTTATGTCATACCGCAACGCCCCGATCGTTCTGCAAAGTGCACAGTGACACTCAGTCCCGAGACAACGTCAGCTCCCATTTGTTCCAGTGTCTTTCCTGTTTCATAAAAAGAGAACATTTGAAGAGGATCCCTGACCCTGAATTTCATCTACATCCATCCTTATCATCAACTCGCAATCAAAGGCAATCTCTAACTTTCTTAATCTTAAACATAGCTATGGGAGTTCAGTGACCACCAAATATAATTCACCAAATTTAGGGACCAGAAAAAAAAACCTTTCACTTGCATTACTTTGTAATTGAAGGTTAAGGACACAATCTGGAGGGAATCCAGGCTGAACCATCTATGTATCTGGCCAGATATATTCACATATTCGCTGAATGAAGGCTTCTTAGCTTCCATTTGTAATAATGGCCTATCCCCCCTAATACAGGCATTTAAATTTTCAGCATCTCAGGTTTGATTTCTTTGGACGTTGCATGATCTGCCAATTTGATTCAACAACAGAATGACATCCGGTGACCTTTATCCCTTTAATTTTTGGCAAATGATGTATTTTTTTCAACCGCTCACTTGATTTTCCTCATTTCAAAAGAGTCTTCTAATCCTGAACGTGTGCCTTTGCCTTCTTTCCTATTTGTATTTAAACTTTATTTAACCAAGAGATTTCAATATATTTTTATGAATGTTGCTATATTCATTTTCTCTCTCTCATTTTTGTGGTTTTATTTTGACTCTTCCAGAAGGCTGAATTACTGTAGGTTTTTATAGAAAAGACACAGGTTGCCAGCCTAATAAAACTGATCTCCTCTTAATCATTCAACACGCAGCTTTTTAATGAGCCGTTTTGGTTACCTGAAAACTAGGCTGATTTCCACCTTACTTCATAGATTATATCAGAAGTAGAGAGTAAGAGAAACCAATTACACCATGCCCCACACACACACACACACACACACACACAAAAGTAAAAAAGCAGGCACACACACACAGCTGTTCCACCCAAATTCTAAGAGACAACACACACTATCAGCTGTGTCTGCCATGAACTTGGAAACACCAAAATGACGATGAGAGGTAGGGATAAGGGAGGAGGACAGTCTAGAGCCAGGCCACAAACCAGCCATGCTCCTATTTGGCATAAAGGGCCAGACCTCATAATCATGCTACTCTGAACACTATACCACTGTCTGTATGCTTTCATTTGGTCTGTCTCAGGGGTGAAATCGAAGAATCAGGAACAACAGACAAACTCTGTCAATTGGCATTCTGTGCATTGCATTTTCACCCCGGAGGCATAAATGCTTGGCGAATGTGTAGTATACAGACCTGGGTCAAATACCTATTTGTTTTGGACTCAAATACTTTTCTGTGCTCTGTTGATCTTGCCTGGTGTAATTGAGCCTGCCAATATGACCAGGCTGGCGGGGTTTGCACTTTTTGAGAGTACTCCATTGGTTCCAAAACACCAGACAAGATCAGTAAAGTGTAGAAAGGTATTTGAATCCAAAACAAATATGTATTTTACCCCAGGTCTGGTAGTATAACAGGTAGGAAGCTAGTCTTGTAACCTAAAGGTCACATGTTAGATTCCCCAGGTAGGACACTGCCGTTGTACTGTTGAGCAAGGTGCTTAACCTGCATTGCTTCAGTATAAATCCTACTGCATAAATGGATGCTATGGTAAGTCGCTCTGGATAAGAGCGTCTGCTAAATGTCTGTAATGTAATGCAATGAATGTGTAGCCACCAAATTCTTCCCTTTGCTTGTCCTTCGCGATTCGGTTGTAAATTTCCATTCAAATGCACGGCGCGCTATGGCATTGATTTCCAACCCTAATAAACAGGCTGACGGTGGCCTGTTGCCAAAAGAAAGTGTTTGTGTCACTTTCTGAATGCTGATCAAACAAATTAATCCTAATAAAACTGTGGGCCTTTTTTTTTCTTTTTTTTTTTTTAGGACAGACAAAAATTATACGAGCATCATTTAACACTTTTTGTCAATACACCGAAAGCTTCCGAGTACAGTGGGCAAAAGAAGTTCCTAGCAATCCATTTCCTAACCTTGCGAAAGGTGACACATTGATCCCCCAATAAATAATCCTTAGAAACATTAGAAAACCACCAGAGCTTTACCAGTCAGTGCCAACCAACTGAGGCATACCGGTTGGTGTGTGAATAGCTGATTTTAAATAGCTGAGTTTAGAGTTCAGAGCTGTGAAGAGCTGCATCCACACAGATGACCTTGAATCCTGTCTGAGTTTACGCTACATGGCCAGAAGTATGCGGACACCTGGCATCTAACATCTCATCCAAAATTATGGGCATTAAAGTCTACCCTTTACCGCTATAACAACCTCCACTCTTCTGAGAAGGCTTTATACTAGATGCTGGAGCGTTGCTGTAGGGATTTGCTTCCATTCAGCCTGAAGAGCATTAGTGAGGCTGGCCACTGATTGGGCGATTAGGCCTGGCTCGCAGTTGGCTTTCCAACTGATCCCAAAGGTGTTGGATGGGGTTGAGGTCAGTGCTCTGCGCAGGCCAGTCAAGTTTTTCCACACCGATCTTGACAAAACCATTTCTACATGGACCTCACTGTATGCCCAGGGGCATCGTCAAGCTGAAACAGGAAAGGACCTTCCCTAAACTGTTGCCACAAAGTTTGAAGCACAGAATTGTCTAGAATGTCATTGTATTACGATTTGTCTTCACTGGAACTAAGGGGCCTAGCCCAAACCATGAAAAACAGACCCAAGCCAAGTGCTGTCCAAATACTTTAGGTCATATAGTGTATCTATAAGCTACTTAATGTGGATGTAAGTTCACTCCAATCAAATGTGCATCTTGTGCGTTAGTATCAAGCTCATGATTATTTTTTGAGACCAAACAGCAACAACTCGGAAGCTGTGTTCAGTTCTGGTAAATAATGCAAGTTTTTCACATGATTTGTGCCTGGAGTTATTTTTTATTTTTTTTTTGTATCTACATTTGAGAATATTTCACCGCAGGTTGATTCGGCAGACGAAAAACAGGCCTGGCAAAGGAAAAAGGAACACCTCAGGAGTTTGCTATGTCTAGTATATTCCCCCCCCCCCCCCCAAACAAAAAAAAAATCCTAGATAAGCAGTTCATTTTATTCACAGAGGAACCAGGCACAGAGGAGTTTTCTGTGAAAGGAAAAGCAGTAAGTATAACCAACATGGACACTGCTGGGTGCTCGACCCGCCAAAAAATTAGAGCAAAGGGATTTCGGGCGGGGGTTTTCTCAATCTGGCAGTGGCTGCTGGGAACACACCGCGGGTGTAATCCCTCAGATTTTCATACTCCATTCTTCCGCATCGCAGGCCCAACATATCCGAATATGAAAAGAGAGATCGTAATGCTCACCGGCACCCGAAACATGTTCGGTGGCACGACGGTCTTTTAAAAAAATATTCATATCCCATTTGGTGAGAGCGCTATTGTCATTTTGACACAAAGAATATTATATTATAATTCAAAATTGACCGGAAAAAGGCTAATAACAAGGCTTGTATTGATGCCTCTGAGCTGGCCTATTGCAAGGAACCATTTGATGCAATCCACCAATATATAGTAACGATGTCCTTTGTTAATTGAGGGACTTCACTTAAATCAAGTATTTGCTACGCACAAATTTGTACTGCTGAACAATGTTTGTAAAATAGAAGGTATAGTGTTCGTGAGAGGATTGATATGATCATTATAAAAGGAGGCTTTTATGAAACTGGAGCTTTCCTAGCCATTTATATATATATGTTTTTTTTTTTTTACATTGATGCATTAATAGTATTCATTGTGTGTGACGGTGCCAATTCATTTATGCGAGTGTATATCTCAGAAAAGAATGCGTTTAAGTATGAAGTATTCAAGTCTCATGCTCTAAAATGTGTTAAAAACCACTGAGCAAATTCGACCCTGTCCAACTCAGTAACAGTATAACTTTTGAAAAATCATCACTTATGCCGTAGGACACCATTTATCATTCCCAGTCCAATAATCTGCTGCCTGTGCTTCTACAAACACCCAGATCTAATCTAAACACCGCACGGACTGACCTGCGAATTGGTCCACCAGTGCTTTGTTCATATCTTTTAGGTTTATACATTTCTTTTTCACATTTTCCATTAATTTCTGTGACAGTGGAGCTCATAATGTTCTTGAAGAAAATGGAAAAGGTTACACTTGCCTAATTTCATTACTCTACGTGATGGAAGAAGTGCATTGCACATGCAGTAGATTGAATCTAAGTGCGCATGTCTACTTAAAAAATGTATATTAGTCTGCAAAGCACGGCTCTGGCTGTCTGTGTGTGCATGCGTGTATGCTTGTGTGTGTGTGGGTGTGTGTGTATGCGTGTGTGTGTGTGTGCGTGTGTACTGGTGCATGCATGTGTGTGTATGTGTGCGTATGTGTGTGTATGTTTGTGTGCCTGTGTTGGTATGTATGTATGTGTGTGTGTGTGTGTGTGAGTATCCGTGTGTCTTTGTGTTTCTGAACTTGACGACCAACCTGGAATATAAATGCAGTTACAATGAAAGCACCTGGCCTGGAGTGAATAGAGACACAAGGCAGAGAGACTACAAGACGAACAGATTGAGGTCAGGAAGAAAGAAAGACAGAGAGAGTGAGAGAGAGACAGAGAGCAGGAGAGAAGACGGGGGGGGGGGTGGGCTAAAAAGCTAAAAATGCGCGACTGCAGTGTCACAATAGAAGGCAATGAAGAGAACCTACGTGAGCTGAAAATACGGAATTTGTCAGGACATCTGTCAAGAAGCACGAGCTGGAAGCGTAGAAGAAGAGATAGTGTATAAAGATGAAACTGAAATTACTAGGGGAAAGGTAACGGGTGGGTGGGCAGTAAGGGCTTTTTTTTAAATGTTTGAGATAGAAATAGAAGAAAGAGAGTTCTCAAATACAGGTATAGCTCTTAAATCCCAAACTGTCTAAGGCACGTGTCAGGGTCAAGCAGGGATGGGGCGCAGCGGTGTCGTTTGCGAACAAAACAAAACGACAGAATAGAAGAACGAAGACGAGGAGAGCCAAAAAAAAAAAAAAAAAAAGCTCAGACAACAACGGCAGGCGAAAAGTACCGGAAAATCGTAACCCCAAAATCTGGAGTCACGCTTGGTATAAGGTACAAGTTATGTCCGTAGAATATCGAAAAAAAGCACAGGCGATAGGACGCGTAAAAGCAACACTGCTCCCTCGTGTAAGTTAAGCCTAACTGTAAGTGTTTCACGGAACAGAACAGAGAGAAGCCGAGTTAAACAGATGTGACCGTAATTGGTACATGAAATCTGATGATACAGCAATGTCTGCGAGAGCATAAATAAATAAATAAATAAATTACCAAGTCAATAAATTATTGTTTTGTCAGCGTGGCAGCACGAATTAGGGTGGGCCAACGCACACGTTTCAGTAACATGTTACATGTTGTGTAACCAAAAAAACAAAACAAAAACGAACACGTTCTTCAAACCGTTATTGAATCTAAAATCAATGTGAAATTAATTGAATTTAAACCTGAATATGATTCGGGGTGCTTCATCTATATTGCGAGTGTGACAAATCAAGTCTATCATATACAGAACGTTTTACCGCAGAATGTTACGTATAAAGTTTGTATGTCGAATTTATTTAATTCCAGTGCAGTTAATTGTAATTCTGTATCGTTTCTAATTTACGGTTTTACGGGAGGAAGCTACATCTTATGTAGGCTAGCTATAGAGTATCCCGTCTGCCATTGAACCATCATTTGCAGAAATCGAGCTACACACCTCACAATTAAAACAGCAGCGGAAGTACACAGAAAAGAGCATTTGTAGGATTTTTTTTTCAAACTTACTGTATATTCGAGCTGTTCCAGTGGACGGCGTGTCGGTTGTTGGCATACACCAGGTGTAAGTTTGCACAGGTGAGGGTTATGAGACAGAGAGAGAACGTTGCGAGAGCCATAATCCTCAGATCTCTCTCTTTATCTCTCCTCCCGTCGTTCTTTTCGCTTCTCCGGTCTCAGTACCTCTATCCCACGCGATGCGTTCAGACCATCCCGGTAAGAAATAAGAACGGAGAAAAACAACTGACGAGGCTCCTTGCTTTCACTGATTTTGTGCAGATAGAAGTGTTTATCTACGTGTTGTTGAACTCCAATTCCATTGCGATGCTCCCTCCTACCCCCAAACCAAAATTTCAGCACTGCCAAATTGATTCAGTTACTGAACACTCAAAAGTGCACAATACAAAAATGAATAGATACTATATTCTTGTTACGTCGGCAGACAGCCCGCTCAAAAATAAAAACAAAGACATGATTATAAAATAAAAATATAAGCAAAACAGCTGTCCTCCTTTAAGCTACGGGTCGGGGTTTGAATGAGAATAAGCTGTGGTGTAGGCTAAATAACTAGCAGCTGGATACAATTATGTCCTGTGCAACGTAGATATTTAAATGGTGAGATAGAGTGATTCTTGTTACCAAATGTTTACTTCAAATTGATGGAATTATTTTTCTTGTACAAATGTTTGAAAACAGTTTTTTTTTTTGTCTTCGCTTGTTCATTCCTTGACTCCCTTACATACTACATAATAATAAAAAATCACCAAATCGTTCGTTTGGAAGTTCCTTAGCTAGATTTTCTTCCTTTTTATCCAGCATCCCTCGCATCCCATCTCGCTCGCTTGCTCGCTTTCTCTCTCTCTCTCCCTGTTTGGTAGTCTTCGGTTGTTCACTCAGTAACTCCACCTCCCCAAGTTTAACCATTTACCTGTCGGAACGTTTCTTATTTAAAAACAAATTCACGAAAAGCCCCAGGCACTGTTATTGTTAACTTTTCTTAAGCTGCCCATTAAACACAATTTCCGAAGAACACATAATCTAATGTGACCCTCGTTGAGTGTGTGTGTTTGTGCGCGTGCGCGTGTGTGTGTATTACATAATATTACTGAAAATAAATATTAACTGCGCGGTTGTACATGTGATAAGACTGCGCTGTTTCATGGGAATAAGCTGTCGCAGCAAGAAACGACGACTTGATTGCCTGGGTCTCCAGGACAGTGTCTAGGTCCATGAAAATGTTGTATTAGGTATTGGTTCCTGTATTTACTCTTACGTTATTTTGTTTGAGGCTTCAGTCATTAAATCTAGACTCATATTTATGAAATTTATCCACAGTCTCTGGTCCAACCACCAAATCTTCAGTTCTTAAAAATAAAATGTAGCTAATCAGTTAAACGCCTGTGTATGTCACCATATCTAAAAAAATAATTTGAATGAGACATAAAGTAGAACCTCAGAGACAAGAAGCCTTTGGAAGTGGAAGTTTTTCAATACTCTTAAATGTCCATAATTCTGAAAGTGAAGCCAAAAGAGATTCATTTAGTGTCAATTCTTTTTCGGAATGGTGACTTATATTATTCAAGCCCTTTTGAAAATGGTCTAATTCTGTAACTATAAATCTTAGTTTAAGGTAATAACCAATAATCAAACAAGCCTAAGTGGGATCTCATTAAAATGCACTTTTTTTTGTCTAAGTCAGCTTTTCTAATGATACCCCACAGCTCTTTCTTAGCAAGCACGAGGCTATTAACATATGCATGGGGGAATAGAATAACTTGTCTGCAGTTGACTACTACAGACAGGCTATGCATCTTGCATTCCAAAAAAAAAAAACAAAAGCAAAACAAACAGTAAGTTGAAATGTCATAAAGTATGTGTGTGCCAATTGCAGAGAAACTGAAAGCTCTCGACTAAGAAAAGCATTAGACAGAAGGACAGAACGGGGACACATAAAAAGCAATGGTCTATATCATCTCACATGAGAACACTTTTTACTTTTTATTATTTGTTATTAATACTAATAACAGCTGTAATAATAATATCAGAAGTAGCAATAGTAATTGTAGTGGAATAATAAAAATGATTTTTTTATTCGCTTTAGTAGTGGTAATGTTGTTGTTGTTGTTGTTGTTGTTGTTGTTCTGTCACAAATCACGAGATGTTCCTCTGGTTGTGCGAAAAATATTCACGCACGTGTTTCCAACCATTTTCCTGAGAACTGTCTCTCCTCCAGCATTTAAATTTGGTCTGGCGCCAGAAAGCAGCAGGCTGCTTCTCTCCATCCTGTCGTTAGCGCTCTCATGGAGAACTGCGTGAGCGGCCGCGTCTTGTTTATTTTTCTGTGGTTCCGGGTTTGACGGTATCTGTGCTGGACCCCTGGCAGGATGCACCTCTGTTTCCTTAGGTTTTGGGGTGGGGGGGTTATAGGAGGGAGGTCAGGGGGCTATGGGTGGGGGGCGTTAGGGTGCTTGTATAAATCTTTTTTGGCCATTCTGATCTATCACTGATGAGCATGGCTGATTTAAGACTGCTACATGTCAGTCAAGTGTTAAAATGCAGTTTTAAAATTGTGCTCTCTCTCTCTCTCTCTCTCTCTCTCTATCCATCTCTCGGTTTTTTTTTTTATCAGCAATGCCGTCTCGCTTGCATCCCCTCCGGTCATGTTGCCGTGGTGACTGAAGGAGGGCTGATGAGAGAGAGAGAGAGAGAGAGAAAGTTTCATCAGTTCATCACCGCTCCTCGCGTTCTCCCTCGCTTTTTTTCCCCTCCTCCCCCGTCGCTTTCGTGGGGGCCACGTCGTCCTCCGTCTCCTCGTCCATCCTTTTCTCACTCCCTCACAACCTCTTGTCACTCCATTCCTCTCTTCCTCCCTCTCTCTCTCTCTCCCCCTCAGCTTTTAAAGCTGTGAATTCAAACCGTTCTATTTTTAGGAGGAGAAGAAGAAGAAAGAAAAAAAAAAACAACGACGGTGGTGGTTTTATAGATTGGCAGTACAGTTCAAATATGGACATTGGGACATTATTAATTATGCAGCAAATTCATTTGGCTATAATATTTATCCATCAATATATATTCAGAAAGAAACAGGAAAGAATTACTTTTTTTTCATTCGACATTTTCCGAGCAATTCTTTGTTCAAACATTAAGAGCTCATTTTGTGTCAGGTGCGTGCACGGACGCGATTGCTGAATTTTTCATGTGTTTATGCAGAAACCCTAAACCGCAGGTTCCAAACACCGAGGAGGCCATTCATTAATAATAACGGCCAGACGAAAATGGCACAATTGCCACTTTTGCTGATAACAGGTCTGATGACATGGAAATGCTGAGAACAGCATAATGGGTGAGTCACCAGACATTGTAGCCAGGACCGGTGGACAATATTACCGCGGTATTGGTGATATGTGTACTAACACAAGGTTCAAACATCCGCCCAGACAGACGGACGGCGCACCTTTTGGGACAGGTACGCCATTGTTCCCGGATTAAGGTGTCGTAGCCTCGCCGCAATCGCACACGATCCGGCCTGGCACCGGGGAGGGGAAGTACGGAACGCCGAGGGGGGCGGGGGGGGGGCATGGGCTGCGTTCGGAATGCAGGTGGGGGGGGGGGGTGCGTCACTGGCGCATGGACGCATTCCAACGGCGCCTTACCTGCGGAAAACAAGCAGCCCGGCCGCCAAGCCAATTCCCACAAAGGAGGCTTTTTGTTTTTCGGGCATTAAGGAATTTGCACGCGGGTTAATCCCGCGGCCCCGAGGAGAAAGCTCGAGCTTGCCAGCCGAACGCCGCGCGTAAGAGAGAGCGGGCGTGTCCTTAAATGGGCCGGCCTCGTCCGTCTCCGGTTTCAGCACCGCTGTGTGTGACTTGCGCTGATTCGTCTTGACCAGGGATGCTTGTGTGAGGCGCGTCGTAGCCATTTAACTGACACAACCTGCGGCCGACCAATGCCTGGTCGTTATCAATTAAGGCAGGTGTTGGAGGAGGGTCAGTAGGTACCCCAAATGAAGCAGTGACATCTATGACTTGCAATAAAATGTCGTATTTAACTTGTCCTCTCTACTTATTGCTATTATTTTTTTAAATAACCCCTCCCCCCCTCCTTCGGAGGTCAAGGTCAACCTTTCTTTGAAATTACAACCAGATGGTAACCTGTTTTACATAGAAAGCATTGGCATGTTGTTCAATAAATGAAGAAAATTGTTGCACCCAGGTACAGTATAAGTCCATCGAAAGTATTTATCGCAGGTGTATAAATTCCAATTTGAAATATTGTGGACTGCGCGTAGTATCTGCACACTTCTCATCAATAGGAATAAAAGATCCATTTCCCAGAAAAATATTTTAAGCTTTGATATGTTGCAAACTTTCTCCTACTGCCACTCGCAGATTTTATCAGGCCAAGGTTGTGCTCACGCACTGTAAAATTCTCTGTGTTAATTGAAGTGTAACAGAGCCTACGTGAGTCTACGATAGGGACTGAAAGCCCTCTGTCAGATTAAAACTGCGCTGTGGATTTAACACCGAGCGCTGTGCTGCGTTCAGGCATGATGGTAGAAGGACAGCGTGACCGGGAAGCGGAGAAAGGAGAGGCGTTGTCCGCGTTGCGTAGCGCACGTTTGTAGCGTTAGCCAACTGCACCGCGTTATAAAGGAGCTCTGTTATTGTAAAACGATATCACAAAGCGACTGGCTGCACAAGGCTAGGCTGTAAAATGTTGAATCGTTGTGTGTCGTATAATTCGATCCCTCTTGGTCTCAAATAAACTGTGACCGTAAGAGCTAAATGTTAAAACGACACCGAACGCTCTATTGTGTTAAGGCGCGACGTCGTCGTCCCCGGCAGCTGCACGTTTGTCTTCCTGAAGAACAATCGCCTGGCGGTAACGAGCGAGGAAAGGCGCCCCGTTTTCGCGGCGTGGCGCGGTGCCTGTCGGGGCTCCCCCTGGAGGCGGAACCGGGCGTGCGCGTGCGCGGCGTAGTCGGGCCGCCTCGTTCGCCTGCCGTGAACCTGGAGTCGAGTGCCGCTGGGGGACCAGCTCGCGCACGCGCTCGAGCGTCAGGGCCACACGCCCCCCCCACCCCCCCACGGGGCCGTGTGGCGCGCTTAGCGGGGCGTAGTCTTCCTGGAGAGGAGCGCGCGGCCCGCTCTCGAGGAAGCCGGATTGTTTCTCGGTCGTCCACAGTGGAAAAACGGAGGGGGCCTGAGGTATTGAGGTTGCGTGCGGGAGAAATGGACCCCCCTCATAAATGAAGATCTCTTGATTTAGCTCTGTGAACACGGTGTGGTTCAGCGTTCCTGGCTAATATTACAGTTACAATAATGTAACATTACAGCTTACATTTGTTGTATATTTGCTTTATTTTTTGTTACATTTCTTATTCCATTGTTATGCCATTTGATTGTTTAGCTTATGAGCCTGTGCTGAGCTACTTACACTTCATGCATTTATACAGACAGAGTGTTTACAGGGGTAGGTCAGATTAAGTGCCTTTGCTCAAGGGTACAACAGCTTTGCCCCATCTGAGATTTGACCTGGCAACCTCCGAGTTGCAACTCCAACTTTTTAATCATTGCAATTCAGCCTCCAGTGTGTGTGTGTGTGTGCATGTGTGTGGGTGTGCATATGCATGCATGCATGTATGTATGTATGTGCATGTGTGTGTATGTATGAGCATGTACATGCATGTGTGTATGTGTGCTGTGAGTATGTGCATGCACAGCTCAGGCTGTGCCCCTCTAACCCTGCCTGTGTCCTTCCCAAATTCTAACCCCCCCCCTCTGTCTCTCACTCTCTATCTCTCTCTCTCTTTTTCTCTCACTCTCTCTCTCTCTCAAATTCAAATGCTTTATTGGCATAACATATTTATAAATACATATTGCCAAAGAGCAGTGATAAGAAAAATCACAGTAATAATATTAAAACAACAAGCAGCAACAACAATCATAACATAAATGACTGTAACATTATTATTATTATTATTATTATTATTATTATTATTATTATTATTATTAGCTGTTATCAGCTCTATATCTCTGTCTGTCGGTCTGTCGGTCGGTCGGTTGGTTGGTTGGTTGGTCCACAAAAGTGTCCCACCCCGTAGCGGCCACAGTTTTCGCCCCAGGAGGCTGAAATTCGGCATGGACATTGGTCATGACCGAAGGTAGAGCTGAGTAACTTTCAGGCCGATTGACCGAGAGGGGGCATGGCGATGGCCGCTGCCTATCACAAAAAGGCGCATAACTCCCGAATAGGGATAGGTCATGAGCTGAAGAAGAGGTCACGTGTTTGTGTGAGGGTGTGTGCGTGGATGCATGCACACATGGATGCATGCGCGTGTGCGGTCGCAGCTATTGCGAATTCGCACTTGTTAACTATAAAATTAACAATTACATAATCGCTATACTATTATTATATTATACTACACTCTATTAATTCAATTTATAAATATGTTACTAATAAAACATTTTGGTTAGATTTTAGTTTACTCAGTGTCCCTCTGGTTGTGACAGGCCAGAATATATCTAGCTGCAAGTGAGTCTGTCGGTCCTTCTAATAGGCTTTTGTTCATTTGTATCTCTCTCTCTCTCTCTCTCTCTCTCTCTCTCTCTGCTCAGCGGTGTGTTAGTAAACCGTATCGACACCTCGCGCCCCGCCTGTCCCCTGCTCTCTTTCTCTCCCTCGCTCCTTTTTTCAGGGGCCTCCCAAACCGACACGAGTTTTCACTCCCTCTGTTTACCTTCCACCGCTGCGCCTCAAACACCACAGAGGAAGAGTGAGAAAAACAGAGAGAGAGAGAGAGAGAGAGAGAGAGAAAGAGAAAGAGTAGGGATAATGGGTGGCATGTGAGGGAGGAGGGAGTGAGAGAAAAACAGACAGAGAGAGAAGGAGAGCAGGGGGAATGGGTAGCATGTCAGGGAGGAGGAGGGAGAGAGAGAACGAGAGAGTGGGAGCGGAGGAGAGGGGGCAGTGACAGAAAGAGGGAGAGAGAGAAACTGGGGGCAGAGAGAGATAGAGAGATGAAGAGAGGGCAGTGAAAGAGTGAGAGAGAGATAGAGAGGCAGAAGGAGGGAGAGAAGCGAGGATATTAATGAACTTCCTCAGAGCGAGGCGCACAAGTTTCACACCAGAAAGGCTTCAGAGGATGGCAGGAGAGTGGGAGTGATTTGTGGAAGAGGAAGAAGAAGAAGAGAAACGCTGAGATAAGAGAGAGAGAGAGAGGGGAGGGGGGAGAAGGGGGAGCAGAAAATCCGTGGGAGAGCTGAGGCACCGGGGGACGATAAATAAAGAGCGATAAGGTACGGACGGAACGGCGAAGGCAGAAAACACGGAGGTCTGGTTCACGCTCCGCATTCCTCGCCGCGCGGAGACGGAGGGATGGAACGAAGGAAGGAGCGTGACGGAAGAGTGCGTGCGAGAGAGAGAGAGAGATCGATAGAGGTGACGGGAAAGGCATGAAAAGAGTGATAGAGAACAAGAATAGCGTTGTCTGGACAGGTGGGAGGGGACTGGGAGCGGCCCCAGAATAGATGCACTTTCAATGTCATGAAATATTGAGCGGAGGAAAACAAAAGAGGAGGGAAGAGCGGGGGGGGGGGGGGGGCGGATGCCGCGGTAATCGCCGTCCGACACCGGGCACGAGAAAGTGGAAGGGTGGAAAGAGGGGAGGAGAGACAAATGGAGGGAAAAGTAAAGGAGGACAGAGATGGAGAGAGCGAGGGCCGGAGGGGGGCGGGGGGGGGGTGGGGAGGGGAGGTCCCTATGATTGAGAGAGAGAAAGAGAGATTTCCGTTGAGTCGAAGCTGTTGTTATCTGCGGACGGATCCGTCGCGAATTCCGCTGCGTTAAATAACTCACCTGTCCCGTTGAGTAAAATGAATCATAAAGCATTCAGCAGGTAATGGTACGAAGAACACTGTGACTCTGCAGTGACCTACAGTACTGCACCCACAATATTTTAAATGTTGTTTTGGATGGCAAAGCGTACGCCTGCAGACAAAGAACTCTGCTCGTTCACATCGCCCCTCATTACTTGCACAGGAGCCTGAGTGTTGGGAAAATAAGCCAAGTGTTGAGTGACAGCACTGCTTGTACCATTAACTTTACAGCACCACTGATAGCAACGGTGACCCCCATTATCTTATGTGATGGGCCGGGGTTTCGAGGCAATTAAGTTGAGATTTTAATGGCGGAAGAAGCATACGGGCCTGCAGGTATTCGACTGAGTTTCTGCTGGGATTGGCCCACAGCACAGCTGGGTTAAGGACCTGCGAACATAAGAGGACACAGTGAAGAGGACAGACCATTCAGTCCATCACGCTCCCCATTCACGGTCAGCTGAAGATCTAACACTGTGTCAAACCTGCAGCCTCTAGAGCAGTGACAGTCAATCCTGGTCCTGGTCCTGGAGAGCCATAGAGTCTGCAGGCTTTCGTTTCCACCTTAAGATCAGCAATTAGTTCAGACCCGAGAAACTAGGGGGGTATTCCATGAAGCAGGATTACAGAGTTAGCTGGATAAGTGCACTGAGTAAAACCCGGAACGTCTCAATTCTGAAACTTGGACTGAAGCAAAAAAGAGCTGTTCCGGGTTTTACTCTGTGCAGTTATCCAGATAACTCAGTAATCCTGCTATATGGAATACCCCCCAGGTGAGGTGAGTTACCTGCGTGATCAAGAGCTTTAACTGATCAACAGCTGGGCTACTCAGCTGCTGAGTAACGACGAAACCCAGCGGACCCTGCTGCCCTCCAGGACCAGGATCGAGGACCACTGACCTAGAGGGTCTCGGCCTCTGCCACATAACCTGGCAACCTGTTCCACACACTGGCAACCCTCGGTGTGAAAAAATAAAATAAAATAAACAATAACTGAAATCCTGATACGGGTGATTCATCTCACAGGCAGAGAAGTGATGGATGATGAACTCAGCCTTCCTGGACTGTATTAGCCAATATCCCGTTAGCTTACACTGTCTGTAGCAACACACCCATTATTATAGATCAGTGGGCTTGTAGCAATCTAGGCCGGAGTGGGTGAGGGGGATGGGAGAGGGGGAGGGGAGGAATAACCGCAGGAAGTGCACTCAAGTGCCAAAGAGGCGGCGGCGGCGGAGGGCGGACTCGCCTCGCTAACGCCCGACCCGCCGCGAACGCCGCGATTTCGCCCCGCAGCGCTCGCCGGTCCCCGGCCCCGCCCTGGATTTCACCCCCCCCCCGTTAGGCTCTGAAGGAGCGAGCGAGATTCGGGTCGCGATCGGCCACACGCCTATAATCTCTGTGGGGGGTGGGGGAAGGAGGGGAGGGGTGGTGGTCTTTCCTCGCCTCTGTTCGCATCACAGTTTTTTTTTATTTTTTTTTTATTTTTTAGTGCCGTCCGCATATCTTGGGTCAAAAGTTCACTTTGAAAGGAGAGCTTTTTTTCCGTAGTGTTTATTCGGGTTGTGCAGGGCGCCATGCGCTAGTTTTCGGGGCGGGAAAGGAATCCCACGGCGGTTTAAGCAGCGGTCCGGCTCACGCGAGCTCGCGCGATGTTTAAAATACGAACGCGCCGCGATCTAATCTCAGGATAAACACGGGTTTCTCTGAGGGGTGGGGGCGGAGCGTGTCGGGGGGCCTAAGCGCTCAGATGCGAGATTCGGCAGGCTTCGTATTCGCGGCTTTGCGAGAGCAGATCTCCAGCAGTCGAAATCGAGCTAATTAATTCATCTGAATTATTGGGATTTTAGCTGGGAGGGGATGAGAGACCTGCCTGAACTCAGCATCAGCCATGTGAACGTCCCCTCACCCCCGCATCCACCCCATTGGCCACGCCCGACCATCGGCGGTCTGACGCACAGCGTGCCTCGGGCATTGGGCAGGCCACGACGCGCTACCGACGTGCGAACAGGGCTGACGCGCGCGACCCGTTGCCTCGCAAGTCACGCGACGCCACGCGCCCGCGCCGCCGGTTCCTGTCTCCAGCGACGGAGCGGGACCCCGCGCTCTACTGGGCACCGCCCCTTTGTTCGCCAGGTGACCTGTTTCTGCACCAATCCTGCGCGTCCTTCACCTCCACCGCCCTCGGATCTGCCGATCCAGCCCGTTTCTACGGCAATTTACCGCCATTTAGAACTCACAGCTCGTGCAGATAGTGCCATTTACACTTACAGCAGGTGATTTGTAAGTTCTCATTTCTGAAATGCTATTCTTATGCTCTGCGCAGCTTTAGACTGAGAAATATGCAAATTAAAAAAAAAAAGTGTAATACGACCTACTACTACTACTATTACTACTACTGCTGCTTCTGCTTCTAATAATAATAATAATAGTAATAATAATAAAAGTGAATGAAATATTAAATCTAAAAAATTTGCCCCGATAGTAAATTTAACTTGACCTGAAATTACATTTGTGCATGAAATGAGTCTAGCATTACATCTGATTTCCAAAGAGGGAATGTGTTTTTTTTTTTTTTGGTTAGTCTGCTTCTTTGATTTTTTCCTCATTTTCCTTCGTTTTCTCAGTCCTGCTGTTCAACATTCTTTGGACCAAAGTGTCCGAACGTATACTTCCTCTAGGTTATGTCTTCCGAAGAGAAGCGAGCAAATATTTGGCGCTTTTCGAGTGCGATGTCACAAATGCGTGATTAGAACGTTCTTACGCGACACGCTCATGGGCCCAAAGTGATGGTGTACATAAGCAATGGAGTTCTAGAACACTGACTTAGAGTTCTGAAAAGACGTTCCAAAAAAACCACCGCTCCTCGAAGGGTTAATAAACTCGGAGCTGTGAAGGCGTGTTATCTGAGCGTCCGAGCGCTGCATCCGGCTGGAAACACTCTGCGGCTACACAAGCAAACCTGTGCGTGCATTAAGCCCCCTGAGCTGCTGCTGTGAGCCTGCCAGAGAGAGAGAGAGAGAGAGTGAGAGAGAGAGAGAGAGAGAGAGAGAGAGAGATGATTAAAACATGTATTGGCTTCACACAGAATGATCAAATAACAAGAAAGAACAAAAAGAATCAAAATACAAGGCAGAAGAAAGAGAAGAGAGAGAGAGAGAGAGAGAGAGAGAAAAAAATCCTTTTACATTAAATTTCAAACCAAAACACAAATTCAATAAAAGAAAACTAAATGACAGAAGCAATCCCAAAGGACAAAACCCCCAATACCCAAGGCATAAGAGAGCAGTATAGATAATTACGAAGGAGAGATAAAGAGGTCAAGAGAGAGAGAGAGAGAGAGATTTGAGATTTAAAAACCCTTTTATTGAGACATTGAGACATTGTGCAAACACAGAAACTGTACTTCAGAATAAAAGAATAGACAAAGCAAAAAGAAAAAAAAACAACCCAATAAACCACCACAGGCAGAGAAGAGAGAATAGATACAAAGAGAGAGAGAGAGAACTTTTTCCACAGGAAGAAAAAGATGATCTTTAAATCCGGACCTGGCTCTGCAGTGCACAGAAACGAGGATCAGCGGACAGAAACGAGGATCAGCGGACAGAAACGAGGATCAGCGGACAGAAACGAGGATCTGCGGGCAGAAACGAGGATCAGCGGACAGAAACGAGGATCAGCGGACAGAAACGAGGATCAGCGGACAGAAACGAGGATCAGTGGACAGAAACGAGGATCAGCGGACAGAAACGAGGATCAGCGGACGGCGCTCCGAGACCCAGGTCCACGCGAGGGTCGCACGAGCCCGCGTTAATCTCTCGCGTTCAGGTCTCCCCGGAGAAGTTTAAAGCTCGAGGAACCGTATGGAAGCTTGGCCTCGGATAACACCACAGCGCCAACTCAACAGCAGGTGCTTCGGTGGACAGGAATAGATCCGAGCTGCCGGTTCGACCGAGGAGGCGGCCGTACGGTACGTACGCGGCCGCGAATCACGAACCCCGCTGCTGGTTCCGTCAGAGAGAACCCTCGAAACCCCGCTGCTGGTTCCGTCAGAGAGAACCCTCGAAACCCCGCTGCTGGTTCCGTCAGAGAGAACCCTCGAAACCCCGCTGCTGGTTCCGTCGGAGAGAACCCTCGAAACCCCTGCTGCTGGTTCCCGTTTGAGATGACAAGGCCAGCCGCCAGAACTTGTTTTCCTTTTCTCTTTCTTTTTCTTTCTTTCTTTTTTTTTTGTGGGAAAGTGTCCGGATTAGCATTTCAAAAGGGCAATCAAGGCAGCGGCTGGGGGGAAAGGAAAAGGTCACCGGATGTTTATGGATGGAGTTCACTTAGAGCCCCACAGGCCGGCCACGAAGACCCCCAGTACTCACCGATTGAAAGATCATCCCATCGGTGGCATTAAGAGGTTCATTTCCCCAGCTCAGGGAGAACGAATACCCTCTTCCTTCCTCCGGTGTCTCACACCAGTAAAAATAATAACGATAATAATAATAATAAATAAAGGATGGACAGACTGTAGAATACTCCATAGAAACAGTTTCCAAGTGCGATAAAAAACAAGCTTACTGTGTTCAACTATATGAAATGTATTTTTCTGTGTTCATAACAAAACTATGTATGTAACGGGAGGTGAACAATGGAAAGGTGCTGGAGAGGAATGACCTGTGAGGAGGAAGAAAACAATGTGGGCAAAACAGGGAGCTTGCCACAGGCGTTTAAGAACATCATGAATGCGTCAATGTGAATTGAGAGATATAGTTTGTAAGTGAAGTGAAATCATAGTTTAAAGTATCATCTGCTGTAAGCATATAACCATTGTGTGCAAAATGTCATGTCTCATTCAATAGCGTGTGAAAGCTGCATTTACTGTGTATACTATCGAAAGAGGACAAGCTATTCTGATAAGAAGGAACACCTACCCCCACCGCAAAAGCAGCAGTGAACTAGGCATTTGGTCAAGGTTTCTGAGGGAAGAGGCAGTTTCTCGGAAAAACAGAAATGCGTGCGGATGGGGGCGACCGTCACACCAAGGCCTGTCTAAGGGCCGTTGGAAAGAGATGTAAAGAAAAGAAGTGTAAACAAGAGGTTTGAGCCTCTCTTCTCTAACTCTGAAATGAGTGCTTGAACGGTCAAAAAAATGCTGAATTGCTCTGTGACCCGACTAGATGATTTGCCTCCGTTGAAGGTGAAATCCACGACGCTGGTCGAACCGCTAGGCTGTGGAGACGGATGAAGTGAGCGGGGTTTTTGAAGGAGGGGAGGGGGAAATTCTCCGCACCGGCTGAACCTTCAGACGGAGACCGCAGCACCAGCGGGCTTATCCACGGGCCTGCCAGGCGGCCCCCTCCAGGGGGGCCTACGCCCTACAGACAGGAGAGAATCTGCTTACACGGATGAGTTAGCTAAGCTCGCCCCCGAACCCCGCGCGCGCCCCAGCGCACCGCTTTCGGGAGGCGGAGGGGGATTACTCGGGCCCCCTCGCCCTTGACGGGGAGCCAAGGCGGATCATACGAAGGCCCCCGACGCACGTTTCCCCCTTTTAAACCCACGGGCGCCGCCTATGTAGCGCTTCCCCAATTCCTCAATTTCCTCTAATAAACAGGTAATAGATGCCTAATAAAGGTGTCGTGGGATATTTATAGAGCGTTGCCATATCTTAAGTGGTGCGATTTTAAAAGCGAGGACAGATAGCACGCGACAAAAAAAGAAAAAAGAAAGAAAAAGGATGAAGCCCGCGCGTGAATTAGCATTTATATTAATCGTGACGCCAGATAAAAGTTGATGAGCGGTCCGCTCGGGGGCTGCCCCGGGATCCCAAAGATACGCGTAGCAACGGAAAATAGGCTGCGCTGACATCACGAGGCGGATGAAAAGGGGGCGACGTAGCTCAGGAGGTGAGGAGCGGCTGTCTGGCGGTTGGAGGGTTGCCAGTTCAATCCCCCGCCCTGGGGCGTGTCAAAGTGTCCCTGAGCAAGACACCGAACCCCTAATTGCTCCCAACAACAAGCTGACTGGCATGGCAGCCTTTCACCGCTGGCGTGTGAGTGTGAGTGTGAACGGGTGAATGAGAACATCAATTGTAAAAGCGCTTTGGATAAAAGCGCTATACAAATGCAGCCCATTTACCGTTTAAAAGGGCTGTTTTTAGAGACACCAAGCTATGCTCCTTCCGCAGCTGCGTTGTTTAAAACAGCGTGTGGGTACCCCGAGCCCAGCAAGCCGCGGGGCCAACCCGCTGGTTATTCATCATGACTCAGCGCTTAATTGACCAATTAGAGCAGTCAGTCGCACAATTGACTCACCTCACACCTGCTTTCTTGGATCTGAATTGGGTGCATGGAGTTAAGGCGGGAACAATAGCCACCAGCTAGCAAAGAAACGTCTGAGGTCAAATAACAAGTAGCTGCCAGCAGGTAAGCTAATGTGAGAGTGGCAAAAAAAAAATTACCTACCTGCTTCACTGTGAATTGCTTTGTCATGAGAAGAATGAAAAAATAAAACCCATTATTACTATTATTGTTATGAATTCTTATTAGTAGCAGGAAATACATGCAGTCTAGCCGTTGGTGATTCAATGGTGGACCACTGAGGCGGTTTGTTTCAATGTTTCATGAGATAATCATTTCAGGATTTTGAAATTACAAAATGGCAGCCAGTCCACTTCTCCAATCTAGTACTTCACCGTGTTGATTGTGAGGTGAGTGAGGTGCAACATTGAGGCTTCAACAAGGCCCTGTAGCTGAGCAGTTTGGTAATAGCCTATCGACAGCCAGCCATACCTCATTTGTGGTCATGAGAACATCACTTTGGTAATGCTGAAATCATGAGATATACATCTCTTCATTTGGTAAGGGCTAAATCTTGGGTGATTTGTCTTCTGATAATATTGCATAACATGTTCATATTTACACGATAACCGAGTGATCTCGTGATAACGAATCCCTCCCTGAAAAAAATATGAATTTATGATAGCCTCAAAGGAGCTGCCGGATGTGTATATTTTAATAATTTGCCCGGATGGAACGTGTCTGTCCTCATTTGCGATCTGCCTTTATTTATGTTTATTAGCGTAGAGGGGATGGGCCTCCGCTCGCCCTGAAATTTAAGACGTCGGGAAACGGCCCGAATTAATGAAAAGGAGCGATGTCGCTAATTGCGTGTTTACGTGTTTATTAAGAGTCTTCGCACGGCGTCAGCCGAGATGAAAAGTGACAAAGAAGGCATGCGCTTCCACGGCCCCGAGGTGGGAATGACAAAGTGAAAGAGCTCGTTCATTTGAGAGAGAGAGAGAGAGAGAGAGAGAGAGAGCAACGCTCGTATATTTCCGGAGAGACAGGAAGAAAGAGAGAGAGGGAGAGAGGGAAAGAGAAAGAGGCAGGCAGAGAAAGAGAGCAGGGCTTATCCAGGTGGGTCTCCACCCGTCAGTCAGTGTGTTATTTTAGGAGGGCAGAAGGAGAGAGAGAGAGAGAGAGAGGTAGGGAGAGAGGGAGAGCGAGGGAAGATGAATGGAGTTAATTAAGACAAGGAGGCTGCGGAGGCACTTTTGAATTCTGCAAACACTAATTAGAGTCTTCGTTAGGGGGCACAAAACAGGAACACGGCATCCATCATCGGCTTGCACTCTCTCACTCCTCCTCTCTCGCTCTTCCCTTCTCTCGATGTCTGTCCACGGCCCTGCGCGTCTCTCCTTAGCAACTGTCTTCACCCGACACCTTCCGTCGTTTTTTTTTTTTCCAACGCGAAACCTTCGCTCACTCACTTCCTGCTTCTCCGTCTCATTGCCAGGCAACTTCGGCGACTCAAAAGCATTTTTAAAAATGTGTTAATTTTCTCTCAAACCATCTGCGTGCGAGGAAATGCTTAACCGTTTATTTGACGCACTTGCAGTGTTATCCTTGCTTTAATGACTGTTAACCTAACTGAGGGCGCCTCACGTTGCCACCATTTAGCTTCGATTTCGAGCGTCTTTATTTTTATCTAGCCACTTTCATTAAAATAATTAAAGTTTATGAGGCCTTATTGTGTTAAACAAATGCATCGAAAATGCCTTATTTAATATGACTTAGCAGCTCGTCAGAGACACTGGCGCGATCATTAGCCTAACTGACTCGGAAAGCTGTCGATTGCGTTCACCGAAAACGAAGAAGAAAACGCGCATCTATCGAGAGAGCTCAACGAGCTCAGATTTATTCAGCGCAATCGTTTAACGTTCGAGCTGCAAATATGCGAACGACGCAAACGTCGCAAGCGAATCGCGTGGAGCCGCTGACCACAGTTCGGTTTAAACGCGATTAGTGTTTCTCGGCGTCGGCAGACGGAGGTGTCGAAACGGAGCAGCCGTGCTAACGAGCAGCATGTTGGCGGCGCTAATGAGGTGCGCAGACACCTGGAGCACCGGGTTTGAGAGAAGACACTTGTGCCTAAGTGATTACTGGCTTACATTAGGCCTCTTCCTTAATTTGATTAAGATGGCGTTTGACATTTGCTTACTTAATTTGAGCTGCCTTTTTAAATACGCATTCTGGTGTATTCTAAATGTTCTCCCGGAGATGCAGTGACACCTTTATTTTCTGTCTGTTTACAACGGGGACCAGAAGTCTGAGGATAGGCCTACCAACAAGAACTGATCGTTTTCATTATTTATCAAGAGCTAATGCAATTATGATACTCCGTTCATACCTCCTACTCAAGAATACATTATCTTTAAATAATGAGTTTTAAAGAAGTGTAGGTGTTTATTGAAGGTCGGAAATTGTTAGCGCTTGGTGTGTCTGCCTTTTGTCTTGATTTCCACCTTCACTCTGCTTGGCATTGATTCCACCAGCATACGCAACACCTCTGGCAACATCTTCCTCTGCATCCCAGCACTTTCTCAACAACACTTCCCATAGATGAACGTTTGGCCTTTTCCCTCTTAAACAGCACAGACGTTCGATCGGGTTTGATCCTTACAAGCTCCCCTTGTTCTCAGTAATGTAGTCCTGAATAAGAAGTGTAATTGGGCTATCCACAACTGCATTATTCCTTGATAAGCAGTGAAAATGACCCAGGACTTGGTCTCGTCCTCAGACCTTCGGTCCCCGCTGGATGTCCTGGCCTTCCTCCTCTCCTCCTCTCCTCCTCTCTCGTTTTTCTCTGTCTTCCGTCGGACAGATGAAACCGTCGTCCTGGCCACCCGCTAATGCGCCATTACTCTTTCTCCTCGGGTTATCGGCACTTGCATCGGGGCGGGCGAAAGGATTGCGGATCGTATTAGGTTCGTAATTTCTGATTAAGGAGTGGGCGAATGCTTTTATTGAATTTCGGTCCCTGATTATTTTTTTTTTCTCTCTCTCTCTCTGTCCGCAAAGGGAAGATGATTTGATTTCTCGCTCTCGCGTGCTCTCTCTCTCTCTCTTTTCTCCCTCGTTCTTTCTCAACGCTGGGACCGACCTGTGCATCCGCTCCTTCGTCCGGCATCAGCGTTTCCCCCGCGTTTTTCGTTGTTTCCACACCTCTTTCTCCCCAGCAGCGAGACCTCTGATTGTGCTCCGTTTCCAATCCGTGCTTTTGAGCGAGGTGAGGTAAAAATGAGTGCAGGTGAATTCCTGGATGGCTCGGATTCGGACCAGAAGGCAGGGAGCAGCTATCTGGCACAGGTGTGTTTAGAGATATTATGCAAAAGGGCAAATGGTGAAGCCTTTTGTAACCAAACCCTGGCTGCGGGAATGAATTTAGACCTATTACTGCATGAAGCTCTGTCCTCTTCTGTTTCCTCATTCTCTCTTTTTCTCCCTCCTTCTCTCGCTCTCCATATTTTTTCTGTCTGTCCGTTGTCTCTCTCGCTCTTTCCTGCCTTCTCTCTGTCTTCTCCATCGTTCGTTTTTTCGCATAATTCTGCGAATGAACCAGAAGTCTTGAATGTTGGTTCCAATAGCTGTCCTGGCACAGATTCAAGGAAATTAATTTTAAATACCCCCCATTGTATTTTTAAAATCTTTCTTCCTCCACTACCCCAACCCCTCCTCCCCCGCCCCCCTCCCCAAATTCACCCCCCCCTGCCAGCTCTTGCCTTTCATGCTTGAGGATACTGATAAGTGCAATATTCCAGATGCTGTTTATGCCAAACTTCAAGGCTGCCATAAAAAAAGAAAAAAAAAAAAACTCATACCGGTATGTGGGCCAATAGGGGGTGATTTTGCTGAATATTGAGCCATAAAAGCGCGGAGGAAATACTAAAATGGACGTTGTCGCACTCAGCGACCCTGGCCTGGCGCGCCCGTATATTTTAATGGCTTCCAAGTGCTTCCAATCCGAATAATTAGGCTGACGTTGTGGGTGCACAGAGGGGGCCTTTCCTGGCTGGACTGGAGCTGGTGTGGTAGCTGAGGAGACGCAAGCGTGGGCAAAGCCCGCCGGTGAGAGACCGCGCCCCATTTCAGAGACAGTGGGGGACAACAGTGGCCCAAGGCTCATTTCGAATAATGGGGGGGGGGGGGGGGGGTCTGTTCCTGAATGCAATACATGCCCCCCTCACCGAAGGGAGGTTTTTTTTTTTTTGCGGGCCTTAAAAATACAACGTCACATTCCGTTACTGTCAGGGAGGGGGGAGGGGGTGGGGGGACCTCCCTGCGCTACACGGTGAGCGATAACCCCGTCCGCTTCGATTCCTGCCTTGTCTTCTCAACGCTGCCCCCTGCAGGCCGGCCCGGGAACTCGCATGGGAGCCCCTTCGGAAAGGACACGCGAATGGACAACGGCGGCCTCTGAGCATGACTAGATCGCGGACGGAGTTCGTTTTTTTTTCGGGAGCCCTTTAAAGCGAAACCCCCCCCCCTTGATGAGTCTCATTTCAATTCAGTCGTATGCTTTGTCTAACACTTGTTCACACCGAGGTGTCCCCGGGGGCCTTCCAGCAGTCGAAAACAATCACCGACGAACGGGCCAGAGCAGCCGAGCGAGAAAACTCAAGCGGTGCTTTCCGTTTATTTTTAATAATTGCCGTTGTTGCGGTGTTTCCTCTCTCTCAGCTGGAAGAGAGCGATGATCTTAGCGATGGAGGAACTTGTCGGCCTTGTCAACTTGAAGCCACGCCTGTCCCTCGCCTTCTAGGCACAAGAATCTAACCGCTGCTGAAGGTGCGAAGGGCTCGGCCATGTTTGTAGGCTCTTTCTTCGGTCTCAACTTTGACTTGGTCATTGGTGATTATAAAAGGGGTTTCCTTACTAATCGACTGCAACAATGGGACAGATTTACAACAATGACGGGGTATGGGGTGCCAGTGCAGCATAAGGGGTAGAAAGCTGGTCTTGTAACCTAAAGGTCTCAGGTTCGATTCCCAGGTAGCACACCCCTTGAGCAAGGTACTTAACCTGCATTGCTTCAGCATATATCCAGCTGCACAAATGGATCCAATGTAAATGCTGTGAAAAATGTTGGGTAAGTCGCTCTGGATAAGAGCCTATAATGCATTTAAAACATTTCCCATTCACTCTGTACAGGAACTGCCACTGAGAGCAGCCTCTCATCTCCTTTTCGTGCTTTCTGATTCCCACACTTTCCCAACAGGACTCAATACAGGGAGAGAGGGCGAGAGAGATAGAGAAACAGAGAGAGACAGGGGGGAGAGAGAGAGAGAGAGAGAAAGAGAGAACGCCAACATGTCACAAAACGATTAAGCGCACAGGTGGGCCGTGGTAACTGCCTCCTTAACCCCAGAACGCGCACGCCCGTACGCGCACGCACGGAGCGTCTTACCTTCTCGTCAAACGCACCGGTGCGTCCGACCCCAGACGTGCGAGACACACGCGTGCGGGACTCCTCACCTGCCCGCTCACGCCTGTCTCCCACCCGAGCGGAATGGCGGGCCCGTGGCGGTTTTCGCGGGTTCTCAGCGACGGAGCGGAGAGCGAGCTCTTCCGCCCGGTCCCTCGCCCGTTAATGACATCACACCGCGCTGTTCTGCCGCTGGACTCCTGTCATACAGATAGGGATGTGAGAGTGGGGTGTGAGAGAGAGAGAGAGAGAGAGAGATACAGAGATACAGAGAGAGAGAGAGAGAGAGATTCAGAGAGAGAGAGATACAGAGATTCAGAGAGAGAGAGAGATATAGAGATACAGGGAGAGAGAGAGAGTGTGTGTGTGTGCGTGCGTGTGTATGTGAAAATAAGTACTGGTGGACTGTGACACATCGTTTCGGAGTCTTTCTCTCCTCCTCGTCATCCCCCTCTTTTCCGTCACGCATCATCTCTCTTCCCTCTCTCCCTTTTACGGGAACTTCGCTTCCCTTCGCTCCTCTTCTCTCTCTCTCTCTCTCTCTCTCTCTCTCGCTCTCCCTCCCTGGAAAGGCCGCTCGGTTCGCCTCTCCTTGGCGATAATGGCGGTTTAATAACTCCGGCGGGTTCTCTCCCAAACCACAGGCCGCGGGAGCCCATTAAGAGCGCCATTAGCAGACGGTGAATATGCGTAGGGAAAGAGGGGGATGTTCTTTTTTTGGGGGGCTCGCTATCGTGTTTTCTGTCTCGTCTCTTCTTCTTTTTTTTCAAACCTCAGTTTGTGCAACTAACACACAGGTGCGAGTTTGCATTGTTAGCGCATTGGTATCAACAAGTCACCTAACTCTTCCAGGGATCTTTCATTAATCCTCTGATGGGCTGAAATCGTCACCGCTGACGAAATGAAGGCAAAAGAAAGAAGGAGAAAGAAAGGCATAAAAGGATAGAGAGAGGCGCAGGGCAAAGAAAAAGGAGGAGAGCGATGCAGAAAGTGAGGAGAAAGAAAGAGTTAACAAAGAGAGAGAGAGAGTGAACATGACTTTAACACCACATTAAACCTTCATTCATCCATCCAGCCATTATCTATACCCACTAATCCTGGGCAGGGTCGTGGGGGGTGCTGGAGCCTATCCCAGCGTGCATTAGGCGAGAAGCAGGAATATACCCTGGACAGGCTGCCAATCTATCACAGGGCACACACACCATTCACTCACACACTCATACCTTTGGGCAATTTAGAGTCTCCAGTTAACCTACCTGCATGTCTTTGGCCTGTGGGAGGAAACTGGAGTACCCGGAGGAAACCCACGCGGACACGGGGAGAACATGCTAACCCCCCACACAGAAAGGTGCACCACTGTGCCTCCCCAACCTTAATTCAGAGGACAATTATTCACATTCAGTATGGTTCTTAAAAGATACTGGATTACTTCATTTGCTGAACAGAACAAGCAATCAAGTGAGTGGGAAAGTGTGTGTGTGAGTGAGTGAGTTAATGTGAGTGAGTGGGTGAATGTGAGTGTGAGTGAATGTGAGCTTTCGAGTGAATGTGAATGAGTTTGTGAGTGAGTGAGTGAGTGAATGTTAGTGAGTGAGTGAGTGAGTGAGTGAATGCAAGTTTGTGAGTGAAAGTGAGTGTGTGAATGAGTTATTATGAGTGTGTGAGTGAGTGAGTGAATGAAAGTGAGTGTGTGAGTGAGTTATTCTGAGGGAGTGAGTGAGTGAGTGAATGTGTGTGAGTGAGTGAGGGCTGTCTTCTGAAAGATATCACTCTGTCCTCTTTTACTGGAGAGGAATGGAGTGCAAGAGCTAGACAGATCGGCAGGCCAAGACTTGGAGAATAAAACACAAACAGATGTAAATACTGTAAGAGTAGCCCACAGCACATGCTGTAACTGTGATTAATCTAGCTAACTAACAAGCTTAATACATAGTACTGTATGTGTGCGCAGCAGTCAAAAGGGATTATGTAATGGGCACAGGCAATTGCTAATTTACCATGGTGATTATTCTGGTAAACCTGCTGGGTGTCCATTACAGTTTGCCATGGATAGCAACCCCAGCTCCTCCACAATGATGAATCTATCGACGTCCTTGCAAACCATTAGAAAAGTAAATGGGGGTGTAATTAAAGAGCATAAATTAGGATTAACATGACACGGCACATTTTCATTTTAATTAAACGTATTTATTATTTATTTTCGCGGATGCAGTCGGGGGAATTGCCGGGGATATGACTTCCTGCTGGTGACTAATTCCGCGTGATTAAGTCTTTTTAAATGAGAAAATAAATGTCAGTCCAGTTTTTTTTTTTTTAAAAGAGAGAGAGAAAAAGCCTCCCTACATTTTGGTCCTCATGCTGTGCTACTGTGAGGTCCACAAAGAGAAGGATTACCTCAACCTTTAGTTTCTTCCTCCGTCCCCGCCCCACCCGTCTCAACATATTTCTGTCTCTCTCTCTCTCTCTCTCTCTCCCTCCATCTTTGTAGGAGATGCGTGGGCGCAGGAGGAGAGAGAGAGAGAGAGAGAGAGAGAGTGTTATTGCTGCTTGTTTTTTTATTTTATTTTATTCTTACTATGGTTGATTCTTGTTATCGCTACGCTTTGGCGATATGTGTTTTTAAATACGTCATGCCGATAAAGCATTCGGATTTGAATTTGAGCGATGGCGGGAGGCGTCGAGCGGCAGCCCGGCGGTTGATGAACGGCAGGGCCGCGGGCAAAAGAGGCCCCGCGGTATTCGGCGAAGCGCGGCGGAGCGACCGCCGGCGAAGGGAATTCGGCCCGGGCGCCGCGGCAACGCGTGAGCCGCCACGCCGGGGTGCGGAGGGGCGTGTTAGCGAGGGTTCTGAGGGGCCGCACTAAAAAAAAACAAAACAAAAAGAGAGGGAGAGAGAGAGAGAGGACTCGCTGGCTCCAGACCCCCCCGTTTGCGCTCCCGGGAAGGCGGTGCGACGTCAGACGCGCTCTGTGCGCCGGGGGGCGGGGGCGGGGGGGGGCGGGGGGGGGAGGCGAGATCGAATCCCGCGGCTTCGCTTCTGCTCTCGCCTCCGTTAAACAGCGCTAAGGCTTCCCCGCGTTTCTACAGCGGAGCCGCCGCCATAGCTAAACATGGCCTCGCGGCCCAAAAGTCAATGTTTAACGTTCCTCCCGTTTGACTGGAATGCCGATATCCAACGACCGCGGCCGTCGACATCAGATGTCTAATAATAACGGGGATTTTAGCACGGCGCGATTCGCTGCACCGCCATATCACCGCACAAGTCCATCTACACAGCAAAATGTTCCATGTAAAATCAAAGCCAACGGAGCACGTTTAACTCAAAGACAGAGCACATTGCTTACTCTGGACTGTTGCTAAAAAAAAATGCTAGTAGAATTGATTCATTTACATATTGCATTTCTGTTACATGAATTCTGCCACTAATCTACACCAGGCCGGCCAGTGGAGGATGGGCTCCTCCAGGTTCCTCCGGAGATTTATTCCCATTGGGGAGTTTTTTTCTCCTCTCTCCTTTTCTCTCTCTCTTCACGCCTGGTTTTTGTGCAGTTTTTGCTCCCTCTGCTACAAGGAAAAGTGCATTTGTGATCATTTTCTTTAAAAGGCACAATACGAACAAAATGTATTTGATTCAGCACAGTGTTGAATTCTTCTGTGTGCATTTATAATGAGAATGCTATAAGAAATGTATTACATAACGGGTTACTATTAATAAAGCATTTATAATTTATTTATAACACTTCCTTTTATGTAATACCGGGCACAGGCTCTGTAAATGCAGCCAGTTGTATACGAAGAAGAGGTGAAGGGCATTATTGCATCAGGGGTGTCATGACGCCAAGTTTTTTTTCAGTCCTGCATTGTTCTGTGCAAACAGCTTTGGCAGGAGTCTGCAGACGATTTGAATCTGGAAGGCAACAGAAGGAGATATTGAATATTGAGGAGCTATATGAACGCTTACAGGCTGTCTCATATTGACACTGTTGTTATGATAGCAGCAGAACAGTCACGCTAATTGTGAAATAAAGAATGGAATGGGGGGGTGTAGAGAACAAAAGAGAGGATGGGCAAGAGGAATAGAAAGAGACAAAGAAAGGCTAATCTGGTAGGGATGAGGGAGAGGAAGGATTCTTAGGGGGAAAAGAATGCATGCCCATTTATGGTTAAATATTAAAATTCTGATAGGAAAATATTTTTTCCTAACATGAATATTTGCATGTATACTTCTTCCTTACATATTATCCAACATTTGCTGTAGTGACAAGGGACATCCACACCCTTTTGTAATAAAATATTATTTAAAAAGCGATTAACCTGATTGTCCCTTTAACATTAGAAATCTCTTTACCCCTCCTGAGGTTTCCTCTGTTTCAAATCAAAAAATTGTTTGCTGCTCTGACTCTCAGCTGCCACCAGGGGCACTGTGACATTGACAGACAGCTATGGCACTGAGGTAGCTTCAGTAAAATCGCCATCTCTGCAGCTTAGCATTTTAAAGGTACCGTTAATATAAAACTACAGTACATCTAAACTATGGTTTTGATTTAAAATATTATGACATTTTACATAAGAGTAGGGTTGGGGGAGACAGGGAGACGTCACCTTCAACATTCCATATGAATTCATGGCTAGACAAGCTAGTAGGCCTGAAAGACTTGATGTTTGACTACTCAAGGCTACGTAGTCCAGTCGTGTGCCTCCCTAAAGTTGAAATTAAACCGACGTCTAAGCATACATGTCAATACATACTACAATATAACATTAATCAATAAGGAGCATATTAATATATGTCAGAATATGCCCTCGCTTGTATATGATTATATATTAATCATCCAATACTGTTATGAAATTTGAAATCCACTACTGTCGAGGAATACATCAGCCTCCCGGTAGCCACATTACAATACGGGTTTAAAGTTCTTTCTGAGAGAAAGAGAGAAATATATGCACAACCTTTCAGACTGAGGGAGAGGGGAGGGGGGGGTTGAGTATCAGAGGTAGGGAAAAGGAGAGAGGGCAGTGAGCAGGGGATCGTAAAAAGCAGGCAAAACGCGTTTAATAAATGCGTCTCTATAGTAACCGATGGGCACTTCACTTGGTGGGAGAGGGAACGGAGACGGAGAGAAAAACAGAAAAGCGTTTACAATCACCGCTTGAGTCCGGGGCAGTAATTATGGAGCCGAGGGAGGGGAGTGGAGGAGGGAAAGGTGCAGAAAGAGAGAAAGAAAACGCAGAGAGGAACAGCCAGAGGCAGCTCTGCGGGGTTTGGGGCAGGCACTGGGCCCTGCTACTCACATAGCGCATTTGAATAAAAGGCTCTTTATATATAGTAGCAATACAAAAAAAAAAAACTGTAAGCACTATGGCATTTAATCAGAGAGTACATAAAAAGGCAAAA
This sequence comes from Anguilla rostrata, assembly GCF_018555375.3. Classification (NCBI taxonomy): domain Eukaryota; kingdom Metazoa; phylum Chordata; class Actinopteri; order Anguilliformes; family Anguillidae; genus Anguilla; species Anguilla rostrata. The sequence goes on along the minus strand of NC_057940.1, from coordinate 50,755,067 downwards.
ATGGCAAAGGAGATTATTAAGCATCTATATTTAAAAATGAGAAAAGGCCCTTGATGCATCCATATCTAGGTGCACTTCATCCCTTAACACTGGTAAATTAATTTAAACAGTAGTTACCTTCTTTAATTTCTTGAACATTTTTTTTTTGGTTAATTTCAACCATGTTGGTAATTGGGACCTGATAATACTGTGTTAAATTTCAAATTCAAACAAATTAAAACATTCATTGCTCAAATATAAGGATGAAAGGGGTTGCCACTAACTGATAAGAGACACATGCTGATGTAAGCTGTTGTGTGACTATTCAATCATTTATGGTAATCAATTCTCAAGTGTTAGTTTTCAGACTGACGGCATCTCTTCCAGACTATCATGTATAAGTTATGGAGTTCCTCAAGGTTCTGTTCACGGGCCATTTCTTTTTTTAATTATGAGCACTCGCCCTTGGTGATATTATCATGAACACATCACTGGCAGTTATTCATAGGCTGATGAATGACAGCATTTATTTTCAGCAAAACCAGGCAAGACAACTCCCACTTTCATAATATGGTATAATAATCTGGATGACTGGAAACATCTCATATAAGCATGAAAAATCCTGGTTATTATCTGATAAAATGACAGATTTTGCGGTAAAGAGACACGGGCTTTTGGTAACTACAGCAGTACAGATTTTAAAATTATGCAGCGATATTTGAGCTAAATCATGTAAAAGGTAGTTTTATTACATCTTACGTTGTAGTTTTAAAGTGTTTCTGATCTCTCAAAGATAGAAAAAAAAGCTTATGCATGCTTTTGTCTCTTGAAGGTGAGGATTATTCTAATTCAGTGCATTCCACGACATGGGTCCTTGTTCAATAACATAAAATCTGAACACATAACACCTGTCCTTGTGACTTCCACTGGCTTGCTATAAAAAAAGAAAGCACCAGAAGGAAATGTCTGACTTTTATATGAAGCATTAAACGGTGAGTTGATCGTATTTCACACATCGGCTGCAATCAGAGGGCGCCTGGCGAGCTCAGTTCTGCGAAAAGTTTCAGCGATCAAAAAAGTGAAACGCCCCCCTATTTATGTTGGCCCTGTTGCTCTGAGACCGGGTTCGAAGAACCGCCGCAATCAGTCACTCTACCCCCCCCGAGCGGGCCCGGCAATCTCGAAAAAACAGGGCTCGGAGCGTGACTTTACGGGGGTCTGATTCATTTCGTTGTTCCCAAAAAATAATAACTCCGAGGCGGCTTTTATGGGAAGCTGAGTCACCCGGTCATTATTGAAAACTATAACTGAGCTCCATTTTTACAGGACCCGAGTCACCCTGTACAAGTGTCGGTGCCTGGCAACGATTTTAAAATGGCCGAGTGGGCCAGTGAATTCGCTACGGGCGGGTAGTGTACCTTATCGAACCTGTGTTTTGCAGTTGTCCAATGACCATGACATGCACTTTTGTACACTGCTTTGGATAAAAGCGCCTGCTAAATAAATGTAATGTAATGTCATGGATGGCCAATATTTTAAATGTGTCAGTGCATTTGAAATATGTGTTTGATTGCATGTATTTCATATCAAATATGAGTTTCCTGCCTCTGTTTCCACCACCTGACAAGCAACTTATGCCCCCCCCCGTCCCCCACCCCCCTTGTATTGGATTGTTGTTTATTAGGTATTTTGTATCTTAGGACGACAAGAAAATGTTTTATTTTGTTTTGCTGACTATGGGCGATACACGGCGAGGTCTGTCGATACATTAATGAAAGCTGATGAGCCAGTGGGGTCCATTACAGGCTGCCTGTGGTAAGGGCTTTTAAAAGGGCATGTCATTCTGACACGATGTCTCATTTCGATCCTTTATCTGCATACCCGGTGGGGCCCAGACACCACCCCCCCCCCCCAAACCCCGATCTGGTCAGGCCAATGACCACAAACAGCAAAGGGAAGTTTATAAAGGCCCAGCTGTCCATTCTGCCCCCCCAACAAACCCCCCCTCCCAACCCCCCCCCCACAAGACAAGCTGTCATCGTATAACTGCCTGACAAATGTAACAACATGCCTTTGCCCATGAACTTAATACCAGAGTTAATCGCTGTCACTTTTTTTGCAAAGGGTCAGAAAACCGTTTTCCAGCCTTTTCCGATTTTTTTCCTTTTTTAAATCCTCTTTGGAAATATTAAACTGCGCGGGAGGGGGGGGTGGGGGGGAAACGCACCGCTGGCAATTTGATTGTCAAGGAGCGCAATAGCAAATAATATCCTTTGAGTTGATTTTATCGGAACATATTTTTCTATTACCCATTCCATTTGTAGAGGTGACTGTTCTGCCAATCCGCACCTGTCAATCATGTGACACGTGCCCCTTTTTGCATTGCGTGTAACGCATTGCTTTCTCTGCAGGCACACACCAACCACACAGAGTACGAATCCTCATCACGGTCATTTCCGGTGTATTAACACGCGATTCGCCGTGACTTCATTATTGCTATTATTGTCATTGCGCATTGCAATTACTGAAATTGTTCTGATAAACTGCTGCTGTTGATGCGTGCACAGTTCATTATTATCTGCGTAATCATAATCATAGCACTCAATTTTCAATTTATGGGACTATTAAAAGCCCTTATTACTGCAATGTTATTGTAAGACAAATTGTTATTATTATTGTTATTATTATTATTATTATTATTATTATAATTATTATTATTATTATTATTATTATAATAAGAGCTGGAGTGGGTTTCAGGGTAGTTGGCTGCAGGCACCCATTACCCCCGCCCCGCCCCCATACACACACCTTTGCTCATTTCATCAACAATTTCTAAAGTTTTTATCTTTTTATCTTTTCCTAAAAGCAACCAAGGTTTCACCAAGATCCAGCCACATCTGTCCTTTGTGTTATCTGGTAAACTTACACACGTAGCGCGCTGACATACATAGATACACTGTAAAAATAAAAAACTCAGAAAAACAGTACGCTGTTTTTTCAAAACATTGTCAAAGTCATGCAGAATAACAGCAATAACTCGTTATTTAATGGCCGTCCCATAAAATGCAGGATTTATACAGTTAAGGTTTTTACAGTTTTTATACAAATTTATGGTTTTCCCCTCCTTCTGTAAAAGGTTTTTCACTGGCAAGATTGCTGCCATTTTTTAAACGGGGTATACTTTTTTAATAAAATATAGTGGTGCTGAAGGTGGAGGTGAGGGTGGAGGTGAAGGTCCTTCCCACCATGGAGGAAGTCGGCCATTTTGTGCCCTTCAGCCGCGCTTGTACTGCACAGTCGCCACCCGGGCTGAAAATAGCAGCAGTTTCAGCTGGATGAAAGGAGCTCCGCGTGGCATTCATTAGACGGCGACGAGCCGGGGGCCTGACGGCGCACGAGGAAGCGGTTATCCCCGGCGCGCCCAACGCCGTCATTATCCCGTAGCCCCGGGGGAAAATGTCTCCCGCACCTGGCCGCCGCAACGAGGACGTTTACCGGGGGGGGGGGGGCTCCTGACCTCCCGCCCGCCTCCCGGAATTCGGAGGAGAGATGAAAGTGCAAAGTGTAAACAGGAGAGGCGGAGAAGGGGAAGAGGAGGAGGAGGAGGAGATCGGAAACAGCTGGCGGATGAGAATGCAGGTGAGCGGGATTCTTAAATTCGGGCGAGTGCGAACGGAAGAATGTTTGATGATGAAAGCAGGCCGTCTAGGCTCATCGTTTTTATAAACCCTTACAGCCTGGAGCACGTCCAGCGCTCTGTCACACCTGGTCTTGAATTTTCGGAGATTCTCTGCCTCTAACTACTTGTCTTGATAAACTGCTCGGCATTACGTGCATTAAGAACACTGTGGAAAAATACTCCCTATCATTAGGACAAAATTCAATAACTTTAAACCCGTTTCACTCATAGAAAGAAGCGTGGCAAGTTTTCGGGTGACTGCTAAAAGGGATTGTGAAGAAACTCTTCTACCAAATTCCTACAAAATGACAACGCAGTTGACACTCTGTGAAGGGTAGCACACAGAAACTTGCATGACACAGGTTCTGAAGCAGTGGGAGGCTATCTCTCGGTGCAGAGCATCCCTGGAGTTTTCGGTGTTTTGGGAAGGGGCGTGGCCTCATCCTGGCCTCGCCAGGTGTGTAAAAGAGCCGGGGGGGGGGGGGAGAGTGGGCGGAGCATTGGGTTTACCTCTGCCCAGACCCAGCGCGGGTCCTGTGCTGTCTGTTGGCCAGACCCCCAGTCCACTTGGCCTCGCGTGTGTTCAGTTGCTATTGAAAAAGACGGGGAGGGGGGAGGAGGAGGAGAGGGAGGTGATTGTTTTTATGGCACCGCAAGCTTGGTTCGGCGACGCCGCTCGCCGCGAGGCCAGGCCGAAGCGCCGGTTTTTTTAATTTGGATCCGAGGAGCGCGGCGGCGGTGGCGATGGTGGCGGCGGGGGGACTCGTCTGAGTGGAAGAGGGGGGGAGCGGCGGGGCGAGCGAGAGAACACGGGGGCAGTTGATTACAGCGCGGCGAGTGGCCTGGTGTCAGCCTGTGTCTGTGGAGATAAGGGGATTAGCCCCCCCCCCCACCCCCCTCCCCAAACATAAACACACACACACACACGCAGACACACTGCACTGTGGGGACAGAGGGAGAGAGGGATGGCTGTGGGGAGAAACAGCGCGTGGAGAGAGGGACATAAGTGACACTGATAGGGCGTGGGGATTAGCAGAGAGAGAGAGAGAGAGAGAGAAAAAAGGGACGAGAAGGAGGAAAATAAGGCGGCCTTTTGATTCACTTGAAACGGGGGGCGTCGTCCGCCAGACATCTCTTTCTGCCGGGCCCCGCGGCTCGATCCGCTACGCCCTCTTACATTCAATTCCACAACCGTTTTAACACCGGGACGGGCTTGTAGACGGGCGTGCGGTCACCTTTCAAAGCCCTGGAAGGCCCTGCCAGCCTCCTGTCGTCAGTCAGCAGTGCTTCTAAGCCAGGTGGTGGTGAAGAGTGCGCAAACACAGATTCCGGCTTTCGGTAGATCGCTCCTTATCCAGGCAGACGTACGCGGATTGCATTTGCACATACGGCTCAATTTGTACAGCTGGATGCCTTACTGACGTCATTCGGGTCGAGCAGCTTGCTCGATGCTACAACCCCCGAAGGGAATCCAAACCCCCGGAAACCCTGAGTCAGAAGCCCGTGTCCCTAACCACTCTACTGCACCAGGGCTGTTCGGCCTTACATTGTGATGCCATTATGACGTCATAATGCATTGGTTCCCAACCCTGTTGCTGGAGGTACTGCAGTCCCGAAGGTTCTCACTCCAACCCTAACAAAGCCACACCTCATCCAGCAGCCAGAGATCTCGTTGAGCTGTTGATTAGGAGCATCAGGTGTGCCAAATTAGGGTCGAAATGAAAACCTGCAGGATGGTAAATCTCCAGGAACAGGGTTGGGCAGCCCGGTATTACACTGGCACCCCATTAATTCAGATTCAATTCAATTAATTTCCTCATTATCAGAAGCCTTCAGGAATCAGGCTAGCTCAGGCCTGGCTAAAGGGGTGTACTGACCCTTGCCTATGCACCGGTTTCTGACAGGCTTACATCTCTTTTCCAACCGGCCCTAATTCTGGAATTAATTCACCTTTGCTCATCTCTACTGCTCGTTAAAGATGACTTTCTCATCACTGGATAACCGACTGGCTAGTTTACTCCAGTCCACAGGAAGAAAGAGCACCCTTGTTAAATGTCTTCGTTCGCCTGCAGAGAAATGAAAGCAGCAACACCCGATACGGCCGAAGATGTGCGTATCAATTTAAATAACTCCCATCATGCTCCGCAGCCTTACTTTAAATGCTTGAAGGGGGGGGGGGGGGGGGCAGGATGCGCACGAGAGTGCAGCTGCCTGTTTGAATCCATTAGAAGAAGGTGATTACGGATGATTGTGGTCAGCGATGACATCGGATCGCGGTCTGACCTGGATGAACCGCCGGACGGGGAGTGCTTACTGGGTTTCGTGACGACGGAGATGGGCGTCTTGCGGCCGCACGGCTCTCCCGTTCAGCCTTCTCCTGGATCGGGTCCATTTCCTCTTCGGATAAACAGCGTACGTGATGTCGTAAACGTGCGTGTGTAAACATGGGACTATGGAGAAGGGTGCGGTTTGTTGAAAAAAGGCTTTCGCTTTGACCCAGCCAGCTGAGACTACATTTAGAGACTTGAGGTCTGGATTCAATCAAACATTTGTCCTTCCCTTTGACCTGCAATTAAATGCGAGAAGGGTTTTTCTTTTTTCCTTCAAAAAAAATCACCAATTAAGCTAAGGGCAAATGGTGAGTCGGTTCTAGCTGTGGTCTTCATAACTGTAAAATATCTCCCTCCACACAACCCCAACCCCCCGGTCCCTGCCACCCCGTCCACCCCCGCCCCCCCTCCCCCAATGACCCGATCTCCAGTAGACCAATTACCCTCCCATTCCTTGACATTTTCTTCTTATTAGTCTCCCCCTGCTCCTCTGATCTCACTGTGGTAATTGTGTAATTTTAAAAAAGGAAGAGAAATCCTGTTTCATGTGTAGGCTTCCTCCTCAAAATCTGCACGCACAGCTGCTCCTGGCTCTCTCTCTCTCTCTTTCACTCCCTCCCTCCCTCTCTCTCTCACTCCCTCCCTTTCTCTCACTCTCTCTCTCCCTCCTTCGTAGCTGTGATAGTTGTCTTTAGCGAACAGGTCCGTGGTGTAAATGCTTTCTCAAAATTTTGTCTTTAGCGAACAGGTCCGTGGTGTAAAGGCCTTATCGAAATTTTCTCTTTAGCGAACAGGTCCATGGTGTGAAGGCTTTCTTCCTCAAAAGCTCTCTACCATAGGCAGCTGGGAAAAACTGTCCTGCAGATACACCCCCCCCCCCCCGCCCCCCCCATAAGGTGGGTCAGCCCCTGCTCCGCACGTCCTCCGGCCTCCCCGGACATTCATATCCTCCTCCTCCTTCAGTTCTCCTACACTCTCCTCCTCCGAAACCGATCGCCTCAGCAGCCCGGAGCGTCCCGGGCTCTGCCTCGGCGTCGCCCCCGAAAGAGAAGGTCAACACTCCTCCCTCCCTCCGGCCTCCTCTCCCGACAGCATCTCCCCCTCGCTCTCGCCCCTCGCTCCGTGTCACGGAGAACGCCATCGATCCGGGAGATCATTGTTTCTCAGACTCGGTCCTGGGGGGCGGGGGGATGGGGGGGATGGCGGGGGGGGGGCACGGTCTTCATTACAGACAAGCCCTGGCGTAATCAGGTCTGATTGAGTCGCTAATTGAAGCGGATCGCGGGAGTGCTGCAAGAGTCCGCGCCCGCCCCCCCCCAAGTCCTCGGGGCGAATGAAGTCGCTCCGCATCATCTCTTAATTTACCCTCACCTACCGCCATTGATTCGCCGGGGGGGCCTTTAAAGCCTGTTTGCCGATGACCCTATTTCACTTGAGCTAATGCGTTTTCCCATCCCGGTCCGCCGACCGGCGTCGGCTTTGAGTCACCTCTGCGCGACTCCGCGCTCGCCGGTTCGCGACGAAGGAGCGGGATCGGAACCGGGGGCGAACGTCTGAAGCCTGAGGCATATTTACCGGCTTTCAAAGGGATTCCCAGCAGGGGAGACAAATTGAAAACTCTCTGGGTTTTTCGGACCGTTCTGGGTGGTGGGAGGCTGGCAGGGAAGAAAAAAAAAAAAGAAAAGTATGCGGCAAATAGCAGTCAGCTCGTGTGGTTGATTTACAGCACAGCACCAGACCGGAATTAATGGGATGCCTTGTCATGGAAAATTACCGCTTTCCTATTGGAGGGAAATTAATGCAACGCAATGTACCACGGTGACTAATATCACTTTCGCTGTAGCACTGTCCAAATGAGTGATGGCGATGCTGCGTTAGGTGAGTTACCCGCCCACTTTATTCCCATTATGGCTGTGTAATCTGACACACGCACAGCTGACAAAGCAGGACCGCCCTCAGCCCTCGCACTCGGTGGTACGCAGGAGCAATGGCGCCTGCCACTGCACGGTCCCCCCCGAGACCATCTGTCTGCCGCGAGGCCAATTAGTGCGTGCAATTACATACAAATGCACACAAACACACGTGCGCGCACGCACATACAAACACATTCAGACATACGCACATATATTCACATGCACGCACACACATACATTCATATGTACACACACACACACGCACACAAACACACATGCACGCACGCACATACAAACACATTCAGACATACGCACATACATTCACATGCACACACACACACAAACACACATGCACGCACACACATACAAACACATTCAGACATACGTACATATATTCACATGCACACACACACACACACACACGCACACAAACACACATGCACGCACACACATACATTCATATGTACACACACACACAAATGCACACAAACACACATGCATGTATGCACATACATTCACATGCACACACATACACACACATGCACGCACACACATACATTCATATGTACACACACACACACACACAAACACACATGCACGCACACACATTCACATGCACACACACACACAAATGCACACAAACACACATGCACGCACGCACATACAAACACATTCAGACATATGCACATATATTCACATGCACACACACACACACACACGCACACAAACACACATGCATGCACGCACATACATTCACATGCACACACACACACACATGCACACACACGCACATGCACGCACACACACGAACGCACGCACACACACACACATACATATACACACACACACATATTCACAAAAGCACACACACATGTACACATGCACACAAACACACACATGCACACACACGCATACCTGCTCATGCACACATGCACACACACACATACACAAGCACATGCATGCACACACACACGAACGCACGCACGCACACACACACATACACACACACACACATATTCACAAAAGCACACACACACGTACACACGCACACACACGAAAGCATGGTCACACAAACCCATGCACAAATATGTGTAAAGAAAGACATGTGCACACACATTAACAGAAGCATGTGCATAGAAGAACAAGGGCACGCATTTTACGCAACCACATCCGTGCACAAACACACATGCATGCATAAATACGCACGTGCTCACACAAATGCACATGCATATGCAAACACGTCAATCTGTTCTTTGAGGAGCGAGGTTACAATTCCTAAGATGCTAAAAGGGATACCTGTGGCAAGCATATCTGACATTTTTCTGACATTGTGTGGCCTAGTTATACACTAGTCCTCAAATTCAGAACAATTAATTTCCTGTTACAATTTTGCAGTCACAGGAAAGATAAGATAAGAATGATAGCATTGGCAGGGATCGACCACACTTTTCATTCATCGCTTCCTATGTCTGTGGTTTTAAATGCATCTATAAACGAAAAAAGCAACAGCCATCCTGTCCTATAAATATACAATTGTTCTTTTTCCAAAAGGTGGTCAGTGCATTGGGTTCTCTGCCTTGAAGGGATATTTTATTCAGTTTTAACAATTCAGAGTACAGAATTCACATCAATTCAGCAGGCAGCCTACAGTGTGGATGTTGTGACTCATAAGACTGGCCTACATTTTTTTTTAAGTGTGTCACAAGTTACCTGCTTGACGGCTGCGCACGTGGAGACTTGTTTCACTTATTAACAGTTAAACTCCACACACGTTCCACAGGTTGAAACTCCTACATGCTGGTGATACGGTTAAGGACGCTCTCTGATTCGCTCAAAGTTTTCGTGACCCCGCCTTCACTGACCTCCACTTTCCCCGCCCCTTCCTCCAACCTCGGTCATTCAATCAAACCTAAAGTACACACACTTCAAGAGTGTGTTTGCGCAGAACTGATTTTCGTTTTGGAGTGGATGTTACAACAGGAAATAAGACTTAAATGAGCACGTATAAATGTATCGTATAGACTTAAACCTAACGTGTAGACTTTTCCCAAAAGGAAATTTAAACCATATTTCAACCGATCATGGTTTAAATGTTTAAGTCAACACCTAGGCAGTTTTTTTCAGAATAACGCAAAAGTTTAACCCATCAGGTATCCTGAACTTTTTCTTGGCTGCTATGGAATGTCCATTCTAAAAGTTTTTTTTTTAATCTTATTTTTTGTATTTGCGGTCACGAAAAGTACAGAATTTGTGTTCGGATTCATTGACTCGTAAACGGCACAGCGCAGATTTGATTTTTATCAGATTTTCAGCTTCTTTCTGTTCAGCGAGTACTTCAAACAGCCGTCACCTGATAAGGCGACCTGCGCTTCGGGCACAATGGGTTGGCACGGCCCTGGAGCTGGTACAATCTGGAAAATGACAGCTCTCTTTCTACAGCTAGTCTCCTTAACCCATGGGAAGAGACACGTCGTTTACTGGAATAGCACAAACACAAGGTAGGTCCCTATCTAAAAGCACTTGCTAACTTTACGACAACGTTATCTGGATGATTTATGGTGATGAATATGACTGCATGAGAAGTAGCAGTTGCACCTTGTAATCACTTTCCTCTTAGTTTCTTTACTGTTAGCATTATCGTTATTTCATGACGATTTCGACATTGTTATTGGTACATATCACCAGCTCTTTCAAATGTTTTATGTCTTAAGGCCCATGGTTTGTAGCATAAGTATCGATAGTTGGATCTACGCCGTCGTTCCTCGCTCTCTCTAAATGAAATAAATCAACAGTACACGAGCAAACACCGTTTACACTATACTCCATTTTCATGACAGTTGGCAAACCCTGTGCCGCAGGAGTTTGGGCTGTTACATTTAAGAGGTGGTGGCATTCCAAATGTGACAGAGGTCTGCTGTGTTACACAGAAACCTGTCAGAGCAGTAGGCCTACGACAAAGTATTTGCCGCAAAACCCGCCCGAACAGGTATTGGCACTTTTCAGTCCTCTAACCTGTATGCATACTTCAGGCGTGGGGTTATTTTGAGAGCGTTAAACGCAACTGTTAAATACGCACTACACCCACTTCTGTAACCCAGTGTCCATCGTGCAGCGTAGCCTACACTGTATTTAAGTAAATAGATTACAGTGCATGGCCGTCCCTGGTCCCCCAGAGTTGTGTGTGCGCGCGTGCGAGCGAGAGAGTGTGTGTGAAAAAGCGATCGATGCAACACCTTGAAATACGATTTTATTTTCTCAATCGTCTGTTTTCCCCTCAGTGTTCAGCTCCTCTCCTCTGCCAAAAAAAGTATTTACAAAAATTGAGAGCGTGGCGTAACACCTCACTCCCAGACTACAAGGAATGTGCACTTTTGCCGTGGAAAAAAGCCGTGCTGGCAGCTAGCAGGGGGAAAATCACATTACAACAATACGAGCAATAAGATAAACTCAGTAACGCAGGAAAATGACAGGATAACTTTCTCCCTTTCATGCCAAGGTATGTAATTCACTCAACAAGTTGAAACGCATTTCTACTGCGCAACAAATGCCAGAATTCGCAGTCGCCCTTCTAAGTTACCGCCCCCAGAATACACACCTGTACACTGATTGTGACATAATTAATACGTATCTTTTCCGCATTTGTAATTAAGCAATACTTCCTTTTTCGCCTCTTTTGAACTTTATGAAGGTGCGAATTTATAATAACATACCTAATTTTATTGAGTTCACAACACATTGAAACGTATTAATAAACACATTTTGAGTGCTTTTGTACTGGGCATTCCGGTGGTTCATGGGAATGTGGGGATGATTTTTTGAACCCGTGAACCTTAAATTCTGTATAGTCAGTTGTTTATGACTCTGGATCGTTTTTATTCTTGCATTGTTTGTGGACGTTTTAGAGACTTCACTGCACATTTGTCTTTGTGATTAAGTAGACAATAATATCGCACCTATTTTGCAAATGTGTCAGCTATTTCTGCACGACTGCCTCTGCGTGTAGTATTTGATCAGAACATTGTAGGGATATTGCAGAATCGTCGCCCAAATTGACAAGATGGAAAAGACTAACTGAATACATGATGACGGTGGTTATTATTATTATTATTATATGAACGTATTGATTATTTGGTCTTTTTTGTTAGAACAAATACACGTGCACACAAATGACAGCCTTTTAGATTGTTTTTCTCAAAAAGAGGCTACGATTACAGTCCTCTGCTTGTCTCACGCCTTGGTGGAACTTCCGTAACGTGTTTTAAAAATCGTCAGATTTGTTATTCCTCCCAAATGATTAAACATGATAACCTGTAATCTCTCATTATAAAACCCAGAGTGAGATAATTAGTGTTATTCATTGCTAATGAAGCAAGAAGAAAACAACTGCTGTCACTCTCTCTCTCTCTCTTGCTTCCCCCAGCACCCTTTGTGTTTTGTACCGATTAATGTATTGTCTTTATAATGTTATGTCTCCACAGTGTGTTTGTGTTCGAAATTAAAGTAAATGATATTTGTATCTCTTCTCATGCTGTGTTCTTGTGCTAGCTAGTGCACCGTTGTACAGTGGTACCCTACTGACGTTAAATGAGCTGTGTCTGTTGAGTTTGCTAAAGCATATCTGTGATTAGATGAGTTTAACAATGCTTGTTAAAACATGCATAATGCAGCGTTTTCTGTCAGATTCTGTGGAACATTGACTCAGCTGTAATACATAGCACATCTGAACTGTTCTGTACTTGGGAAATGGTGATTTTCGTAATGAAACCCGCGATGAATCCTTTCAGTAAGCTTGAATCATCACGGCTCATCTGAACTACTGCGACAGAAAAATAAACGTGTAGCATGCACGCCAGGTCAGTTAAAAGTGAATTGACTGTTTACCACAGGTCTTATTTGGGAGTCTTTTTTGAGGTCCTCCATTTCTTTTGTCACAGACGGTGCTGAAACACCCGATTCAACTAATCTACTAATTGTGGTCTTCATTTAAGACCGGAGTGTCCTCTCTTAACCTACGAAGGGCTTGTGTGGGTGCTGGTTTTTGTTTTGGCCCAGCACTAAGTAGCCAACTATCTGCTTATCAAGGTCTTGACTGAGCACCATGATTAGTTAATAGGTAGAATCAGTTGCCATAGTGCTGGATACAACAGAGACCTGTACCAACACCGGCCCTTTTTCGAATAACAGTGGAAATCCCTGATTTAAGACTTTGATTAGTTGAATCAGGTACTATAGTAAAAGCCTCCATCCCCACTGGCCCTTCTCAGAAAAGACTGGCCACCCCTGCTTTACTAAATGAAACCTTTTATACCTTTTTTAAAATCCTCCCCCTTGTTTCGCACCACTTGTTCGCGGAATGGCCAATTGCAGCTGCGTGCCGCCCGTTCTCCGAAACACGTCCAATCAGAAACCTGCTCCTGGGAGTGCTGGGGAGAGTACACACCTGGATTAAAGTGGGGCAGGTAGATTAAGAGGTTGCTGCTCAGCCAGATGTGGGCAGTGTGTTTGTGGTTGCCATTCAAACTGAATCTGTCTCACCCCTGCTTAATTTCCCTCCGACACCCAAACGGCCTGCCCCATGCACGGCCCCACAGGAAGTTGGCCAGAGCATACACACACACACATACACACACACAGACACACACACTCACAGACACATGCATGCACACACACACAGACACATGCATGCACACGCACACACACACACACATGCACAGAGACACACGCATGCACGCACGAACATGCACACATGCACAATTTCTGCATTTTTATATATGCTTATATATCACATTGGGTCATTTGTTCAGGGTTGTTATGGGATCTTGAGCAAAAGAAATTTAGTGTGCAAGATTCATGAGGCACTCTTGTGAACTGGCCGAATGTCATTTTTAAAATCACACATCTAATAATAATTGCATGGTGTTTAAAGGCGTCCTGTTTTGGGAGGTCACCCATACAGTTTTTTTTTAAACCAAGGAATTTTGAAGATTTGACTGCCAAGTAGGCTTAGATACCTGGCATGCGCTGCTCAGTTCATATGCTAGTGTCCTTTTTCCAGTATCCACGGGACATGACCTCTTACAATTCTGTTATCAGCTCTTGAAACGTTCACCCTTGGTCACTGCGACCTACGGAGATTGAAGTAAGGGTTCAGAGAACATTGTAGAAGCAAACTTGCGAAAGTGAAACGCTGAACGCTGGACCATGCAATAAACCGCATCATAAGAGACCTCGTAAAAGTTTGTGGTGAAGTTTATTTGTTAAGTTTATTTATTCTTTTTAATTTCACCCCATTCAAAGTCCAGGGAGACTTTAAATGGAGGGTGTGTTCTTTTTTCAATGTTTTTTTTTTTTTTTAAGGGTTGCGTAAGCCAAAGGGCTCGACTGCAGCACCCGTTTGGGCGGGCTGGGGGTAGCAGGACGTGTTCCTGGTCCGGGATTTGAGGGGCGCGTGCAGGCTCTTGTTCGGCTCTCTGAGGGGCGCGTGCAGGCTCTTGCTCGGCTCTCTGATGTGATCCCTTTTTGCGGTTTTTTTTTTAATTTTTATTTTTTTTTACGACCTACCGCGGGCTTGCTCGCACCTGTTTCAGCTTTGCCCAGGCAGTTAAAACCGCAACTCGCCGGCACCATTACCCGCCCCAGCTGGTTATTATATCTAGAGATATGGTTGCGATTCATTATGTTCGCGCCGGGATTTCCTGTGTAAGCACTCCTCGTGTTTGCAGCCGATGTCAAGCACCCATGGGTAAGGGTGTGACTGCGGGAGAAACGGTTGAGAAACGAGGGTGCAGCCGCGCGCGGAGCCTTTTGGAACACCGCAGTGCAGGACGCGGGAAAGCGCCTCCGCGGAGCGCGCCCTATAAAAGAACGCAATAAATGCAATATTGCCGTGCAATAAAAGAGAATGTACGCTGTGGTCTTGGGCTGGGTAGTGTTTTTACGGAAATTTCATATAGTTGAAGTTATTGAGATGAATATATTATAAAGATGGTGCAACGCTTCACCATATACTGGCTAACATACAAATTATTGCCGTTTTATTATGTTTCAATAATTACAGAGCTTTGAAATATATTATGATTATGTTTTCCACATATTTACAATATATTTCCCATTTCCAAAAGCGTATACTTGGTAACACTTTACAATGAGGTCACATGAATTTCCATTAACTAATGTAACTGCTGAGTACTGACTACTGAAAAGTTGATCTGTACAGTTTTGTTAATGTAGGCCTATTTGTACATCATTAATTCATGTTAACAGCTACATTAGTTAATGCCAATTAATTTATGGATTAAAAACAGTTTATGTATTTGATCATGGTTAACTAATAAGTCTATCCTATGTTTTTCTAGTGTATAAATAAATATTTAACTAATACATTAGTTAATGTATTGTTAACTACTAACTAAATTTAGTGGTTAATTAATATAAGAACTAGCCTACATTAGTTAATGCCAATTCATGTGACCTTATTGTAAAGTGTATTGTAAAGTAAATCTGTGTGCTCTGTGCTTTGTCCTTCTGTCCTATTCAAATTAAGTGTTACTTTAAAAAAAAAAAACCTTTTTAATGGTAAGACTTCTGATGGTTGTTTCTCAAAGTCAGACAAGGGCAACAGGCGTGAATGTGTTTTGTTGCGTTCAGTCACCAACAAGCTACGTGGCTGTACGCTTGTTATTCAGATTTCAAGGACAAAGGTTCAGGTTAGCCCGGGTCTCAGTTGGTGGAACTTTTGAGTACCGTTCAGCCAAGCACTTCTCAAGCTCTGTGCACAGTACATTGTGTCAGTGAAGTATCCATTGAATGCGCAGTCTCTTTGTGCTTGGTCGCTCTGTGTGTGCGTACAGTACGTGCTTTACTTGTGTGTGTGTGTGTGTGTGCGCGTGTTGCAGTCTGAATTCCAGGATATTATCATTGCGTTAGCGTGATCCTTTGATTTACTGTAAAGGCCAAGGTAGAGGTGAGAAAAGGAAACGAACAGAACAGCGGGAAGTGAGACACTGAAGAAATTACCCAGAGGCTCTCTTGGGTAAGAGGCCAATATAAATAAACCAGCCGTCGCTGTCTGGCCCCGCATTTACCTGCAGTGTGTGACCACAGTAATTAAAGTATTTTAAGACATACTTCTCCCACCGCCGTCTTTTGTGTCTTCGGGAGGGGAAAAAAAAGCTTTTCTGCACTTGACATAGATTTTTTGATCGCTGCGCTTCTTTCTGTCTCTTCAGCCGGCGTTGCCTTGGATTCAGCCAGCACCTCCACGGCTCTGTTTGGATTATCGACTTTAACTGCGTCTGACTGTGATTTTTTTTATTTATTTATTTGACTCATAACTGCGGAGCGTTTTAGATTTTTTTTAAAGCTGGAAAAACTTTTGCGCCGTCTCGTACTTTCCGCTGCTTTGTCCGTCCGTTTTGGTTCGCTTGCATTAAAACAACCTGAGGGACGAAACGGAAAGCCTGAAGCAAAGTCGATAGTTACCGTGAAATCGAACAGCCGATATCAGAAGATTAATACATTATTGGCGCAGAGCATGCAAATGCGTGCAGTTTTGATTTTGTGGGCAAATATAACGCGTGCGTGGAAGTGGCGGCGATCGATACGTCGTACGCACAGTTTATATCGCGGTGCATAACAAAGTAGCACATTTCGGCTTCCTCTCTCAGCTGTGATTTGATTTGTTCAACGGAAAAGACATTATTCCCGTAATGGATGGGGGGCGGGGGGGGATGCACATTACGGAAGGACGTGTGGAAGAAAGTCAGGAGAGTTCAGCTCCCACAAGAGTGAGGAAATGGGAAGAGAAGTAAAGAGAGAGAGAGGCAGAGAGATGAGTAGAGGCTGGGGGGAGGGGCCGGTGTCACATGATGTTCTCGTCACTATCTGATCACTCTCTGCGTTGGAGACGTGCCGCTTGGGCACCTCTCCATCCGGAAGGGGTGAAATAATCATTTTAATGTATCCGCATTATGTGTTTTGTCCATGATACCGACAGCCATGTTAAGTGGGCCGTTCTTGAGGCGAAAGATTCGCCCTCCCCTACAGCTGTGTCAGCCAACAGTCTGTCCCTATGATTATTATTTTTTTATTACATTTTTTTTTTTATCATTTATGTCTCACAGGGCTCTGAAATGAACTTGTTTTCAGGGGGTGTGGAATCCAGGAGTTTTGTTTTGTTTGTATCTGAGCAGGACCCTGTGGGTCACAGGCTAACTTAGTGGCTGACACATCTATGTTTGGTATGGCTCAACAAAACCTAGTTGGGTGGATTTGTGTAAGCAATATTTAATGTTTTTTTTTTTGGATGATGTTGTAGCTTGTACTGCCCCCTAGTCTGATTTAGCATAGGTTAGGTTAGAATAATGTTCACTGTGTGAACTGGATTTTGTGTTTTTTGGCTATGGATCAGTGTACACAAATACAATGAGTATTGTACCTTATCGAACCTGTGTTTTGTGTTTTTGTTGTTGTGTCTGTCGCTTTGGATAAAAGCGTCTACTAAACAAGTGCGAATCCGCAATAGCTGCGACCGCACACGCGCATGCATCCACACACACACCCTCACACAAACACGTGACCTCTTCTTTGGCTCGTGACCAACCTTTCCACAGAATCTTGTGCAAATCTGTGAATCCATTCGGGAGTTATGCGCCTTTATGTGATAGGCCACGCCCATCGCCACGCCCCCTCTCGGTCAATCGGCCTGACAGTTACTCAGCTCTACCTTCAGTCATGACCAAAGTCCATGCCAAATTTCAGCCTCCTGGGGGTGAAAACTGTGGCCGCTACGGGGTGGGACACTGTTATGGACCAACCGACAGGCAGAGATATAGAGCTGCCGTCGCAGCTAATAAATATAATGTAAATTTAATGTTCCTATTGAGACAGCTGTAGTTAACAGTGTGCATGTGATTTTGTGTGCGAACTGCTGCGTACACAGAGTGTTAACAGACAGGAATAATTAGCAGTCACTGAGGGTACGTTTTACGTAGACTTCTTAATGTTTGCGAACAGCGGACGCAGGAATTAGAGGATTTTTGTTTAAACATAATTTAACATAATTTGTAGTTTAGTTTTCTCTCTTTGAATGTCGCCGGTCGAATAGCAAACCGTCTGAAACTCGAAAACGTGTAGAATGTGAACAGAAGAGGGAGAGGTGGAGGTTGAATGAATCAAGCGATGGATTGGCAGATGAAGGGTGGCGGGTAGCCTGGCACGGTGCACAATAATTATCAGAGCTAAACGCTTTATGTGTTTAAAATGGCTGCCGTGCCCGGTTTCATCACTCTGGAACGAGTGGCGTTCTGGCTGAACGCACACTTACGTTCCTCTGATTTCACGAGCTTTGGCTGAGCAGGGCGGTTTTTTCTCCATTCCTCGGAGTCCTGTTTTCGTGTGAACGTTAAAAACGTGGAAAAGAGGGAGAACGTGGGAGAGGGAGAGGCAGGGAGGCGGAGAGAGAGAGAGAGAGAGAGGGAGAGCGGGCGTGAGGGAGAGTGAAAGGGTGGTTCGCGTCCCTTTGAGATTACAGCAAATTGACCACGGAGGCGCTAAAATAAACAGCAACACAAGGCAAGGGGGGGTGAGGTCGGGAGCGAGGGATGGGGGGAGAGAGAGAGAGAGGGGGGAGATGAAGGAATGGGCTGTCAAAACGGGACAGAAGCGAGGGAATGAGGAAGCAGGAGGAGAGAGGAGGAGAGCAGGGAAAAGGGGATTCTCTTGAAGTCCTGGCCATATGTCATGCAGGCTCGATGGCCGCACCTGGGAAAGATCGCTAAGCAGCACACGCTCAGTACAGGCTCAATATGCGCTCAGTATGCGCTCAGTACACGCTCAGTACACACTCAGTACACGCTCAGTACACACTCAGTACACACTCAGTACATGCTCAGTACGCGCTCAGTACACACTCAGTACGCGCTCAGTACACGCTCAGTACACACTCAGTACATGCTCAGTACACACTCAGTACACACTCAGTACACGCTCAGTACACACTCAGTATGCGCTCAGTACACGCTCAGTACACGCTCAGTACACACTCAGTACACACTCAGTACACGCTCAGTACACGCTCAGTACACACTCAGTACACACTCAGTACATGCTCAGTACACGCTCAGTACACACTCAGTACACACTCAGTACGCGCTCAGTACACACTCAGTACACACTCAGTACACACTCAGTACATGCTCAGTACACGCTCAGTACACACTCAGTACACACTCAGTACACGCTCAGTACACACTCAGTACATGCTCAGTACGCGCTCAGTACACACTCAGTACACGCTCAGTACGCGCTCAGTACACACTCAGTACACGCTCAGTACACGCTCAGTACACACTCAGTACGCGCTCAGTACATACTCAGTACACACTCAGTACGCGCTCGGTACGCGCTCGGTACGCGCTCGGTACACGGGAGAGAGGGCAGCTGCGGCTCACGCATTAGCGCCCGTACCTGCAGTGCAGGGAGTGTAGAGTGACGGTTTAAAAAACAGACCTTATCATGCTACATTTTAAAGGGGGTACGGTATTCATCCAGATTAATGTCAGTAAATATATGCCAGGTCCATATGACCACAGGACCATGTGATCACAGGACCATGTGATCAAAGGGCCATATGACCACATGACCATGTGATCACAGAACCGTATGACCACAGGACCATGTGATCACAGAACCATAAGACCACATGACCATATGATCAAAGGGCCATATGACCACATGACCATGTGATCACAGAACCGTATGACCACAGGACCATGTGATCACAGGACCATAAGACCACAGTACTGTATGACCACAGGACCATGACCACATGACCGTGACAGATCTTTCTGTGGCTGAGCGTGACGAGCTTCCTGATTGCGCGATGGTGTAACCCGCTGTGAACCACGCACCACCATCCTTCCGCACAGTGCGTCTGACAACTTTGTGAGGCTTTTGGGGGGGAGGGGGCAGCCTGCCCCGAGGTCATCAATGAAGGGGGGAGTAGTTTTAGAGTGAGTGCGGGGGGGGGGGCGGGTAGTTTTATGTGAACAGAGTGAGTGCGGGGGGGGGGGTAGTTTTATGTGAGCAGAGTGCAGGAAGCATAGAAGGAGGATGAAACCCAGTATATATAGACAGCACTGGTTTTCAAGTCATGTTTAAGGAGTGTGACAGGCCTGTTGTGCTTAAGCCATTACTGGTGCAGCAGCTGCAGTCTGCTGTCTACAGGGCCTACGGGCAAGCAATGGCCGCTGAGCCACTACAGCAGAGGCGAGAAACCTGCCTCGGAGCTGCAAACAGCTAAACACCTGTTATTCGTGATAAACAAGCCTGCCAGTGTTAGGAAGTGTCACCAGTTAACGCCTGAGTCCCCTCTACTTAATTACGTCGAATGCTGTGAGACTGATTTTGTGCACCCCACATCAGATCATTGTTAATTATAACAGTGTGATGCATTTGTATCAAGTGAAGTAGAATAGATTTAAAAGTTAAAAAATTTGATGGCTTAAAAAATGTTTTGAACCGGAATAGATTTTTTTTTTTTTTAAACCCTTAACTAAAATGATTCCCTGTGAAGTGTGCAAGTGTTACATTACAGCGTTTAAGGCTGACACAGATTAAATTCTTTCCACAGCATCCATTTATTCTGCTGGATGTTTCACTGAAGCAATTCATCTTGAACACCTTGCTTAAGAGGACAACGACAAGTACCTCACCCAGAAATCACACCCCCCCACGCCTATATTACACTGTTACAACTACAAATTTCCCAAACCATTATACTGAACTGCTACCCTAAGTGTTGAGTGACCACATTACATTGCCAAAGATCAGAGATCAGTTTTTAAGAAAACCGATTAAACAAAAAATTAATTATAGCTAAATTGTAACTTAATTACAACTACCATAATATGCAGCGAAGCGTTGCAGATGTTGAGTGACCCCATTAAATTAGACGCCATGTAGCCTACAGTAAATCCATAGCGCAGGTTTAAACTAACGCGCTTCTAACTTTCGTAAAGCGATTTTTAATTTTTTTTTGCGCCGTTCGTCGTCGTGTCCGCCGTGGCTGCCGGGCCTGTGACTTCTGGCTCTCCTTGCGCCCTCCTCCTAAATCCTCTCCGTCTTTTTGGGTGCTGCCTCCTCAGCGCCTGGCGCGTCAGGCCACGGCCCATTTGCACCAGAACACCCTGGCATACGCTGCCTGCTTTGGCAGGGCCGTTTTGTCTCCTGGCCAGATGGGCTACTAATCGAATAAAAGGAAACAGCTGGCTTGTATTTAGTTTGATCGCTTCCAGTGTGTTGCGAAACAGGGTGCATCCAGAGCCATGTACTCATGGTCCCAAAATGGAAAGCATTTAACGTTATTTTCGTACCGATGTTGCGCTTTACGTTCTACAACGGAGAGAGAGAGAGAGAGAGAGCATTTGCGCGTGCGGCCAGGCCTTTATTTTGAAGTCGGGTCGGGATCTAACGATCCCGTTTCATTTCTGAGCCAATCAGGTGCAGCGATGTTTTTTTTTTTTTTTTTCTTTTCAAAAAGGCACGGATCGCAAAGCCTTCGAGTGTCAATCACGGTGACACGTCTTCCAGCTAGACGGGAAAGTTTCACAATCAGGGGGGGCTGGTGAGGCGGAGGGGGGGGGGGGGAAGGGGGGGCGGGGGGAGCGGGGGATGCTTTGAATGTGGAAGAGCCAGTCACCCATCTCCAGACACCTGATGATGGATTTCTGTAACATGCTCTTAGCACTTTGAGATTGGCACAGGCCACAATCAGGACAAACTGAATTTTCAAGGCACTTCACTCACCCAGTGGTTGTTTTTCAGGGCTAGATTGACCCCCCCGCGCCCGCCCCAGAACATGGTGCTGTGTTGTCAGACCATCAAACCAGGACCAGACATTTCTTTTGTCAGGACTTGAAACGAGCCCCCATACCTGTGCCCCCTTTTCTTTCTGGAATATTTCACAGAAGCGGAATGTATCAAAAATGGGGTTGTATCCCCCCGCTGTTCTCCATGGCAACGGCGGCGTTTGGTCAGAGCCCACCTGATGTGCCACACATATGCACACACACACACACACACACACACACAAATCACGCAGCTTCCAGCTGCTTACTGAGGCACAGAACATCACCTCAAAAAGAAAGTGCTAGAAAAAAAAGAAGAAAGAAAAAAACCCTTTTCCTGATAAAAATCAGGATCACATTGAGCCAAGCAAACACCGGTGTGCTTGACGTCATGTCCATCAACAACCAGGAAGAAGAAGAAAAAAAAAACAGCCTGCAGCAAAAAAAAATAATGGAGCGAATCAATTTGAGCTGAGGGACAAGGAAGCATCCCCTGTTGGAGCAGCGAGTCAGCACCCCCCTGATGCCCCCCCCCCCCAACCCCCTCAAACGCTGGGGTCAGCGGGGAATCGGGAGGGGCAAATTCAGGTCAAGTCCACACATCCCCCCGGTCACAATCAGGTCACTGAGGCCACTTGATGGGGCTTGCGGAGAGAAAGGGAAGGGAAACATAATGGCTTGGGCTTTAACAGAGACGGGTCATTTTCATTTCTGACAGAGGGGAGAGGCTGGGTCAGATCTGTAGCGGTCAGGTGTTCTGACAGACGGTTGGGTGCTTTTTAGATACAACTTTATATATAATATAGTTGCAGGTCTGCGTGTGTTGATTGAAAAAGGCAGGTGGGGGTGTGTTGTGCATGCGTGTGTGTCTGTGTGTTTGTGCATGTGTGTCTATGTATGTCTGTGTCTGTGTGTCTATGTATGTCTGTGTGTGTCTGTGTGTGTCTGTGTGTGCGTCTTTGTATGCCTGGGTGCGTGCGTGCCTGTGTGTGTGTATCTGTGCGTGTGTGTGTGCGCGTGTGTCTGTGGGTGCGTGCCAGCGTGTGTCCGGGTGCTTGTGGACTGTAAGCCTGTTATGTAAGTGTGTAAGTGGTCGTTATGTAGTCCGTGCCTGCTTGCACTCCAGCCTCATTGGGCTTCTGCATGTCCTGACAACAGCCAGACATTCCACTCAACCCTGTGAGGAGAACGGGGGAAAGGGGGTTACTGTGACAGGTTTGGATTGGGGGGGGGGGGGGGGGGGAGTCACGGGGGGTGAAGGTCGGTTTTTGAATCGATAGGTTACCGAGCCACCCTCTGGGAAGCACGTCACGCCTGCAGTGTGTCAGGAGCTTTGTGGCAGAAAGGTTGCAGGTTTGATTCCCGGGGGGGGGTGCACTGCCGTTCTGTCCGTTGCGCTGAGGAATTCGACTGGAATTCATTCAGTAAGATCAGTTCACATTCCAGAACATTCCTTCCACCGGTACAAACGGGCATTATGTAAAACTCTCTTTGGATGAAGACACACACACGTGCGCACAGACACGCACACACACACACACATAAGCACGCCAGTTCACATGTGCATGCACGCACGCACACACACACACACATACACACACATGTGTTGTGCACCATTGGTACAGCAAGGGTACCAATTACAAGCAGGCCTTACAACATCAACAGCAGTAATGGAGTCCATTTGAATAACAGCACTCAACCAGCACTAGTAAATATTAATTATGGAAACAGTATGCATGACGGTATCTCTCTCTTTTTCTCTCTCTCCCCTCCCTCCCTCTCTCTCTCTCTCTCTCTCTCTCTCACTCTCTGACTCTCACTTACTCTCTTTCTCTCTCTCCCCTCCCTCCCTCTCTCTCTCTCTGCCCCTCTCTCTCTCTCTCCCCTCCCTCCCTCTCTCTCTCTCTCTGCCCCTCTCCTCCTCTCCTCTCTCCTCCCTCTCTCCCCCGCTCTGCTGACTCGGGGCGGTTCTGTCCGTTCCCCTCTCTCGCCCCGTGACGGAGGGACGACCCGCGGACTGAAAGGTCACTGAAGCGGTGGACGTCCTCCCCCTCCCTCCCCTCCCCTCCCTCCCTCCTTCCCTCCCTCCTTTTGTTTTCATTCCTCTCCTTCCTCTCTCACTCCTTCAGCCTCTCCCTGCTGCTCTCCTCCTCCTCCTCCACCCCCCCTCTCTCTCTCTCGGTGCGGGGCGGTGTCCTGGTACCACCACGCGCCCGTCCCGCCACCCCATGCCCGCGTCCGCCCGCGCGCTAACGTCGCTAACTCCAGCGCCGGGGTCTCGTAGCGCGGCGGCGGCTCTAAGGTCGCCCTGCTGTTAGCCTACGCGCGGCAGATCGCCCCGACGGCGTCGACGCTCCGGACGTGATTAATCACGCCCGCCGATCCCGTCCGTTCAGCAGCCCAGCCCCCCCCCCCCTGTCGCCAATGGGACCCGGACCACCTTTTTGGCTGCGTGCTGTTAACTGCTGCGGCGGTGTGAATTTTTTACGTTTTGAAACACGTTTTTTTTGTTTCGTTTTTGTGCGGTAGCTAGCGCTTGGGGCGCCGGTGCTTGTCTTAATAGAAGCGGTTTCCACGGCGCGGCTCACTCAGGCAAACTCCGCCCCCTCTGTCGCGCGGTGAGTCAACCGCTTCGACCCGCGCGGATTTCGACGCTTCGGAACGAAGTGGCCGTCGTTTGCGAGCGGTTCGACCGACGCTCGGAAGTGGCCGGTTTATGATTATTTTTTAAACACTTGCACGTGGGGGGTGGGGTTGGAGGGTTTGAGGGTGGGGGGGGGCGGGTATCGCCCTGGTAGCGCAGTGCCCATCGGCGTTCGTCCTCTCCCAGGCGTTCTGTTGGCTAAACTGGAGGCGGTGAGGTGTAATTAGAGCCCTCTTTTCTGCCAGCGAGGGAGGGAGAGAGACGGAGGGAGGCGGGACGGAGAGAGGGGGCCGGCTGCCAGGGCACAGCAGGCCCCCCGAACCCTTCGCCTGCTTTGTAATTACCTGGGCATCCCTCGGGGGGGGGGGGAGGGTGGGTGGGAGGCAACAGAGAAACAGTGCATGACCGGAAGAGGAGAAGAGTGACAGAACCGCTCCAGACACAAAGAGGGAGGCGGGGAAACAGGCAGGGAAGAGGAAAGAGAGGGATGGATGGAGGGAGGGAGGGAGAGAGGGAAGAGTCCCAGCGGGAAGATCGCGGGAACTGGGCGAAAGGGGGCGGAGACGGGGCGCACTGAGGAGTCAATGCTGGGCTGCGGGGGATCCGAAAACACAGCCGTCATTCTCTCTCTCTCTCTGTCTCGCTCTCAAATTCAAATTCAAATTCAAAATGCTTTATTGGCATGATATACATCTGTACTTATTGCCGAAGCGTACACACAGAAACACTATCTCTCTCTCTCTCTCTCTCTCTCTCTCTCTCTCTTTCTCTCTGTCTCTCTGTATCTGTCTCTGTTTCTCTTTCTGTTTATGTTGCAAAACTGAACTGGCAGATTCAGTCCACAGGAAAAAAAAAACGAAGATAAACCTCAAAACGACGCGTAAATAACCCGATTGATTCCGCAGTTTTTCGGTAGAAGCGGTTCGCTGTGGGGGCGGGGACGCTCTGCTGTGAACCCCACTTTCGGGCCGGTCAGCCGCAATCCGGACGGGTCCCCCCTGGGGCTGGTCCTTTTTTTTGGCGTCGCGTAAGGGGCGAAGCTCGGGTTCGAGCCGAAAGCGGGGACACGTTCTGCCCCGCGCGGTCAGAAAATGCCGACCGTATAAATCTGCCTTTGACGTACTGAATCAGGAACACGGCGTCCATTTTGATTGAGATGTACTGAGCCCGTCGGTGTGGGGGTGGGTGGGTGGGGGGGGGGGCGTGCCCATTAGGAGACCTTACGCAGAGGCGTTGTATCGATCCCAGGCTCTTGTTCAAGCCACATTTGAGCGAACCTGATCAATTCTGCCCTGTCAGGGTGATTGATCACCAATTATCTTCCCGGTATTGATTATGATGCTGGTTAGCAAAGTGCTGCCGTTGTCAAGCAGCAAAGGGGGCAGCGGAAAACTGGCTGAGTGGTTCTGTTTCCCTCTCTCTCTCTCTCTCTCTCTCTCTTTCATTATTCCCTCCTCCTCTTTTCCCTCTCCTCTGCCATAATTTTAATTTCCTCTGTTTTATGGCATCCGCCCTCCCCTCTGTACTCCTCCACCGATGGGAACGGCTATTTACATATTTATTACCCCGATCTAAGCTGCGTTTTTTACCAGGAAGGTCGACCGAGTTCTCTTTTATAGCCACAGCCGGG
Organism: Anguilla rostrata; assembly: GCF_018555375.3. Classification (NCBI taxonomy): domain Eukaryota; kingdom Metazoa; phylum Chordata; class Actinopteri; order Anguilliformes; family Anguillidae; genus Anguilla; species Anguilla rostrata. The sequence continues at coordinate 50,729,045 of NC_057940.1, read as the reverse complement.
GGACTGGGGGGGGGGGGGGGAGGGAGGGAACACAGGTGATTGCAGGTTTGCGCAGCCAATGAGGCGGAAGATCCGCAAACACGTGATTAGAATGCTCTGAACTGAACATTCTAATGCTGATGTCACAATCGCCACTGGTAATTGTGACCAGCGGGAGTCCTAGAACACTGACTCAGAACTTTGAAGAAAAAAATAAACATTTCCAGAAAACCTACTCCAGGGGTTAACAGTGTTGAGGAATGCCTCGGCTGTGAGGTGGGGAGAGGGAGTCTGTGAATGTGGCTGTGGCACGTCCCGTTTTTTTCATTAAGTGCTGAGGGGAAAGGTAACGTCCCCGGGCAGCAAGGTCCTCAGTTCACCTCCTCATCTATTGTTTGCTCCGTTAGATTTGTCATTACAGTACATTTGTGTTACCATTCTTTACTATCACAGTGGGCTGGCCAGCGGGGGATGGGCTCTCCCTCTGTATAGCCAGGTTCCTCCTGAGATTTCTTCCCATTTGGGAGTTTTTTTTTCTCTCGCCAACATATGAATGTTTTTCTGTTTTTCTAGTTATTTTATTTCAATTTTTTTAACCTCAATTCCTCACTTTTTGAGGGTTCAGGCCTGGTTTGTTTTGCCCAATTTCCTCATGAGAGCAACTTGGTTTTGCTTCATTTGAACCAGAGTGCTTTTGCTGCGAAAAACACAGTCTGATTGGTTGATTCAAAGTGGATCATTGATCATCAGCCAATGGGTGGTCTACCTGCAGGATTCCCAAGCCCTCTCTCTCTCCGATGCTGTTATTATTTCTGCTGCGTTCCAGTCGTCTGTTTTCCATCTCTGAGGTTGGCCTCACCACCGCGTTCCTGCTCTTCCTGTCCCTCTGTGCTGTTCTCATCCTGTTTTCTCTTTATCCGTCCTCTACTCTTCTCCCATCTTCTCTGTCTACCCACCGGCTGAGCTCGCCCTCCAGTTTCTTACATTCACTCCTCCTCCCTCCCTCGCACTGACCCCACCACCCCCGGGCCCCCCCCCCCCCCCAAGTAAACCTACAACCGCTGCCTCTTTTCCTCCTGCTCTTCCCCTTCTCCCGATCTCTTATTCTCCCACATTTTCTGTGGAGCAGGGCCAATTAAAGTAGACCTTGTCCACTCACTGTCTTTAACAAGACACACTCTAGCACTGCTAATTAAGCTGATGTGTCCCGCACACACACACACACACGCACACACACACACACACACACGCGCACACACACACAGAGACACACTCGTCCTTGAATGGATGAGATTGAATATTGCTTTATTCATAAGTTCAGCCGTGAGATCACTAATCGATAACCAGGTTCGGTCTATGAAAAATAGTGCTTTGTTATTAGAACAGTAGATCTTTGGAACCAGAGAATGTCGAAGCGTCAGATGTGTTTTGAGAGTGACTCCCGCTAGGTGACCTAGCCTGGGTTGTGAAATACCCTGGATAAATTTGATAAATTGTCAACAGGTAAAATGTGAAGCCCATCGATATAAACGCGCCCGTTTACGGCTTGGTCGTTGAGATGACAAAATGGTTGTTTGGGTGGCTGCACCAAGCCGTAGAAATCTGCCATATAACCAAGCGTGTCCTTGACAGTTCCTAATAAGAATTTCCCTGTTTTAGTTTTCAATTCTGCAGTTGTTATTGGACTCTTAGCAGCATATTAATTATAATCTCAGATTAGATGCATGTGCCAAAAGATAATTGCAGCTACACCACTACTGTAACCAGCCTCTGAAGGGTCCCTTAGCCACGGCATCCTGTTATGAGTTTTTCTGCTTGGAGGCTCGTTTTCGTTGGCACGGCGACAGGACTCCTGGGTGTGTGCGGAAACCTCTGACCCCCCCCCCCCCCAATTCCCCCCCTCCCATCTCCTTCCTCGCGTCCTCAGTCAGGCTAATGCGCAGTGTGAATTCCTCTTCCTGTTCTGAGGCACTTGTTTTGCACGACGCTTGCTCACTCTCCTTTTATTGAGTTCTCCGCCTGTCCCACTTTCTCTGCCGGTCGGCAGTGCGATCGCGGCTGTGTGGAGTTCTAGCCGTAAATGAAAGTGTGTGTGTGTGCGTGTGCGTGTGTGTGTGTGTGTGTGTGTGTGTGTGCGTGCAGCCCAAAGCACAGTCAGAGTTATTGTTACGAAAAATGTCAACAATGGCGTATTACCGAGGCCTATTGTTTAGTGGAAGTGGACGAGAGAGGGAGAGAGAGAAATGAATGCTCGGAATTGCTCTCGGCAAGTGTGTTAGCGGTGAAAAAGTAAAGAAAAAAAAAAACAATTTGGGAAAAGCTCCTCCCCAGGCGTGGGGTGTTTGGTCACAGCCGGTCAGCGCCGTAGTGAGCGTCGGCTTTCTGATCAGCGTGACTTACCCATAGCTGAGTGCTAAGCGCTAAGCGCTAAGCGCTGAGCGCGGGGTCAGCTGGGGGAAGGGCCGAACGGACGCAGGCCGAGCCGGGAAACGCAGGGCGGAATTCCACAGGTCCGCAGGTATGCGGGCGGCCTCTGAACGCGGTGACTCATAACAGGACGATGCTAAACCCCCCCCCTCCCCCCCCCCCCGCCAACGCGGTTAAAGCGTGCTGCCATGGGAACGGATGTAATGGAATGGATTATTCCGGTGCTTCAGGTGCACGCTGCTTTCTTGCATTCCTCGGCTTCACCCCAGGAACATGGCCGCCAGCACTTTAACGTTTTTTGGTTTTCTCTCTCTCTCTCTCTCCCTCTCTCATTCTCTCTCTCTCTCTCTCCCTCTCTCTCGCTAGGCTTTCCCAGGGCGACCTTTCCATCGATGTCGACCCCGGCGACTACCTGGACATCTTCTGCCCCCACTACCCCCCCGGGGCCCCCGCCTCGTCGCCCCCGGAGACGCTGGTGCTGTACCTGGCGAGGGGGGAGGACTTTCGGGGTTGCGGCGAGACGCGGGGGGCCACGAAGCGCTGGGAGTGCAACCGGCCCCGCGCCCCCCTGGGCCCCGTCCGCTTCACCGAGAAGATCCAGCGCTTCACCCCGTTCTCCACGGGCTTCGAGTTCCGCTCCGGCTACCACTACTACTACAGCTGTGAGTCGCGTGACCAGGGGAGGGGGCGGGGCTCCCGGGCTTCACCGACCTTTCTTTCCTGTACCCATCTCCCCCCCGCCCAGTCCTTTTCCGGTAGGCCCTGTAGGGGTGTCAACGGGTCCGTTCTGTCCCGTGAACGTCGAGTTCGCCCCGCCGCGCTCGCCGTCAGAATTCGTTTCGTCCGACACAAACGCAACGAGGAGGACGAAAGAGAAGAAACTGTGTGTTTCGCAGAATAATAGCAGCATGGGAAGTGGTGTCGGATTGAGTGGTTTGACAAATAATTAGTGTCGTAAACTAAAAAAAAAAAACATTTGTGAATTTAGGTTCTGTGTGGAAAAACTTAAGAGGAAACCCGTTTTATTACTTGCTTCCACTTCATCTTCCTACTCCCCTCTCCCACCATCTTTTCCCACCGTCTACCACAGAGAGGTAGGGGGGGTCGGGTTTAGTGAGTAGAGTTTCCTGTTTGTTTTGTTTCTGTTTTTGTTTTTGTTTCTTTTTTTTGGTCTCAGATGTTCTGGTTGTGCCAACCCAACCTGAAGTTTGTCTCTGTCCCACTTTTTTTCGCCCTTTTGGAAGACGTGCAGGAAACGTGACATTAGCATGGGAAAGGGGTGGGAAAAACTCCAAAACGGAGAGGTTGTGTCAGAACAGCACAGGAAAAAAAAAAAAGATTGAGAAAGAGGGGAAATGAGAGAGAGAGAGCGAGACAGAGAGAGAGAAAGAGCGAGAGAGGAGGAGAGAAGGAGAGAGAGAGAGAGAGGAATAACCGAGAGACAGCGGTAGAGAAAGGAAGCAGGGAGGGCTCAGGAAAGTGTCAAAAAGAAAGAAAGAGAGAAGATGGAGGGGACTGACAGAAGGGGGGGAGAGATTTGAACCCACAGAGAAAGAATGGGAGATCAACCCAGAAAATGGGGGCACGGGACAGGGGGGGGAGACAGGCTCAGTATTCACATTCAGATTTGAAAAAAAAAAAAAAAATCTGCGCATTTGCATGTTTTGGGTGGAAGGCGCCTCGAGTGGGAGAATCTGTAAGCACTATGCAAATGGCGGAACGTGTGCCGCATGTAATACCTCCGCGTAACGCATAGGCGGCACATGCTTTACTGTGAAATCCCCCCCCCCCTCGCCCGCCCCCCGCCCCCCAACACCCCATTCCTGTAACCACTGATTTGTTGACAGCATAAAAGGAAGTTATTGCATTTTTATTTCTCCCCGGTCGAATCGGAAGGAAATGTGCGTGTCGTTAAAGGAAACAGATTTATTTATTTATTTCATTTTTTTTTCTTTCTTGCTGCGTTTGGTGCTTGTAATTTCAGGTCTGACGTGTGCTGTGGGTAGCCCTATAACCCTGTAGCGGTTTTTTTTTTTCCTGCATCGAAATATCTCAGGGGGGCACCTAAGTGTTTTTTTTTTTTCCCCCAAGCCGTCTATAGAGGAAAACGGCACAAAAAAAAAGAAACCCCGTGAAACAATTAGAAATGGTCCGTGAATTTATTGGTACAATTTTGTCGGTTTGCGGTTTATGGAAATGTGCGATCTGTTTACAGTGGAACGACTGGAAAATGGTCTGAGATTCTGCGAATACCAAATTATGCGATAATCCGTCATGAAACTATATTAACCTACACTGTTTTTTTGCCCTGAATTAGCTCAGATTGAACTGAGAAATAAAGTTCTGAAAAGCTTTAATGTTGTGCAGGGTCCAAGTAACACCAGCGAAAAAAGGATGGTGCCAAGCATTCTTTGATTGAAAATATAAAAATAATTTACATTTAGTAAACTGACATTTGTGTGGGTTCATTAAATTAAAAGGCTAATTAATATTGTACCATAAGTTCTGAGTGTCAAAAATTAAGCACATTTCAAGACAATTCCAACAACTGGCTTGGACCGGCTTCAGCTGGTGAGTGTGTGCGTCTTAACGACCGAAGCTATCCTGAAGTTTACTTTTTACGTTTTGAGGGGAACAGTTCAGGTGTTCAGGGAGGAAAAAGGGGAGAGACTTGCTTGTTTATGTTGCTCCCCCTCCCCTCCTCCCCCCCCGCTTCCTCTCTTCCGTCTTCCCTCCGTTCTCCCTCCCTCCCTCCCTCTTCCTCCGCCACTCTCGCCCTCCTTCAGCTCGAGTGCTGCCGGCGGCCCCGCCTGAGACTTCCTCTTCGCCGTCCTCTCCCTCCTCGTTGCGCCGCGTTCTCCCGGGGAGCCCCTGGGGATGCTCTCTCTCCGCGGTCTCTCTCTCTGTTAAGAGCTCTGCGGCGAAGGGCGCTCGAGGCCCCGTCGACGCTACGACGTCGCCGGCTAACGCGGCTGGGCTTAAGCACGCGCCGCGCGCGTGGGGGGGGACGAGGCTCCGAGCTCGTTAGCACGATTAGCGTGGAGAGCACTCGCATTTACATGCGGCGCGCGCCGCAGCTTTAGCGTAGCGTACGACCCGCTAACGCTGGCGGGTGACCCGCAGTCCCGAATGAGTGCGATTGTTTTTTTCGGGGGCCCTGGGGGTATTTAGCTCCGCGAGCCAATCGTTTCTCATTTCCGTTTTGACTTGCTGAGATAATGACCCAGGTCCGAAGCCAGGGGAACCAGTCCTGTCCGTCAGGGCATCCGTGCCTGTGTTTGTTATCTAGTAGTGACACCATGGCACCGAAAATTTGTGAAGTTACCATACGTTACCAGTTATTCACTGACTTGAACCAGTTGTTAGCATTTTGTTATGAAGACAAAAAACATTTTGGTAAATGGACTGCGTTTATATAGCGCTTTTATCCAAAGCGCTTTACAATTGATGCCTCTCATTCGCCAGAGCAGTTAGGGGTTAGGGGTTAGGTGTCTTGCTCAAGGACACTTCGACATGCCCAGGGCGGGGTTTGAACCGGCAACCCTCCGACTGCCAGACAATCGGTCTTACCTCCTGAGCTATGTCGCCCCCTTTTGATTGGTCCAAAGAGGTCGGCGATTGGCAGGCACTCCTGGTGTCGTTATATCCTATTCACCCTTACTAACGAACCCTTTTCAAAAGTAGGTTTTTGTTTTGAATGTTTTTTTCCCCCAAAGTTCTAAGTCAGCGTTCTAGAACTCCGCTGCTTTCACTAAAGGCCAGTTCAGATCAACGATTCGCAACGAGACTGGATGCAACTCGCAAAAGTCCAAGACGTCCGATTGTAAACGTTCTAAAACTGCACCTGGCGATTTGACATGGTGGGTCTTTTGAGACCCCAGGCAACGGCTTGA